>NC_054868.1:45969650-46277428 GCF_018320785.1 Cheilinus undulatus
AAACTTAAATCAAGAAGTGTTAGATAATTTATCTTGTTTTAAAAGTCAATTTCTTATTTTTAGTGTGTAACTTGTAACAACTTACTTATTTCTAGATTTAACAATCTCATTTCAAGATATCTTATGAAGTCAAATTATCCTGCTGCATGGACATTTAATTTCTCTAGTTTTGAGTACCTTTCTTCTTAGATTTAGTGTTTCTATCTCATATTAAGCCTGCCTTTTTTGCAGTGTGACAGCTAACTTTTCTTTCATCTAAGTATAAAAGTAGTGTAAGAGTGTGTAAAGCATAGACATACTGAGAGAGAAAGCATTGCCTTTTCTTATTTCTGGGATAAATTCAAACCTTTGCTAAGTCCTTATTGCAGAAGCTCTTCTCACTGCAGTATGTGCAGCCCTAGTTAAAACACCTTGGTTATTGAAGGATGAGTCTACTCAACAAATCCCAATGAAGACCAAAGCAGACTGAATTGATCCTTCACACAAAGCCTGAATACTTGGTTTTTCTGAACTTCTGACAGCCATTATAAGAATAAAACAATGACTAACACTACTGAGTCACAATGTAGCTCTGGATGACAGGATTATTTCAAACAATGAAACCTGACTTTTGATGTATTTGTTCTGATTATTATACACTTCAGTGTCATAATCCTGAAATACTTCGAAAAAGAAGTCTATTGCCTTTTACAAATATAACTCCACAGCAAAAAATTAGTCCCAAACAGATGCAGTATTACTCGTGTTTGGTTCAATTTTGGTGAAAACTAAGAGCTCCCAGTGCTTTCAAAAACTAAAGAGATCATTTTTTCTGAATAAAACTCTGCATCTGTGACCTTCTCTCAAGGATTTTCTTTAATATTCAGATAATTTGTCTGAGAATACAGAGAAATGGTCGGATTTGTTTTTGTCGTTTCATGAAATATGCTGACAATAAAAAGGAAACATCCAAAACATCAGATGTCATTCCTGAAACTGAAACTGCAGAAAACATTAAATAAAATAAAAACAGTCAGAAATCAACCTAATAAGATGGTTATAAAACTGGTGAAAACATTTTCTATGATAAAATTTGCTGCTCAGTAAAAGTTTTATTTAAAATTATTACACAAAAAAATAGAAAAAGTAACTGATTGCATTTTATATTATGCTAATTATCACAATGCATCTTTCTAATTTAGTTTTTGAACCTTCCTCATTCTTTTTGTTTGTCTTTAATTTAACACAAATATATTTCCCATTTTAATTTTTGAACCTATTTGAACTTTTTCTGCTCATTTTGGGTTTTCACTCGTTTACAATTTTATTCTACTTCAACCGTTCATCTTAATGATTTTAGTGTCCTTTGACCATTCTCTCTTCTGTTTTTTATTTGCTTTTACTCTTTTAATTCAAATGTGATTTACTTGGCTTTACTGTAAACAAGGGCTGCCCCTTAATGATTTCTTTAGTATAAATAAAGGTTAACTGATTAATACATCTTTCACTCATGACAGGAGAACTAGAGAGAACAACCTGATCAGATTAAAGTAGTTTTAAATGAACACTTCATCAGGTGATAAATAGAGAATGATTAAAACATAGAAGTTTCAAATGCAGTCAATCTATCTGTTAGTGGTAGAGTGGTAAGGGGTAGGGGTGTAAACCTTCCCTTAAGAAATGAAATGCCACTTGATTGCAGTTCATCATCACACATTTGATAAACTGTTGTGTCATCAGAGGTGACTACAAAGCTTGTGGCTTGTAGTCAAAGTGTGGTCCTCAAAAATATTCATTTCAAGGGTTATGTAGCCCTTGGCCCTTAGCCCTACCCCTCGTTTCAAAAGAGAATTGGGACACCACTTCACCTGACGTAAGGCGCAAAACCAAGGGGTAGGGCTAAGATATGGGCTAAGGGGTAGAAATGGGATTCACCCTAAAACTTATCACAAGAAGTAAGGAAATTTGTGTCTGGTAGACTGTTTTATGTTTTAAAAATGATTCTTGGCAATACATCTTATAGCAATACATCTTCTTTAAATTGTGTCACATTTGTTAAGAAACATGGTGGATTGGATGATCAAAATCTGAAGAAACAAGACATATTGGCAATTTAACAATGTATTCATTTAACAAACAGGAGCCTCAGTAGCATGTGGAAAAATCATACACAGCCACAACAGCCTGGCCCCTCCTCCTAATGCTGGTCACCAGCCTGGTCACACACTGCTGTGAGATGGCATCCCATTCTTCAACCAGCATTTGTCACAAGTCAGTCAACGTGGTTGTGTTGGTCACTCTGCTACGAACAACTCGCCCAAGTTGATCCCACAAGTGTTCAGTGGGGTTGAGGTCAGGACTGCTGGCAGGCCATTTCATCTTCTCCACTCCCAAATCCTGAAGGTAGTCTCTGATAAACCCCACTCTGTGGGGTCATCTTGGAGGACAGACTCCAGTCCCAGACTGTGGAGATATGGGATTGCAACTGGTTGCAGAATCTCATCTCGATATCTCTCTGCATTAAGATTGCCTCATCTTTCCAGTGAGGGAGATGCCGCCCCACACATCACACTGCCTCCACCAAAAGATGTTACTCCATCAGTGCAGCAATTAGTGTTCTCCGCATCTTGTCCACACCTTGACCCTACAATCCAACTGCCATAGGCAGAATCTGGACTCGCTGAACATAACGTTCCTCAACATGTTCAGGTTTCAGTGCACCGACACCATAGAAATGGGTACGGTGGTGAAGGACAGGCCTCCTGGCAGCCCTATGAGACCGGCTCACTCCAAATAACGCCGCAGCTGGGTTTTGCGAAACACCAGCTTGAAGTTGCCCTATCAGATGGGCCATGTCCAGATCAGTCAAACGTGGCATGCTGATTCTTGGAGCAGACACCGACTGACCACAGTAGAAGGGCCCGTGCTCTGTATGGCAACAGCAAAATAAAATGCTTGGCAATGGCAGAGAAGATTTGGCAAATTATTCATGGGTACAGTCCTCATACTCAGCTCTGCTGCCAACACATGCATGTTCCTTACAAATGTGGCACCATTTAAAAGGGAAATAAACAGGCTTTCCAACGGCACAAGATTTATTGCCAAGAACCAAACCCAAACTTCCTTACTTTTTGTGCTATGTTCATAGTCCATCTACCCGTCTTCTGTTTATGTAGTGCTGGGTCGAGGTGACAGCAGGCAAAGTTAGTCAACCACAACATCCCTCTCCAAAGCAACATTTTCCAGCTCCTCTTGGGGAATTCTGAGGCATTCCCAGGACATATGGGATATAATCCCTCTAGCTAGTTCTGGGTCTGCCCTGCAGTCTCCTCACAGTTGGCCCGGACGACCTCCTCAGGGAGGCCACCAGGAGGCATCCTGATCAGATGACCCAAGCACCTCAATGGGCTCAATTTGATGTGAAGGAGCAGTCTCTAACCCTAACCCTGAGCTCTCCGCAGGATGTCTGAGCGCCTTACCTTATCTCTGCAGCTTAGACCAGACACCCTCCTGAAGTATCTAATTTTGACCTCTTGTATCTGCAATCTCTTTCTCTTGGTCAGTACCCAAAGCTCACATCCACAGTCATACATCTTTACTGCTCTAAATGTTCTTAAAGATATGTTAAGCACTTTTGATTGCACTGGTAGTTTTATAATTGGAATTGCCTTGGCTTGAAACCCTGACATTTTAGTAAGGCTAAATCAAAATACACTAATGAAGAGCTAACATTGAGACGCTGCAGTTCTAAATGAAATAATTCTGTTATTTGCATCTGGGACTGATTTGAAAATTATTAATTAAAAGCCGTTAAATCATGCAGTTATACTCTAATTTCAATGAGTGATTATCATAATTATACGGCTGTTTTGTCTCAGGTTGGAGAGTGAATTTAATTTTCTTTAACAGACATTTCTACAGGGTTTAATTTAAAAATAACAAAGTCTTCAAGGCTTTAAATTAGCACTCTAAAGCAGTCATGGCTGAATTATGTGGCTGCTTTTCACTGGGGTGTTGGTTTTTTTCAAAAAGAAGAGCCTGTAGTATTTTAGTAAAGACTTACCATTAGAGCCTGGTTAATAAAGTTAAGTGTATTAGATACAACAGGATCATTTTGGCCTTGTTAGCAGCCTTTAAGCCCTGATAAGTTTAGCCACTCCAGAGGGAAAGGACAAGAAGTATTTTTAGGTTGTTAGAAGCAGGAAAAGCAGGCAACAGAGGAGATGCTGTGAATATCTCGTCCTTGAGATGCTGTCTGTTTTATGCGAACTGAAAGAGAAGCAAATCTAAAGGGAGCAGAGAGAACATTTACCTTGTGCTTCTTGCTGAAAGGCCAGAGCTTGGTGCGCACTTTGGGTGGGTTTAAACTCGAGTCGGAGCTCGCTGGTTTGATTCCTTGGCTGTAATCTTCAAACTCCAAATCTCCAGGTCGCTCGAAACCAGACTTGTGCTGTTCTATGAACAGTATCGAGTCCTACAGGGAGAAAAATGTTTAAAAAGTCAGTGTTTGCTGTCTGTGTGTGGGTGCAGAGTTACCCAAAGGCAGGCCAGGCTGGTACTGGATTTTAGAGATGGAAACATTCCATTACCATCCATTTTACTGTTTCATCATCAAATGCAACTGCAGAAATGTGTGTACAATGGAAGAGCTAGACAGCCAAAACAAACAAAACATAGTGTTTGAGGGCACTAAACTAGCAGTAAAAAAATCAGACAGTCAAAGAGGATAGTTTTTTGCATTTGTGCACCATCACCACAACAAGGATAGACAAGGCTTTATGATACCCTTTTATTTCATGGTGAGCAGCAGGTGATATGCGTTTTAACGTAAGTTACATAATAGAAGACTGTGTTACCAACAATCAGGCCAAATTTAAGTAACAGAAAAATCACAAAGCATCGAAAAGAAAAAAAGAAAGAGCAGTAATCTCTGCTCTAGGATGCTGAGGGTGTGTCTCCTGAATGAGCCAAAGCTGCGCCCATTTACAGTAAAGTTGCGCCTCACTTAACAGTAAAAACCTGAAATAAAATTCTTTAAATTCCAGCATCCATTGAAGATGCACTTTCAAAATGACGGCATCGCTAGCTAGCAAAACTGAAGGCTGTTATGCTAACACTCCTAACAAACCAAAGGTGTAAAATCCAGCAGTGCTTGTAAAGGTACAATCAGAGGTGGAAAAAGTACATGACTGTAAAAGTACAATTATTCTGGTTGAAACTTACTTAAGTGAAAGTACTGGACTATAAATCAAACACGGTAAAAGTACAAAATATTTAATTTAAAGTTTACTTTAAGTAGTGAGTTCTGAGTTGCTCCTGCAGAGTTGTGGAGTAAAATATGAACTTTTTTAATTAGCAAGAATAAAGAGAGAATAGACCTCCAACCAGGCTGTTCAGGTAAAGTCATACATCTATAATAAAGGAAAATATACAGTAAAATTTGACGTGTTAATTAAACTCATAGAGTTAAATTCAACACTTTAAAAGTCTTTATGTTGATCCACACAATGTAAAGTTACAATAAATTTTTACAAGTGTTACATAAAGCACCTAAAGCCACAGGCTTGAACTCCAACTCAGTGGATAACTTCGCTCATGGTGCAAATGCATCTCACATGAAAAACAACAATCCACTAGAAACATGACCAAAACAACCCAGCAGGGGTCACTGCACAAAAGGCAACATCTAAACACAACTAAACACTATATAAATATATATAAATACTATGTATGCATATTTTGTGCAATATTACACACATAGATACTCTTATGTATGTTTTTCTGGTGCAATAATGCATGCATAAACACATCTGTAAATGTAAACTATGTGCAATAGGGCTATGTGCACTAATATTAGCCCTTTTACTAACCAGGCCAAGGGCAATGTGCAATCTCTTCTTAAAGCACACTCATGATCATGTGCAATATATCAGCACCGTCTGCCTTTGCACTTCAACTGCAATGGTCACTTTATTATTCCTGGTCTGTCTTAAGCAAAGGTCATACAGTAACCTTTTTTGGTCCTTGTACTTTATCATCCTGTCAGTGTTCTCTGGTCTCTTGGTGGTGTCTGATTTTCATGTAGATTTTTAATGTACTCTTTGTTGTATATAACATAAACCTGTCGGGAACTACAGATGGAAATTAGCCTATGGCTACATCTGGCACATTTACGTGTCCATGTTCATTAATGTGCATTGTCCCTGTTAAGAAATAAATAAAATAAATACATCTTAAACTCTGCCGGAGCACGTGATGGGGAACTTGCAGTGGGTGGGGCTTAGAGTAATTTACTTTTTCCAGATCTGAAATAACACTGGTGGATCAACACTGTCAAATAACTTCAACACTGATCACATTTTACTGAGAATGGAGTTAAAAGCAAATGTTGGGAGTTAAAATCAACTCTGAAATGTTTAACCCTGACATACCAACATTCCAGTTTTTTGGCAGTTTTGAGCTGTGATGTGGAATACTCTCTTTGGGCAACTGTGAAGTCAACAGAGTTGGAAATGTACTCAAGTAAAAGTAAAGTTACTCTGGTTAAAACTTAATGAAGTAGAAGTAAGAGTATTGATTCCAAAATCTCAAAAAGCACGAGCACAAAAGCTCCTCATTTACAGTTATTTGAATAAATGTATTTAGTTTTTCCACCTCTGGAGAAAAGCTGTTAAAAGTGTCCTTGCTGATTCATGTTTTGGGTAGTCTCAGAAGTCTGTGAGTAGCTTACAGCATTTCACCTATGGTTTCTTTTGCACATATTATAATATTCAAAGTGCAACTGTTATTTTATAAATGACAATGCCACTTTTTTCCAAGTCTTTGTTTTTTTGTTTTTTTTAATGGTACGTAAATACGGTACTGATGATTTGTCAACCATGAGATTTTGATACTATTACATGCCTTCTCACTATGTCGCTGTTAGTACAGACATCAAACTTAGAGAGAAAAGAACAAACATTTTACCTGTTTTCTGCTGTTACACAATGATGCAAGTGGGTGGCTGCTCTTTAGAGTCAGAGTGAAATACGCTGGTGACTGGACTCAGACTTAGCTGTTGTCTGTCACGTATCACTCTGTTACGCTAACACTGGCATCGGTTCGCCTTGTGTGCGCAGTACAACACAACACATGCATTTAAACTGGAGATGACGCTGTTGCAGGAATTTTACTAGTAATAGTACTGATACCGATTTACTGGTGACTGACTTTACACAAAAAGTGTGTGCACTTGAGTACCAGAAGTTCAAGACAAATATATAAACAATTAAAACAGGGCCAAGGATGCCAAGAATTATTCTTAAAATAGAAAGAAAACAGAGCAAAACATGGAACATGAGTACACAATGTACATAAGGAGAAAAGAAGTCTCATATTCACCTGTTTTTCATTGATTTTGGCCCCTGCTGCAGAGATTCCTTCTAAACACTTGGAGATGATTGGCAGCACCTTCTTCTCGATGTCTGAAAACTGGCAGTAACCCTCCGCCAGCCGCCGAATCCTCCGCTCATCCATGTCCTGCATTTTCTGTTAACCCACACACATATTACTGCTTTCTTCAGTAACACTTTTTTGTTTTAATCTTGTTCATTAGATGCCTAAGAAGCCCTGGAGATTACATTTTGGAGGACGATTAAAGCGTGTTTAAGTATTCTGTGTGAGCTCTGCCCAGGTGTGCTGCAGAGTGACTCTGTGTGTGTTTTCCTCACATTGAAGATCTGTGGAATCTCTGTGTAGTAGAAGAAGTTTTGCTCCTTGTTGTACTTCTGGAGCTCGGCTGCGTAGTCGCTCCTGCACTCCTCTGCTGTGTGAGTGCGGCTGTGGGCGTGCTGCTTGGCCTTCAGAGCGAGAGACAGAGGACAGGAGGGGAGGATGAAAGGACGCAGGAAGAGGGAGAAATGGAGAGATGCAAAACAAAATGCAAAGTGGGATTAATGCGGGAGCAGGCGCAGGGAGGGGGGCGAGGGAGGGGTGGGAGTTTTAAAGGTGGGATGGACCATAGAGGGAGATGGACAAGGACGGTTCAAGGATTACTTTTTAAGAAAACATCTTCAAACGTGTGCATGGAAAAAAAAAAAAAATCAGTGCACTGTTGATGTCGCCAACCTTTGTGTGTGTCTGTGTTTACCTTTTCAACTTCCAGTCTGGTACAACTGAGGTCGCTTTCTATTTTCTCTGCTTGTTGGGTGGCTTTGTCTGCTTCTGCCCACTCCTTTGCAAAACGCTTCTTAGTCTGCAGACACAATTTAATATACATGAATAATGCATAAAGCTTTAGAAAGTATTAAAAATGCAAAAGTAAGGGAATTCAGTCCTACAAAAGATACTAAAAATGCAAGGAAAGTGCTCACCGAATAATGAGGTTTATGCTTCTTTGTTTTAAAGGGTCAGTTAACAACAAGCACAAACAACAGACTGATTTACTCCCTGTCCTCTAGCAGCACCAAGTAAAGCACTGCAGTTAGATTGTTATTCTAATTTGGCCTGTCAAACCCAGAAAATATGAAGGTGAATTTAATTAGATTCCTGCTGTGAAAGCATTAAAAAGCAGTACTGTTTTATGAAGCTCATAAACCTATAAAACCTCTTATATAAAGTTTATATGTCATAGTTTATGGCTTCATCAGTTTCTATAATAAATCCCATTTAGTATAAAATGAACTGATGCTTCATGGATCACAGTGATGAAGGGAGTACTCGGATATGAATCCAGAACCTCCAGACTATTAGGATAGGATGACTCCTACTTTTATTAGGACAGTCAAGAAAATGAGCTTCACTCACCAAATGTTCTTAAGAGGAAATTTGTTCTTAAACCAAAATTTTTAACTTGAGAACAGTCTGACATGCATTTAAGAGCTGATATGACAGGATAAATAATACATTTTGCACTTTCCACTAAAATATGCTTCATTAATAAAGACACAACATAAAATCTTCATTAAAAAGTAAAGATTTTACATTTCACAGACATTTCCCATCATTTTCAACACTTTAATATCATCAGATAATTAGCACAAATGCACGGCTGAAATATGGTCAACTTTTGATTTAACCATGCACTGTTTCAAAACTGCAAAATGTTCAATGAATAATATATTCCTAGCATGTCTGTTTTGAAGTTGGCACCTCAGCATTAAAATTTCTTTAATCCCCTTTAACCCTATTCTGGGAACAAATATGTCTGACCAATGATAAATCAGAATGCATAAGAGTATATGGCCTTTATTAGTTCCTCACTCAACAACTGTTTTTAGGTCTTCTTTAGTATTTTTAGTAGAGCTGTCAAGACTAATTGAGTAATTATGTACGGCTTCCTGGATACTTTCTTCTCCTTTTTTGTCCTTATATTGTTTTTATAATTTTATTATCTTATTCTCATAAATGTGCAGGACTGTGGGTTCAATGCAAGGCATATGATGCAGAGTTGGTTGACTACCAGTGTGGTTAAGTATAGTTGTACCACCTTCTTTTGTTCTAGTTGGAACAAATTAGTGACTCTGGTAAAAACGTTTACGATTTTTATGTTTTTGAAGGAATGATAAAATCTAACTTGAAAAAAAAAGATCATTTCAGTAAATCGTGATTAATCAAGGTCCACAATTAGTGTACTAATCTTTTAAATCATAATTTCAATTTTTTGTAAGCTTTTTTGTCCCTTTAAACACACTTTGGTTTGGTATTTCAGCGTCTTCCTGTAGCCACAGTGATGTAAAATAAGTCCACCGCTGCTCCTTTATGTCTCATTCACTTTAAAAAAATGTCCGAAAGCTCAAAGTCAAGTCATCTAAACCACAAATGAAGAATGTAGGAAATTTTTCACATTTAACTTAAAGGCATCGAAAACCCTTGCAATGGCTCCTAATGAAATCTGCCTTTTTCTGGTTCATTTCCATCAGCACTAAAGTCTGCTTCAGAATGATCAAATTTTGCTATTTTTGGATGGACTTGATGAATTCTTATACTTGGAGTTAAGTGTGCAAGTGTTTTTATTGTTTATTTTAATTTAGACATTACTGACATCTTACTTCTCTTCTCACTGCTGAGTGCTTGTGGGATGCAACTGAATAGTTTAAACTGATTTGAAAAAACATCTTATTTTGATTATTTAGACTTGTATTGCAAATTCAAGATGAATTGTTGTAATGAAAGGGAATGATCATTTTTATGCCAGACTCATTTTTAACAAGAAGAACAAACACAAATGAAGAATGTAGGATATTTTGCAAAAAATTATAGAAAAATAAGACACTTGGATGTTTGCATGATGTTTAGAGCATAACATGCCTGCTGCAAAACACTGTATTGAAAGTGATATTTTAACATTTCAAGTTGAAGAAATATTGCATCTTCTGCAATTTGAAAATTGAAGTAGGACATATTGGGATTGATGTAGGTATCTGGTACAGTAAGTCATCTGTTGAATTCATACAGGTGTTTCTTCAAGTTATTTTGTAGGAAATTCTTTGGTGAAAAACAACTTTGAGTGCAAAAAAAAAATAGCCAAGTTTCCTGAATTTTTGGCTCAATCACCCAAAATATTGGCACTAAATAAAAGTTATTTCTAGGAAACTTTCAAATAACTTTGAGTTCTGTTAAAAATGGCACTCCAAGCAGGACATTTTCAAATACATCAATGCTACTCACACTTTCTAGGTGTTTAAAGCTGCTCTCCAGATTCTGCTGGGCTTTCTTGGCGTCAGAGAGGTGCTGAGGGAAGAAGAGGTTAAAGATGATGACACGGTTTACATCAACTCTATCTGCAAACATCCCTGTTCCTCCCTGCCTCATGTGCTCATCCTCCCCTCTCTCACTGTTTTGCGTTCCTGTTTGAGATCCTGAAGGTACTTGGTGAGCTCCACGCAGATCGCGGTCATCATGTTTTCAGCGATGAGCTCTCGCTGGCCAGCGTAATCGTTAAGCTCGTTCAGGATCTCCTGGAAGGATGCGTGGTTGCTGAATCTGCAGGAAAGAGAGCAGACAGTTGGAAAAATAAAAAAAGGCAGAAAAGTTTGACTAAATGCTGGCTAAGGCCAGAGCCTGAACAGTCTAAGACCATAGTCAACTAGATACAAATGTCAATTTAAGGCCTTATTATACACTGCATTTCCACACCGATAGCAGAGGCTGATATGTATAGTCTATTAGAACTAACTATTGACAAATAATGCACATAAAACACCTCTAAGGTAGCTATGTGAGCAATTTAGGGGCTTAATGTCTTACCAAAGGACACTTTGACATGTGACAGAGCTGGGGATCAAAAAACCACCAAAAGAAAATGACAACAAACCCCACAGAAGGGGAAACTAATGTCACTAAGTGGCTGAATGGAATAAGTCAGAATCAAATTCTATTGCCAAGTAAATTTCACAGATGAGGAATCTGACTGGGTGTTTTGGTCCAAAAACAAATGAAGAAAAAAAATACTGAAGCTATAAAAACAGCAGTACTTCTATTGACAGGAAATCAATAGATCTATCATCTAAAGCAGGGATTAAGCCCAAAGAAAAACTTAGTAGACTGAAATTACGCCTACACACTGACCACTCGATGGTGGTTCAGGTAACAACAACAACAAAAAAAAAAAGGTCCCTTTTTCCCAAAATCAGTTTAATCCATGACGGATTCCTTATTGCACCGCCTCTGGAAGTCTAAATGGTCCTAAATATCAACATAACATGCATTATAAAGAATAATTAATTATTTTTATCCTCATTATGTTATACTAAAATAACAGCTGACTCAGAGATACCTACCTTAAATCATATGACTTCAGTGATCACAGCAATTTAGCACCATAAAGCCTACAAAATAATTATTGTTGTTTCTATGAATGCTTAACAATAACTATGAACAGGATTCATTTCCTCCAGCCTGTGCTGTGTAAAATAAAAGCATATATTAGACAGCATGCAGCGTTTATTTACCAAGGTGTCAAAATACTCAGCTGGTCTGGACTTTATGACCAGAGGACATTGTCTTGTCTCTCTTCTGCTCTCTATCTGCCACACTAACGCTGATGTGTACATTTTAATGACATGATAAAGGGACTTAATACAACGTATTTGCTGACCAGTGAATTAGCAGGCCGTGGGAGTTGATGCTTTGATGAAGGATAGCAGAGATGCTTTCAGCGCCACTTTAGTACAAACATCCTGCATCCTCATGTATATATGTATACATTGGTGTGCGTCTATGTGTATGTGTGTGTCTGTGTATGCATTTATTTGTTATGGGGGAACATAACAGAAAGGTGAGAATATGGGGTGTCAGTTTAAGCTGGGATTGAGCTGTATGAATACATTCAAGACAACAAGAGAGACACTTTAAAAAAAGCAGTATATATGGATCTAGGAGATGTATGTATGTATATATATATAGGTAAAGGCATAGTTCAAGTGGAGGAGATAGAAATAAAAAACTGATAGTAAATTATAAAAAAAGAAAAAGGAGAAAGAGAAGGAAAAGGAAATATGAAACTAACTGTAATAAAAAGGATATGATTCTATATTAAAGGGGAAAAGAAACACCTAATTAACTTACTAAATGACTAAAGATGACTTCTATATTATGGGCAGGTAAGATAGGATGGGTGGGCACCAGGTAAGGTGAATGGTTTTTTACCAGGAAGACATGAGTTAGGACCACACCAGGAGAATGCCAAATGTTTGTGAGAACCCTTTGTGAATAAACACCTATGAAGCTATATTTTTGAATGGACATTGACATTTTTGATCCTGCTTAAGATTCCTTATTCTCAGGCCACAGCGGCTGGTTTGATTTTGAGTTTGTTTGTTGATTGATGAAAGCAAATCATCGCTAAAGTGATCTCAAGACGGTTTCCAAAGAAGGCAGGTCTAGACCGAATTCTCTTTTGCAGCCTATTATATTAGACCAGTGTTAATAATTAATATTACAATAAAGACTATACCCTATCATAATAGACCAGTGTTAATCATGAATATTTTTATAAAGACTATACCCTATCATAATAGACCAGTGTTAATCATGAATATTTTTATAAAGACTATACCCTATCATAATATACCACTGTTAATCATTAATATTTTTATAAAGACTATACCCTATCATAATAGACCAGTGTTAATCATGAATATTTTTATAAAGACTATACCCTATTATAATAGACCACTGTTAATCATTAATATTTTTTATAAAGACTATACCCTATTATAATAGACCACTGTTAATCATTAATATTTTAATAAAGACTACACCCTACCATAATATACCAGTGTTAATCATGAATATTTTTATAAAGACTATACCCTGTTATAATAGACTGGTGTTAATCATTAATACTAAAATAAAGACTATACCATAATATACCAGTGTTAACCATGAATATTTTTATAAAGGCTATACCCTATTATAATAGACCAGCATTAATCATTAATATTAAACAAAGACTTTACCATATTATAATAGACCAGTCTTAATCATTAATATTATCATTAAAGACTATACTCTATTATTATTGACCAGCATTAATCATGAATATTTCACTAAAGACTATAACCTATCATAATGGACCAGTGTTAATCACCATGAGCACAGCCCTAGCAGTATTTAGCCCCATTACAGTGGTGACATAAACCGTCCCTAACTGTAGGGCAGGACTTTTGAGCAGACCAGACCTATGTTGACAGCTCTCTGCTGAAACTGCATTTAGGTTGGAAAGGACTAGAAAGAGGGGTAGGAGTGGGAGGAAAGCAAGAAGAGGAGAGGGACAAGAGAAACAACAAAACACGTTATGAAATACAGATTAACAGCAGTTGTGGCCATAAAATTATCACACATTTTGAAGGAAACTGTTATAACTTTAATGATGATGGTAGCAATATGTGTTTTTTCCAAGCTATTTTCACCGAAACCGCTGTGAAACAATCAGGAAAATTGAACCACTGAGCCGCTTTGTGTGACCAGCAGGCTCTTAGTCGGATGAGAGCCAACCAGCCAACTGACTGATTGGAAGGTGTCAGTATACTATTTATACAATTTAGTATATTTTTAGTAATGCTAAAGAGTTTAACAAAATAACTAGATTTCATATTTTCTGTTAAGAAAAGAACAGAATTAAAGTTGCTATCATTTGGATAACTTCTGATTTTTATGTTTTTATAAAGCAGATTTTTTTGTCAAGTTTTCCTCATGTTCTCAGTTTTTTACGTCTAAGATATACTGGAGGGCTGCTTTAACTGAGAAGGGGGGGTCCCATGTAGTCCCTGGGCCCTCAGTTGTCAACCCTTGATCTAAACTGACATGAGAGACCTGCTTAAGTTTAATTGTGGATAAAATCAAAAACACTGTTTAAAAGTTGTTTTGAAAAACATCAGAGATAAATCTGCTACCTTTATCATTCCTTCAGCTTGTGTTCTGCGCAGTAACAGAAATCTTCCCAAGCTTAGGAATAAAGGTTCTCAAAATAAACATTTCAATCTCAATATCTGCAGAATAAACGTGAAGGAAAAAGACTGCAAGCAGGATATTTTATGATTCTCTTACTTGCAGTCTTGTTCATCTTTGCTCCCTCTCTTGGCATATTTCTTTGATAGATTCCTGTCAAAGAGACAAAGAAGATTCACAGTCATGCATAAATAAAACAAGTATTGAAGGTCTTAAAACATGTAAATGTAATTCAGAGTTGTAGAAACAGGGTTCAATAAGGCACACCTGAGTTGTTTGGCATAGCTCTGCTCTATCTCTGTCCGCTCCTTCACAAACTTTATGTATCGCTCCACCAGGTCGATACCAGACTGTGTGTGCTTGTCGATGTGGTCACACTGATCCTAAAACAACGATAACAAAAGGGGTTATAGCCACATAAAAACACACTTCTATTTAAAAAATTTAGGACAAAAGCTTGACTATTGCCCTCAGGATCACACTATGATTGGGGAGAGTTAAGGTCAAACATGTGTTTTTCTACAAAGGACAAGTAAAAGCAAAACTATGTTGGGAAAAAGAGAAAAAAGAGAAGAAGAAGTGAATCTGGCTGCAGTTTAGGCCGATGGAGAGGAAGTGTCTGATGATAAATCTGGACCACAGTTTCAGACAACAGCTTGAATGCAGAGAGCTCATGCATGGACTCAAAATTTGTTCTCACTCATCAACACTGTATTTGTGCAATGCACTCTGGGTTGTGGTGTCTAGTGGATGTTCCTCTTCCTATGGAGTCTTATCCTTAAAACCTTTTTGATTTGATCCAGAATGCAGCTTTGGTAAACAGGACAATAAGGAAGAAATTACTATAATGGAGGCTGAGATGAGTACGAACAGAGCCAACATGACATCACTACCAAAAGAACATTGCACAACAGCAGCCTGCATGTAAATCTTTGTTTTCAGTTTTCTTAAATTTAGAGATCTTGTGTTTTTTCTTCCTATAATATTAATGTGTAACATTTGCTTAAAAAAGGAAGTTTGTTACTTCTTAAATTTTTTTTTGCAGGAACTACCCAGAGTATTTTGGGTTTTAAACTATTTTTGGATAAAAGAGGAAGAAGTAAACTGCCTTATGTTTGCAGAATATAATGATGAGATCATTTTCTTACCATTTTGAGTTAACGCTTATATTAATCAGAATCTAAAACCACAGATTTACTGATGTACAATATATCTATAGTTGAATCCTGATTAACACCATCTAGAAATACTTAAAACCCATTATACTGTGACTTAAAGGTTTATTGATTGTTCCTTTACCTTTGATCATAAAAAAACTTAGGGATTGTGCATAAAAGGCCATAAATTAATAGGTTATTCGTACTTTTCTTGTAATTAATATATATGTATATATTTATTTATTTATATGCAAGTTCTTACTAGTTATTGTCAGTATTTTGTAAGTAAGATTCCTGTTTTTATTTTGAAATTGTCATATATTAAAAAAGCCTTTATTTTCCAGTAAATACATGTACATCTAAAAAATGAGGATATCATGAAAGAGTAAGCAAAGTTAGTGAAACTTCTATACATTACAAACAAACTTCTATATATACAAACTGAAAATTTTCATGACGTTTCTGTTTTAATGTTGATGATTACGTCGTACAGCTCACAAAAATCTATCTCAAAACATTAGAAAATCACAGAAAACCAGTCGAAAAAGAAGAGTTTATAATACAGAAAAGCTGATCTTCTGGAAAACTATGTTCATTTATGCACACTGTAATTGGTTGGAGCTCCCTTTGCACAAACTACTGCATCTATGTGGCGTGACGTGAAGCCAATCAGCCCGTGGCACTGCTGGGGTGTTATGAAGCTCAGGTTGCTCTGATAGCAGTCTTCAGCTCTTGACAGTTCCCCAGAGATTCTCTCCATGGTTCAGGTCGGACCAGTTGGCTGGCCAATCAAACACAGTAACAACATGGTCAGCAAACCAGTTTCTGGAAGTTTTGGCTTCACTGTGGGCAGGTGCCAAGTCCTGCTGGAAAAGGAAATCAGAATCTCCATAAAGCCTCTCAGCAAATGAAAGCATGAAGGTCTCTAAAACCTCCTGGTAGATGCTGATAGCGTTGACTGACTCAATAAAGACCAGTGGACCAACAGCAGCAGATGACATGGCACCTCACACCATCACTGACTGTGGAAACAGAAACCACTGGACTTCAAGCACTGAAGGATTCTGTGCCTCTTAGATCTTCCTCCAGACTCTGGGACCTTTATTTCCAAATGAGATCCAAAATTTACTTTCATCTGAAAAGAGGACTTTGGACCACTGAAAAAAAGTCCAGCTCTTTTTCTCCTTAGCCCAGGCGAGACGCTTATGTTGTCGTCCTCCTTATGAAGCTCTCCTAAGTTCTTGAACCTGCTTTGTTTAACAATCCTCTGAAGGCTGACCTCATCCCTGTTGCTTGTGGACCTTTTCTTACCACACTTTTACCTTCCTGTCATTTCTCCATTAATATGGCCTCTGAGAAGAGCCTGCCCTTTCAGCACCCTTCTGTGGCTTACCCTCCTTGTGGAGGATGACAGTGACTGTCTTCTGGACATCTGTCACGTCAGCAGCCTTCCCCATAGTTGTGGTTGAGTGAACTGAACCAGAGTGAGAAAATAAAGGCTCAGGAAACCTTTGAGATAATAGATTTTTGATTTTCATGGACCATAAGCTGTAATCATCAAGATTAGAACAAAAACTCTTGGAATATTTCACTTTTTATGTGGTGAATCTAGTATATATGGAAATCAAAGTTACTAAGATCGCCTTTTTCTCAGTTCTAATGCCCAGTTTAACCTTTAGCAGATCATCATGACCATGTCTACATGCCTAAATGCATTGGCTACAGTTGAACAAGTATACCTAATGAAGTGGTTAGTGAGTGTATGTATGTTTTTCATTTATTTCTAAAATAACCAACTGATTGAATAAGCAGTTGTTCAGCCTGGATTGGATGTCATTCATGTGTATTATCTGCCTCAACCTGAATCAGGAGTAGCCCTCCACACAGACACAACACACTCCTCCCTCCTTTCATACACTACATACAAAAGCACAAAGGTGAAGTAGAGAATAAAAAAAGCAAACCCTCCTCTCAGCATTCCTCCCTCGCTCTTTACACGGATCCAGCCTTCAAAACACACACTCTAACACACAAACCTGCTGGACAGGTAACACACAGCTGTAATGACATGACATACAGTCAGGGCCTAGATGAGATGAAAATAACATGAGAATCAGGACACACAACCCAACAGGGAGGATCTGCTGTTGTTTCTCTTGTGAAATACAAAGACAGACTCCACCTTTCAGTGCTTGGTTTGTCAGTGGAGGTCGTTCAGAGCCAGAGACACAGATATTTAGCCCTCAAAGGAGACAGGAAGCTAAATGGAGATCATAAAGTAACACAGATAGAAATGTCCTGGATATGAGCGGGCTGGGAGGAACGAACTGGATTAAAAACACCAGGGGAAAAAGAAGTGAAACAGACATTATCCTGGGAAAAACCTGAATATCTGAATGATGACAAACAAGAATAAACAGTTCTGAGAAATATCCCTGCATGTTTTTGCCACTTCTTCTGCTGCTACGCCCCATTACCCGTCCTGCATAATTGTGGGAGAGGAGGAAACACTGATAGTGAGACAGAGAGGGTTCAGGAATGAGATAATCATTAGCTCAGCGTGAACCTCCGCCCAGTGACTGACGGTCCCAGGGGCCTCTCTAAACCCTGGAACCAGTCGGACTAGTCCCACCCCTCTGTGTGACGCAGCAGCAGCAGGAACCGTGTTTCCTGATCCAAGCTGATTTGAGGTCAGATTCTGGCTCACCTCAATCAAAACGAAAGCTGAAAAACAGCAGGACAGGGAGGAACCAACAGACCAGCCACTTAGTTTATATAAACTAAGCAATCACTCGATAGTTTGACATGATTTAGCCTTTTTAAATCTGATACATTTAAGACCAAGACTAAAAAAAAACAAATAACAGTGATTTACGGTTAGTGTGGTTATCATACAGTTAGTAGATTGGTATGAAATGCTAGCAGTACTAAGCCGATAACATCGCTGGCATAATATCAACATGGCTTAAAAAACTGTATCAGCTGGGGTTCAGGCGGCCTTGTGGTTAGGTCACAGATCATTTATAAACAGATCATTTAACCAATCATTCATGTAAAATTCTCAGTAAATAGATTGTTTCAAAACCTAGAAGTTAATTTCTTAGTACCTTCACTGCGTCACTGCCGGGCATTACTGCTTTCTTCTTCTCCTTCTGTTATTTCATAGCAGTTAGCAAACAGCTTTCAGATTAGCTACAACCACTGTCCCCTAGTCTTACTACATTAAAACTAGGCACTGCTAAAGAATATACATATAGCTATGAATTGATAAAACTGAAGCTGAAGTAAAGCACAGATGCAGTGACTAATGCCGGCTGTACACCAGAGGACTTTGCAAAAACTCTTAAAAGACTAAAAAGACTGATACCTGAGACGCTTTCACGTCTAAAGACAATTTGTTGGCAAGCCGGTCAGTTTTTAGTCTCAGACTAAGATTTTGCTAAGACTTTGGGTCACTAACTACAAGACTAGACTACGATTCCTTCTGAGATTATTTCCCATCACGCATCCGTTAGAAATTCACAACAATTTTTGAGCAACATGTAAAAGGAGATTGCATTTGCGTTAATATCTCTTATAATCCAAAGTTTTTAAAACATTTACATCAAGTAGAAATGAAAGGACAGTTAAACACGAAAGCGACTTTGCATGTTACTGCAACAATCGAGGAATAATCCCGGAAACACTTCAGAATAAAAGTACTGTTTGAAAACGCGAGTCATCTCACCACAGAAACAAACTGATCGGGCTTTTACTTTGAAAATCCCAGTGGTGGTTTACTGTTCCTGTCATGTCAGCCTGGAATGAATGGACAGACAAAGTACACAAACACACAGGAGCCGAGATCTGACTGCAAGTTTTTAATCTCTTTAGTCCTGAGCGGACTTTCAGCAGCTCTAGATTGATCTACTCTCACGTTCATGTTTTGAAGCATGAAGTGACTTAATCTGCTTACGCACAACACCGGCTCCCATTGGTCGTGGATGACAGTTGTGTCACTGAGAAACACAATTTGCATACGACCAGACTTAAGACTTAAGACAATATCAAACATGTTTTATTATTTTTATTATCGCCAAGACTGAAGAAAGACTGCCTGGCTAAAATGGAGTCTTATGACCACCTTACCCCTGACTGAGAAAACGGGAGAGAGCTGCGACTTTAGCAAGACTCCCATGATTTTACTCTTCAGGCCTTCTTAAGCTGCCTGAGGGCATCGTCGGGCAGGAATGAGGATTGACACAACCTTGGTCTTGGTCTGGATGTCCTTGCACACGCAACACACCTCCATACTCTTCTATATATAGACCTCAATCAGACCCAAAGTGGGCAGGACATTCTGTGAATTTCTCACAGCCAAGCTTTAACCCCAAAGTCAAATGGCATGAATGCTAAGCATAACAGAAGCAAGGTTGTCATCTGCCCTAGGATATCACCATAAGCTAGATGCTTGACTTACAACCGGTTAACCACTTGCTAACATCTGATCTTTGTCTGTATAACTGAAGGGCACTCCTTGAAAAAAACTCTGTCTCAGTGGGTCCTTCCTGATAAAATAAAGGATAAATGAGATATTGATTTGAAAAAACTTGGTTGCACAGTCAACCAGAACTTGGTCCAATAGTAAACAGCTGAAACAGGCACGTTGCTGCCTTCCACAGTGGAATCAGACACCCTTTTGTCAATTAATCAATTTCCCGAATGGGTCTGTATGCTGGTAAAAGGACAGCAGACCAGTTAACTGAGCTGTAACTGAAGCTCACCTTGACTGCACATGGTGGTTTCTTCTAATCACCCACAAACTGATCACAGCCCATCCTTATAACTAGGCAATCCACTTAGATACAGCTCCATTCTCACTGATCCCTGAAACACTAGTGTTGATCACACTGCACTGCTGCTGGCAAAGCCTTGCCTCCGCCACCCCGGCCTCCTCCATCCTATCCTAATGCTCTTATTCCACCATCGTATGGGGGGTTTAGCGTCATGCACCCCTGTAAAGCTGCTGTATGCTGCTCAGCTAACCCAGTGAGAATAATGATAAAAATGGAAGAGCCATCAGTGCCAAGTGTGACTGTATTTCAATTTTGAAATAAATGGTTTAATATATGGTGAGAATGGGGTATTCCTGAATCAAATAATATCATTATTGTTTACCATGGATCAAGTCTTGTTACTCTGCAGTTCCCACCCCTATTATTTAGGATAAGTAAGCAAGAATAAAAATGAGAGATTTAGAACAATATAGAGGAAACATTTATTGATTTATTGGTTTTATAAATCAATCATGGTCAATATAATTTGGAATTTTTGACAAAAAAAAACCTCTTTAAAAGTGAAAACAGATTTCTCCAAAGGAAAGTCAATTAAATACAAACATATAATGTAAAATAAGAGACTGCATGAATATTCACCCCCTTTAAGTCAGTATTTAGTAGTCACCTTTGGCTCCAATCACAGCACTGAGTCTGTGTGGACAGGTGTCAGTCAGGCTTGCACATCCAGACACTGCAATTTTACTTCATTCTTTTTTACTCAGCTTTTACTCGGACACTCCAGAACATCCACCTTGTTGTCTTTAAATCTTTTCTGTGTAGCTTTCGCAGTTTGCTTCAGGTCATTGTCTTGCTGGAAAATAAATCTTGTCCCAAGTCGTAGAGCTGCACTCACTCACTCTATCTTTACAAGCCTTTGGGGTCGGCTGCCGAAAAGCATTCCCACATTATGATGCTGCCACTGTCATGCTTCACAATGTGGACGGTGTGTTTGTGGTGATGTGCAGTGTTTGGTGTCCACCAGATATTTGATGGCAAAAAGCAAAATTTTTGTCTCATCAGGCCAAAGAACTTTCTTCCACTTGACCATGGAGTCTCTCACCTGACCTCTAGTGAACTTCAGTCAAGATTTAATCTGACTTTTCTTCAACAGTGGCTTTCTCTTTGACACTCAGATAAAGCTTTGAACGTAGGCAACAGTTGTATGCAGAGTCTCTCCCTGCTGAAGCTTGTAACTCCCTCAGAGTAGATACAGGTGTCTTGTGGCCTCTCTCACTAGTCTCTTTCTTGCACGGCCCCTCAGCTTGTGAGGACAGCCTGATCTAGATTTACACATGTGCCATGTTCCGTCCATTTCTTGATGATGGATCAAACTGAACTCAGAGGGATTTTTTCAATAACCTTTTCTCTGAGTTGGTTGGAATGTTCTTTTGTCCACATGGTGTAATGGTAGCCAGGAATACCGATTAAACAGTGACTGGACCTTCCATACACAAATGTCTTTATACTACAATCTCCTGAGACACATTCACTGCGCTGAGGTAATCCCCATTTCACTAACTGTGAGATTACTGGCACCAGTTGGCTGGCCCTCTGTTGAATTAGGTCAGCCACTTTAAAAGGGGGTGAATATTTATACAGTCACTTATTTTACCTTAAATATTTTTATCTAACTGACATTACATTTTAGACATTTGTTTTCACTTTGACACTGAATATTTTTTGGGTCAAAAAAGCCAGATTATATTAACTTTGGTTGATTTATAAAATCAAAAGAGCATCAAACTGAAAGTTGGAAGACACTGTAGCAGCTGAAAATATACAGAAGTTATCTGATGGCACACTGCATTGAATGTTGACACTCTAGAAATGTACTGTAGGTATGAACCCGTTACAATGATGTACGTCTGAAACAAACTGGCTTGATTTTAAAGTTTTTGGGCATCCTTAAGTTTCTAAAAAAGCAGTCTGTAAGGCCGACTTCAACTAATTCTCATAGAAGTTGTGAAATAGTCACATGGATTTGAGTCCATGTGTTGTATTTGCAACTATATGTTTTTCAGCGCCACAAAAGCATTTAAGAAGAAACTGTTAAGCGTTAAAGGCTTCATTCTTCTGTGATGATTGAACACTTACTCTTGGTTTCACAACTCTGGTCTCCTGCAACATTTCAGCTTCCAGTGCCAAAAACGACTTAAGGAGAAAATCTACATTGATGCAACCTTAACTACATGATAAGCTACTACTAAACTACATAGATTCAAGTTACACAGAGCTTTTGGCTCGAACAATTCTCAGCTGCATTTGCTCCTGTGTGAGCTGCAGTAATTTAAACACACAGTCGAGCATCGCTACCACATAAAAAGCTGTGAGCAGGTTGGTCATGGTCAAAAGTTTGGTCAAATATAAGCTGTTGGAAATCTAAAGTTTGTTAACAGCCATGGTGATGTCTTCTTTTGTGATTAGCCAAAAACTTCAGCTTAAGGCCAAAAATGCAGAAGATATGAGCCTGAACTACAGAACAGTCTGACATTTAGGCTTGATAAATTTCAAAAACACCAGCGATTCTTAGAGGAGCTGCTCTTATCTCTGAATATGACGGTACACAGACAGATTTAAAGCAACCGTTTAAATAAAAGATAAGAAAAAATTCCTGAAATTCCTTGATTCATCTCCAAAGATTTCTCACTTTATTTACCAGATGTCCTGAAATGAACGGCTTTACTTTACTATGATACCTTTGCCTTCCTATGTCTTACGCTCTGACAAGTTTTGGTTTAACCTTCTCTGTAATCCCATTAAACAGCTGTTGATTACATCTTCAAACCAAACCACAAACAGCACCACTTCACTTCTTTTACAACAAACTGAGCGTTAAACAGCCTCACCTCGTCTAACCTCAGAGCTTCAGAGTTAGAGTTACTGTCAAGAACAGTGCATGTCTGGATATTTCTTAATGAGCCAAAAAGACACTATTGAAAAGAAATAGCTAATGCCATTTAAGTATCTGAGTTAAAACTGGAATAGTTTGTCTTCTAGTAGACCTATCCCTTAGAAACAGGGGTGTCAAAATCACAGCGGGGGCTGGATTGTGAATTTAGGTCTAACATGAGAGCCTAACAGGGGCATCATTTGCATCAGAAAAAAAAATAGGGAAACTAACTGGGCACAGATGATAAATGGTTTTCAGATTTTAAAAAGTCAAAATTACAAGTTTAACAGCTCAAAATTTGAGATGAAAGTCAAATTTATTCGTTCAAAAGGTCAAAATACAAAACTCAAAGTCAAAATAATCATTTTAAAGGGCAAATACATGAGATAGAAGTCAAAGTTGGGAGGTTTTAGAATGGAAATATTACATAAAATTCAAACTCATCAGTTTAAAAGGTAAACATGAGTTAAAATTTTGAATTTTGACTCTAAAAGGTCAAAATGTGGGATTAAAAATCAAAGTTAGGAGTTGAAAAGGTCAAACAGTGAGATCAAATTTGAAACGGTTAGTTAAAATGGTCCAAATATGACTTTAAATTCACAACTTTGAATTTAAAAGGTTGAACTTTGATATAAAAAGTTAAAATTGTGAATTTAAAAGGACAAAATATGAAATGAAAAGTCAAACAAAAAATTTGATTGTGAGATGCTAAGTTGAAAATATCAAATGAAAACAAATTCATTTCTTTTCCACATTGCTGACTTTTTATCTAAATATTTTTACCCTTTACTCTTTCTCACTTTCAAAGGTTAAGTTTACATTTTTATACTGTAGTAAATCTGCAGACCTCATACCAGCGGGCCAATTAAAATAGAAATATGATATGATCTTGCGGGCCGTGTACAACAGCACCACGGGCTGGATTTGGCCCCCAAGCCTTGACTTTGACATCCCTGCCTTAGAAAAACAATCTGTAATTCTACTTCATAAAGGAAATTAAGGATTGTACATTTGGGACTGCACACTCAGTCTCATTAAGTCTAATTCTGAGAACCGTTTCCTGTGTAGGCTGTGAATGCAGGATTATAAACATTTCTGTGATGAAGTCAGTGAAACTGTATCTATTTCTATTTTATTTCTATTTCTTCAACTTTTTAAGTGTAAAAAAGCAAAGCCAGTTAGCTTTCATCCTACTGGTTTCAACACATATTTCAGCACAGAAAAACTATTCTATGTAACAGGACTACAACGATTGGTGGATCTTATGACGTCTTCTTTGGGTGAATGAGGAGAATGACTGACCCGCAGCAGCAGCAGAAGACAAGATGATGGAGTACTTTTCAATCTGACAGTCAAAGATGCTGCATTTCAGTTTGATTTAATTCAGAATGCTGACATGTTTAATACAGTTAAAAATGACCAGTATTTCAATCAGCCTTTATAATTATACTACAACATCGTGATGGAAAATTAACTGAGTTACATTATGCCATTTTACTCTTGTATTATTTATATGGATGCACAGCATTGGATTTTTGCTGATATCCGATATGCAGATATTTCCAAACTCATTTCATTAGAGCACCTTGTTCTACAGTAGAAAATACCAAGTGTGTTTTGTGCAGAGAGGCTGAATTAAGCAGAGCTGAGAAAGGAGCCAGGAAGCAGTCTGGTCGCTGTTTAAGTGGGCCTCTTTGATTGTGTAGTGCCCTAGGCAACCACCTAGAGGGACTTTACTGTCACGTGACTCTGATGACATGTGAGTGTCCATTGTGGGTCAGGTGGTGGGGGATGGCGATTAAGAATGAATGAAAACAGAGGAAAGTTAGTACTTTACAGCTCTAAATGGACCTCTAAGATGCAGTTATCATCAGAAAATGTCAGATTCATTAAGCACGATCCTACAATTTAGAAAAAAATGTGTTTTTTCCCACAGCTCTACTGAGCTCAGCCACATGATCTGGATCTCCGAAAAGAGATAAGTTTACCAACATGAGCAAAACTTGACAGACACCAGCTGAGGCAACACAGGCAGGAGTTCAACGTGCTAAACTCTGACAGAACTGTACTGAACCAAACCTTTGAGGAAACAGATCATATGTGAGCATTGTGTGACATCACTCATCCAAGCTTACGAAGGCTTTGTTAACTCCTCCCTGCTGCCGTTTCTCTGTGAGTTTTTTTTTAATTGTATATTTCACTACTTTCTGTGATACAAAGGTAGCTAATTAAGATTTTTTTTTTTCCCCAAGATTTTTTTGGCTTTTCATGCTGTTATTGACAGAGGAGGACAGTGGACAGAATTGAAAACAGGAATGAGAGAGCTGGGGAGAGACATGCGGGAAAGTGCCACAGGCCGAATTGAACCCGGGCCGACTGCGTGCATGGGGTGTGTCTTAAACCACTAGGCCATCTGCAGCACTCCCAGGTTGTTCTTATTTTTGTACTCAGAACACTTGGCATACTCGTAAACAGCTCAAAACATGGCCTCTTGGTAGTGTTTCCCTATGAAGCTAGCAACCACTACTCAACCCCATTCTCTGCTGCTGCTTGATATCATCTGTTGAACTCTACAGTTGTACATTTTGGCGTTATTTAAGCATATAACATATAAGCATATAAACATTTCTACTGATATTTTTATCTGCCAATATCGATAACATGCTGATAATATCGTGCGTCACTAGTTATTTATTATTCTAATGGGGGTGTACGTACCTTAAAGTGGCAACATGTGAATTACACTGTTGCCACTTTACACCAATGTTACCAAATTTGAACCCTTTTTCATCACTTTTCCCACCAATTTTAACACATTTTTGCAACTCAAAACCCATTTTTTGTTCATTTCAAACTCTTTCCTCCACTTTTTTCTGCCTGTTTTTGCCACTTCTAAACCAAATCTTGCAACTCTCTGCCTATTGTTAGTTCTGTTGACACATTATTGTCGCTATTAACACCTTTTACCACTTTTTAAGCCACATTTCACAGTTTGATATGCCCATTTTGCCAGTTTCTGACTATTTCTGCCTCAGCTAACTCTTTTTTTGCCAGTTTATATCATTTTTCATCCCAGTTCATGACATTTCAACCTATTTTTGCCAATTTAACACCATTTCAGCCACTTTTGAATCCCCTTTTACTACTTAATATGCCAGTTTTTGCCACTTTAACCCATTTTTGCAATTTTGTGGTTATTTTTTGCCACTTTTTGTCTAATTTTGGTATTTCATTTTGCTACTTTAAAATCTAATTTCACCACCTTTCCCTCCATTTTTTCCATTATTAACCCATTTTAGCTATTTTTATCATATTTTAATTCTGTTTCTAACAAAAGGATTTACATTTTCAGAGGGCTTCTTACAACAAAAATGAATTAAAATTTGCTTCTTTGATAAGAGTGGTTATCATTCAGGTAAAACATAAAATACCACAGCTTTACTTTACAACGTACCATGATTTTGCAGGCCCCAAGTCTGGCTGGGCCCCAGAAACGATCCCATTTATCCCCCTTATGTGCGGCCTTGTCTGCACATGACTGTTCTTGAATGTGCATGGCTGTGTTAAACCACCTTCAGGTACAGTGGGGGTCCCCGGTTTCTGGCACCTTTATTTTGGGGGTTGTGGGCTGAAAAGGTTGAGAACCCCTGTGCTAGAACACGTCTTGAAAAATCAGCATATTATTGCCAAAAAATCCAATGTTGTGCACCCCTAATTTTCCCATTATTATGCCATGTTTATATATTTTTTACTCTATTATTCTCATGCACTGATTTAAGAGTGTTTTTTTAGTCAATTAATGAATGTCATGTCGTTAAATCAGTGAGTAAACGTGTTTAATAGTTGTGATCTCATCATCAGCCGTAGTAATCGTGAATATGTTTGCCATATTAGAGCAGCCCTACAACACTGCACACAGTATTCTCTCTGCCAGGGTATGAATCACAGGTGATCAGTGACAAGAAGCATTCATTCTGCTCTACTAATCGGTGGTTTTTATATTAACTGGATAACATACAGATAAATCACAAGAATTTGATTTAAACCTAAAAAAAATAGCCTATTTTATGTGAAATTATCCATGGAAAATGTATGTAATTTAAATATAAAGAACATGTTTTCATGTATGAACTATAGTGTATTAATGTAATACAAGTAATGCTTTTTTAAAACCACTTAATTTACATGTGTTCCTTTTTTCTTTAAGTGTTAAGTGTGCTTTGACAACTGACTGCACCTTAAGCAAAAATGCCTCAAATTCTCTGGTTTCTGCCTCTGAAATGTGAGGATTTCCTGCCTTTCTGACTTGTATGAGGTAGTAAACAGGATGTCTTTGGGATTTGGGATACGAGTTAGACAAAACATGGAATCTGGAGACATGTTCTAGCCTAATTTTCTACCTTTCTCTTTCACTTGCACTTTTATCCTCACTGACCCTATGTAGGGTCACTTATGATGATGATGATGATGATGAGGCTGTCTGGCCTTAGGTTTGGGGAACACTGACCAGAGAGAGCCACCGAAAAGCTTTCAACAACTTTGTCACTCTCTCCAACACTTCCTGATGAGTGCTGTCACACAGAAAACTAAAGTTACAAGCATGCATGGAAGCGTAAGGTGACAGAAAGGTGGTGGAGCACGCCTTTAGTCCACAGTATGGAGATAAGGTGGTCGGAGTGGCTCATAAAGCTCCCCTCTCTCCCCTTTAGCTGATGATAAGGTATGCAGCAGGAGTTGCGAAATCCTCCTCTAGCTGCAGCTTTCACAGACACACTCCTGCTGTTGTCTGAAGATTACTTAACCCAGGCCTGCCGTGGAAAAACAGCAGCCCAGTGTACAAACTGTGCAGGCGACAACAATAGCAGGACGAGCTACTTTCACGGGAGGTTGGAGGTATTTCTTTTTGTAATGACTTCTCCTCCGTGTCAGCTGTCAAACTCACCCAAAGATCTGTTCCCCAGTCCATGTCTGCTGGAGAAATCCTCCTTTCTGCCGCTTTGAAGGAAAGAAAAACAAAACAACCAGGTGGTGTCTGGGGGCACAAAGGTAGAAAACTCCTCTTCTCCTTCAAAAAAGATTCCACAAAAACTTTAGAGTCTCGAAAGCGGAGATGGCGGAGGAAATGTGTGGAGGAAGTCTACGCCTTCTCTTTGGCACGGAGGCGGCTGTCCTGTTTCTTCCAGCGAGGGAGAGAAAAAAATGTTCAGGCTCCTTTTCCTGAAACAAGTTTGGGTCCCACAGAGAGAGGTGGAGGCGGGAGGAGAGGGCTGGGAAAAGCTCCCAGCAGCCTCTCTGTTTGTTTTATCTTAAAGAAGCAGCTGGGGGTTATTTTCTCCATAAACGCTCCTGAAACCCGGAAGCTTTAAATAAATACATATAAGCTAGGCTGGAGTCCGCCGTCAAAACATGAATACACTTACGTTAGCGGCTTATCATATGCTAATATGTGGGGAAATTCACTTATGTGAATCAGTCGATTTTTTTATATTTGAAAAGCCCTGGATAAATCAACACCCAAAGGCTGAAATAGCTCACCTATTTGGCTTTTGAAACAGTATGACTCTTTTGGTAGAAATAGCGTAGCTAAAAAATAAATCTATCAAATTAAATTAAAAAAAGAGGAAAACAAAGTAGCCTAGCTTAATCCTGGCCCTCGCTTCAGCAGTGGTATCCTATTTTTTTACTCCAAAACAAAATTGTAAAAAACGTTTTAAATGATATAAATGGAAAATGTAAGACAAAATACCTTTGATACATACTCTCATCTTTAAGGACTTCTCTTTCTCTCTAAAAATTAATTTAGTTAGCAGCTAACCGTTAGCCAATGATAGGCTAATAAACGTGAGAAAATTAACTCCATTGAATAAACCAACCTATTTGAAGGCTTTTAATCCAGCAATTTTAATCATGTTTCTAAGAGATGTTAGCCAACTGCAACAATGTTTTATTACGCCAAAATACAAGTTTTGAAACTCTTTTTTTACTACAGAAATTTGACAGAGAAAATTTATTTGGTACGTACTCCCAAGTACTTCTCCTATGCCATTTAAATATGATAACACTTAGCAGCTAACCGTTAGCCAGTGAAAGGCTAGCGTGGGGAAATTCTCTTAAGTAAATCACTCGACTTTTTCATTTGACTGACTGGATAAATCAACAAAAAGGCTAAAATGGTGGATCTATTTAAAGGCTTTAATTTAGTTATTTCAATAATGTGGCAAATGGTCATTCATCACTCCTGTGGTAGAAAGTAACCTAACTTAAGTAGCCTACTTTAAAAGTGGTAGCCTTTTATTTACTCTAAGATAAAACTTAACAGACTTTTTTTTATTACAGAAATATAAAATAGAAACAAAACACAGTTATTCATACTCTCATCTCTAAGGACTTTTCCTCCCCTTCCCACTGTCTGCTATTAAAACAAGAAAACACTTCAGTTAGCAGCTAACCGTTAGCCAATGATAGGCTAATATCAATGTGGGGAAATTCACTTTAGTGAATAAGTAGACTTTTATGACAAGAAAATAAAAAACACAAAGACTAAAATGGTTCACCTAAAAGGCTTTTGATTCAGTCATTTCAATAATGTTGCAAATTGTCACACTCAGCTTCACTGGTAGAAAGTAGCCTAGCTTGAGCATAGCATAGCTGGAGAAGCCTACAACGGTTGTGTTTTTTTACTCCAAAAAACAAACACTTTTTTTTTTTTACAACAGAAATGTAAAGTGAAGCTACTTTAAATCATTTCTTAAGCCCTGAGAAGTGAGAAAAATCTACATAAGCCTAAAACTGCTAAAACGGTTAATAATTAAGCAAAAATTAAGACTCGTAAAGTCTTAAATGCAAAACATAAGGTCTTAGTTTTTGTTGTTTTTTATTCAAAGAGTTTGTAGGCTTTAAAAATTTTTAATGCCGAATGAAAGAGTATTAATCACGCAATGTAGGTGTGACTTCTGGTCCTTTTTGTCTGAATGGGATACGCAGAAAAACAAGATGTTAATCCTGATTATTAGGGCGATTTGGAGATTGGATAAGTATCCTGAAATGGGCAATCCTACTTCCTTTTTTCTTAGATACTAAAGCTATGCTATTCTACATTTTAGCTTTAATTGCAGAATTGCAAAACAAGTGAATAGGGGTTTCTAGATTGTGGTACATTCACTTTTAGTCCGCTTAAGTAAAAATAAGACTACTACATGGTAGCTTTATTTTTTTCTCAAAGTCTAAAAAAGGACATACTACTGGCATCTTCTTTTCTATGTTGTCTAAATTTTGTCTTACTATCGGCACAAAACATTTACCTAACTGTGCTGTTAATGTCATTGGTTGGAAATTAAGGTTGTGATGGAGTCTTAAAATGTATGAAGAGCATCTTGAAAAAGGTCTTTAAAAGTATTGTCAGATTTTCTGCATACCCTGTTGTATGAAGCTAATTCTGAGATATTGATGGTTTGAACTAAGATGAACAGAGAAAAACTGACCCAGACAAACGTTATGGTAATAAAGAGGAAATAATGGCAGAAATAAAAAAAATAGAGTGAAATGTGAATGCAATATGCTTCTGAACAAAGCCACTTTGGTAGTGACACTAATTTGTGTTTATTGCTGTTAAATAATGAGCATATTTATGATGATAACAATATGCATTTTCCTAATATTTGTAGACTACTTCTTAGCTTAAAAATACAACTTACTCATGCCATAGTCTTTAGAAAGTACAGGACAAAATCTAAGTGATGCCAACTATTTGGTTACTGAAGCAGTCTTCTTCATTGGTTGTTACCAAATTGATAACATCTTTTTTTTATCAGCTTGATAACAAGACAAAGAGGCAGATTTGATGCAACTCTAAAGTCTCCTGACAGATATATGTTGGATTTTAATCATAACAGCTGTGCCCCTCATTATGCACAACACATACCCTTATTTAAACCAAAATTTGTGACTTACTTAAAAAATTCAGTGTATTCAGCGTATGCCTGTAAAGAAAAAACTGTGTTTGTACCAGCTTAAACATGTTCATGTCTGGGGTAAAAATCTGCATTTTAACACAGGGTGTGTATGTGACTTCCAGTTCTTCTACAGCCAGCCTCAAGTGGACACTTTAGGAACTGCAGTTTTTTTGCACTTCTGCATCAGCTCCATTTTTCAATAGGAGGTTGTAACTTCTTCTCTAAACTTGTATTTATTTTCTCCTGCAGCTTTCAAGAGTATTAAAAAGCTAATATTTTGGTTGCATACAGTACAAAGTCATTCTGCTCTACATAATAGGAAAAGAAGCAAAGGCAGGTTTCTGGACAGAATAATGTAATCCAGTAAAAATAGTCGTGTTTTCTTCCATCTTGAGTACGAATTATGTAGAAAGCATTTATAGACTATTGATCAGATTGTTTTAAGTTTTCAATATGCCTTGCACAAAAAGAATTCAGATAAAGTACAACACTGTGCAATTTCCATAATCAATCAATTTTACTTTATTTTTTTAAATAAACAAAAACCAAAAAAAAGAAAAAAAAATCAACAGAAATGAACAGTGAATGTATAATTGAAATTGTTTATTGATTTGATGAGTCTTTGAGTGTTGACACAAACACATGAGTGGTTAAAACGACCAACTTTGTAAGATTTCTTCCCTGCAGCCCAAGGGACCATTTATTTATTTTTATTTTTATTCATGTACATCAACAGAAAGTATGCTTATTATTTGAAATTAATTTGCCTCTTTAACTCAATAAGGCAATTTTTTAGAGAAAGGTTAATGAGATAATAAGATACCTCAAAAAGGTTTCTGTGGTAATTATGGAAAATCTCAACACCCACACCCCTCCAGGAGAAACCCTGGAGATGAACCATCTTATTTTTTTAAGGGAGTTTCTGACTGATCCAAAAGCTCCAGCACAATGTAAAACTGGAGAAGTACAAAGCATAAAATGAGACGTATCGGGCTCTTTTGATCAGACGGTTTTTATTTCATTCATTAAAGATCACTGTTTGGAGACATTCACTACTTAGAAGTGATGAAAGAACAGTCTAATTAACTGATCAATAACAAGTACCCTGAGGGCAAGTTTTACAAGGATCAAAGATTATTGTGAGCGTGATTGTACTTGACTTCCATACTAATGCAAACTTTACTTCCTTCACACTTGTCAGATTTGTTTTTTAAAGCTGGGTTACGTGTGACCGTTTGGAAATACTACTGTGATAAACAGAAGGTGTCACTATTATTGCAATATTTAGGTCAGTTTCATATCCATTTCTTCATCCAGGACCACCGCCCCCTCCTCCTAGTGTGAGATAAGGTCAGCTTACCTGTAGAGACCACACCTCTTTGTCCCATGAAGCAAGGCAAGGGCGACCCCGTGTGTTTGCTCAACCTGCAGGCTGTCTCACTAACCTCAATACCTGAGAAACTTTCTTATAAACCAGATCCTCATAACTTTAGAGTCTCGGGGTCAGAAAACATGTTTGTGATGAAGAGGAGACCTTTTTTTCCAGAGAGTTTAATGATTATGTAAAACAGGGCTCTTAAAGATGGACATAATTTAAGAGGCAAACTGAGCTGAGCTTGTAAACTTTCTCCAGTCATCTTAAGGCAATTTTACACTGCAGACTCTCTGAGTGGTATCAAGCATAAACTAAAGAACCTACTTTTCCCATCAGACTTTTAATCTGGAGTGATCTTATACCTGGGTCACCATTTATATCTGGCTTTTATGTTCAATTATATCCAGCTTTCACTGGTTTGAATCTATTTATTCCTTGACTTTTTTTTAAGTTTATTTTATTGTTTTTTATTTCCAGTCTGTTCTTTGGATACCACTTTGGGCCACATACTTTTATGTATAAAAAGTTCCATATAAAGAGTTATGATGAGGCTACACTTACCTTTTTATTCCACATTCACATACTGATGATGGAGGCTGTTTTGTAAATTGTCCATCAGTATACGTATACTAATCCCATTCATCCAGTGTTAATTTTGGCAGCTGTGTTTGATTTGAGTTTTAGTTTTTTAATGAAATGCACTTTAGTTTTAGTCCCATTTTAGTTATTTCTACCAGTTTTAGCTTTAGTCTAGTTATAGTCAACGAAAACTCAAAATATTTTAGTCTAGTTTTAGTCATCTTGCCAAAAACTAAACTTAGTTTTTGTCAGTTTTAGTCATCACAGATCTATTTTCGTTAGTTTTAGTCTAGTTTTTGTCACGGAAAAAAAGGCTGTCGACGATAGTTTTAGTCGTAGTTTTAGTCAAAACTAAATTAACTCTGTATTCATCCACACACTACTGATGCAGCAGTGGGAGCAAATTTGGGGTTCAGTGTTTTGCCAATTGACACACCAACATGTGACCGCAGGAGCTCGGGAACAAACTCTGGCCATCTTGTTGAGAGATGACAGACTCGTGTTATGGGAGATATAAATCCACATTTTCTTTGCTTTTAAACAGAGGATGAAAATAAAGAATTTTATTCATAGGCATACCTGTGATTTACATGAGCAACATTATGGCATTTTTTGTGTAAGTGCATCCTTGTATTCTTCATTAGTAAAATAGCATGAAACTACAACACAAATCTTAATAATTATAATAAACACTGATGCATCTATTGATGTATGTGACATATGAAATTAAAAAAGAATTGAGTTGGTTAAAAAAGAAGGAAACTATCCATACGAAGAAGTCCACCTGTAGCTGTTTATTTCACATTTAAGTGTATGGAAAGGAAGTAGCTGTTAAGACCTTCAGTTGGAGTTTGGCGCCCCCTGTGGACAAAAAAAGAGTCTGTGACCCCACATTTGACCCACTCTGAAATCTCATCATTCCATCCATATTTAAGCAATTTTAACCAAATTTTAATCACCAACTGAAATGTCCACCATTACTTATTAGAGAAACAAAATAAACATTTCATTTATTCCAACCTGTTTCAAGAAGTAAATCACTTTGCTTCTTCTAAAGAAGCAGTTTGAGTCTTTATTTTCATATACATAATGAATGTGGTGATTGCACGTACAGATGAGGACAAAATTATTTGCTTTCAAAATGCTCTTTAGTGTCCTTTGACTGCTTGTCAGATATTTCAGTATAAATGCTCTGCAGTTTTTAAACAGCTGCTCTCTCATACGTATTCAAAAATTCATCTGAAGGAGCTTTAACAAAGTTAGAAATATCTGGCATTTTTATTATTTAATGCAGCGGCTCATATCCAAGATTATCACATTTACTTTCTAAAAGTGCTATCTAACACACCACAAGAATACTAACTGAGCCACTCTAATCATCCCAAAACTTTGACAGATGGGAAGAGTTTGAAACACTCCAACCCCTGACTGCCTCCCCATGTTTCTACCTGAAGCATCGAATAGATGGCTCCACTGGCTTGCCGAGCTTGAAATGTCACCAGACCCCAAATACAATGCCAACCATTTACACAGCTGATTGAAATACCCGAGTTTGGTGAAGTGGCAAGTCCTGCTTGCCCACCAGCTCAGCTTATCAGAGTGCTCAAAACCAAAAATTACTTAAAACATAAAGCAGCAATGGCAAATATCACCCACCAGACAGATTACTTTTAAACTAACAACTACCTCTCTGTGCAACGTGCCAAACAATTCAAACTAAGCACTCTCGGGTTCCTGGATTCTCACACTTTTCCATAATAAGCACGTGACATCATCTCATTCATAAACTTTCAAACTCACTCACAAACTGAATAAATGAAAGACTTACCGATACATGATGGCTAAACATCCCGGACGAGCCCCCAGTGTGTCATGATCCGGCTCACAAGACATGACAACAAGAGAAACATACAGTTTTAACTAAAAAGTGAAAAGGTTGTACAAAAAAATCTAAGTGTAAGGATTAACAAGCACAAGAAGTAGACATTAAACTAAGATAAAGCCTAACTGAATGAAAACATGGTGCGTTGAGGAATGGCAGCCCAGAGCAGATCCGAGCAGAGAGTGTGGAGATTGACTGCCAGGCCTTAAACACCTGCTGGATTGACCAGATCCACCCAGGTATGGCAAACACCAACCCTCTAACTGTAGGGAAAGACAAGACAGACGCCAGTACAGAGGGAATCACACAAAACAAAAGTAGGCCAAGACAGTGCTTGTTAGGTTTGCTGGAGGCTCTAAATTGCCCGTAGGTGTGAGTGTGAATGTTTGTCTGTCTCCATGTGTCAGCTCTGGTGGCCAGTCCAGAGTGTACCCCACCTTTAGCCCAATCACAGCAGAGATTGACTCCAGCCCCTGCAACCCCAAACTGAATAAGAAGTGTAGAAAATACATGGATGGATGAATTATTTAAATTTTTTTTCTTGTTGATTTGCTAAGGGTCCTTTTACCCCTGATGTCTAAAGCATTGGTCTGAGGATTTGTTTGCTCTGATGCAGTTAAAATTAGATTTGCACATATTAACTAAAACATGATTAACACTTATTACTCTATACAAGGGCCTATACTAGTGTTACTCAACCCTGCTCAACCAGAGAGTCATATTGTTTAAAAATACTTTTGTAAGAGTTTTAATATAAGTGGTAAAAAGTGGGAAAATGGGTTTAAATGGCAATAAAACTGAGCTACAGGTTGCGAAAATGGTCAAAAAAATGGCAAAAACTGGGTGAAAAGAGCCAAAAATGGTGAGAAAAAGTGGCAAAACAGGGTAGAAGGTGACAAAAATGCGTGAGAATTTAAAAAAAAATAATGACAGGTGGCAAAAATGGTCAAAAAACAGCAAAAGCCAAAAATGGGGAAAAAGTGGCAGCTTAAATGGGTGAAATGTGGCAAAAAATGGCAAAAAGGGGAAAAATTTCAAATAGCAAAAAACAGGATATAAGAGGCCAAAATTGGTGAAAAGCAGTAAAATGGATTAAAAGTGATAAAAAAGGCAAATAAGGGCAAAAGAAATATACAGACAAAAAAAAATAAAGGTTGAAAATTAAAGCTAACTGTAGAAGTGTGGGAAACCAACTGATCAATGGATAATTTCTGAGGTCAAAGCTTCCTCCTTTTTTTAGGGTTTTCTGGAGTAATAATATTCCAAATTAAGGCATAAAAGAGCCACAAATCATCACAAAGGAGCCACATGTGGTTGAGTGTCACTGGTCTATGCAAAGGTAGAGTTATTTTCTCAGGGTTTATGAATAATCTGTTTCCTGTAGTCCATCTGAAATCTGGGTGACATCATCTTCACTGGGTAAATAACATAAACAGCCATCAGGGCTACTGATGATTGTCCCTAGATGTGAAAGTAACTCTTCAATCTTTGATGGCTGTATGAATAAAAAGACTGAGGTAAGACACGTAAGGACAGATTTACGTCTCCTTCCTCTGATCTCCCTACAAGAGGAGCGGAGTGAGTCTCCATCTGACTTTAACAGCACAGTTATTGATGGCTCATCCCGAGTACAGAGAGGAAATCAAACCCACTGCCTTTTGAATGATGAACCAGGAGAGGGCCAAAGATGGTCAATCTTTCCTCCATTCTCATATATATCTCTGTCTCTTCTCTGTATCGTTCTCTCCTTTTATCTTAATCTCTGTGTCAGGCCTCTGATGGGTGGAGGTTCAGAGGACGACAGAGAGAGAGAGGAGATTTCTGCCAGGTTTGGTTCCTGTCGACATCTAATCCATGTTAATAAATGGCTCTTGAGGTCATCACGATGTAGCCGGAGGCAAAGTAGAAGAGATAGAGAGGCAGGCAGAAAATAGGTTTCTCTGTGTGTGAGTGTGTGCATGTGTGTGAGGGAGATTTGTGCTGACAGGCTGATACGAAGCAGAGAGTATAAGGACACCTGAAGAAGCAGCAGATCAAATTTAAACTCTTATTTAGAAACATGTAAATGCAAATCGATCTGCTTCAATAATTAAGACTGGTTTCAAACATTTAACCTTTAATGTTACACTGTTAAATAAGACCAAGCAATCCTTTAGAATAAACATTTAAAAAGTCCCTTACAGAGTTTGTTTAGCTCTATTTATAGACAAATCCTGTTGCTGATTTGTGGGTGTTGCCATCTTGTGGTGGCTTCCATAACTGCAATGTCTGCTGCTGCCTGCTGACTGTGACAGCACCAGAGAGTTGGATTAAGAATGAACAAGAGTTGCTGATAAAGGCACCTCAATCAGAAAATCTCATCAGTGATGAATTTTGACATGATGAGGAAGAAAAGCTTTTACAAGTGGCCTTCCACATTTGCACTGCAAGCTACGCCAGCAAGGTTTCTTTTAGTAGCTTTCCTCCCATGTCTGTCTCTGGCCAGATCCATCTTGCAAAGCTCTAATCTGAAAGGACTGTGCAAGTCTGAGAATGGATCTAACCAGTCAGTGTCTTTTGAAGAAAATGAGGTGGGCTTTTTTGTACTTGAAGTTGACAGCAATGGCTGCTGCCAGTGTAGCGATTAGCTTAGATGTAGCTATAGTATAGCTGCGGTTTTATCAGAACTGGGAGGTATTTGTTTTAAAAAGGGGAGCAAAGAACTACACTGAAGGCTTGGAAAGATGTTTTTGCACTTCTTCTGACTGGCCTTGGCATGACTTTTATCCACCAACAAGCTCTGACTTGCCCATGATGAATGTGACAGACAGATCGTTTGTCCAATCACCCTTCGGGAAGTTTTTGATGTTGTTTTTCTCAAACATTCTTTTATCTGAAGTTTCACAGATGAATGTGAAACACATCTATGCAATAAATAAACAGTCTATTTGGCGTGTCAGGTTAACACTCATTAGGGTTGCCAGCTGTCCCATGTGAGCCAGAATGTCTCGTATTTTTAACCAATTTGTTGTCCTGAACGGGATGCCCCTTGTCCCGTATTTGGATGTTATTCCTAGACGATACTTTGCTGGTCCTGGATCAGATAATCTGACAAAGAAAGTCACCCATCATGCAGTGATAACGTCAGTCAAGTGACGCTTGTCAATCAATCATGGCCGTCTGAGACAGCGATACCCAAAATATCAAATGCCACAAATCCTGCTGAGATAACTTTTGTTTCTGGATGGTTCTGTTCAGTTTGTGAACAAATGTGGATAAAAAAATACAATAGACTTGCAGAATAGAAACAGTTTTACAGCTACAGCAAGGGATGAGAAGCATTATGATCAGTTGTCAGTTTATGCTGACAGGAGTTTTCAGGCCATGGAGGTGAGCATGACCGAGCTCAGCATGTTGCTACAGTGATGCACGAGAAAGCCACGCTAGAAAAAGGTGCATTTTTATGACAGCACAACACAAAGAGTTAAAAAATGCAGCAAGAGAGAAGAATCATATGTGCTCCACACACACCTGTTGAAGGTCAGCAGAATGAGACTCATCATAAAGCTAGAAAGACTTTTCTCTGGTGTCTGAAAGCTCTGAAGACTTTTTAAAGCTGCAACAGAAAAAGTGAACTTGGTGAGTAATGCCTCCTGTATTTTAAAAATCTTTCTGTTTTATCATCACAAGGCTCCATAAGCTTCCATCTTACCGTTTACTTTAAGTTTTATTTGACCTGTTCTCAAAATGGAGTCCAGGGACTGCTGAGGTTAACAAGGGACTTACAGGGAATCCCAAAGTTAATGATCATCTCTTATCAAAATCTTTTTAATGGTTTTATTCATTTTGCATAATTAATAAATCTAATATCATTACACTGGGCTCTGTGTTATGATTTTTCAGAGTAGAGGCTGTTTTTGGTGAAAAGAGAGATTTATTATGAATTACTGCTTTCATTTAACTACAGATCAAATACACATTTCTTGCTACTACAATGCAGTCATATTTAATACACATGCTATGGCACTGTAACCTTGCAAAGCAGATGGATACGCCCGTTTCTGTGTTTCTCACAGGCGAATCCATCTTGCAAAGCTCCTGTCTGAACCATTTGGGCCCAGTTAGAAAGTGACAGGACCAATCTGCGTCGAGGGGCAGTACCTTCAGGCGTGGCGGAGTCGTGACGTAAGTGAGCAGCAGCATTAAGACATAAACGTGAATAAACGCAGAGTTTTCTTTTAAAAGACTCACACACTCAGGGTGAGGTGTCTCCATTCAGCCCCCCCCCCCCCCCCCCCCATCTCTCCTGCTCTCTCTCTCTCTCTCCCTCTCCCACTTACCTCTCTCTATCCCACACACTCAAACATCATCACCACTGTGTCAGCTACAGGTCCGTGGATAGGAATATTTCCTGCTAGTTTATTTCCTTTATCATAGCGGTGGTGCATCAGAAAGTGATTCCAGCCGTTGTCATGGTAATTTAGGATGTTGTCTGACAGTTTACAAAGGAAAACAATCCCCCAAAGTTGTTTATTCTGTTCACGTTTCTGCTCTCACTGTGAAGTGTCTGGAGTCATACGATGAAAATATCAAACATGCCAGAAATCCTCATGACCAGTCAGGAGCAGGTCATGCGGTCATATACGACGGGCTGTGGTCAGCTGTCGTATTCCCCTGTACACAGCACGAGAAACGAAACCTGACCCGACTGAGAGTCACACTACTCCCTTTGGAGTCGTGCGACTCCAAATTCGTGGCTGAATCACAGGAAAATCGCATAGAGTACACCTGGCTTAAGCAGCGCAAAACATGAATGAGATACAGCAACAGAACAGCAGCTTCCAGTAGCAGTGAGCACTTCCTTGTGCAGCAGTCTTTGATGGGAATCAAGTGTTTACATGGTAAAAATAAACATGTATTGTCTGCCACAAAAAAGTCCCTGGAATTGAAAACAGTTGGAAATATTTGAGGTAATGTAAGAGCTCAACTAAATATAAAGAAATTTTCATTGTGTAGACCTGACAGGGAGAAAATGCTACATGTTGTACCTTTAAGTTGGATGCCATGAACATCTCTCAAGGCTAAACTCAAACACAGACGCAGACAGCGGGCTGTAAGGAAACACAAGTGCTTTATTTTTTCCCTGGCAGAGCTGGTGAGAGGATTGCTGCTTTTGAGTGGGCTAAGGTGAGAGGAAACCCGGGGGAAGGCTTGGCTTGGCTGTGGAAAATCCTTGGAGTAATATGCCAAGCACACATGCTCTCTCCCTCTCTCAGAATATGAGCAGGCCGGAAAAAGAATCCTGAAGACGAGGAGCATGGGAGATACAGGATCAGAAAAACCATCAGACCTGCAAATAAAGTGGCTGGAAATGTTGCACATCAAAAACCCATAAATTGGCTCAACAGTCTGTCAGGGTTGGCTTTTGCAGAGAAATGTTGGTGACAGGCAGGAGAGCTGATTGCTGATGATGGGCAGGTGAACAGACAGAGGGAGACAGACAGAAATGACGGTAAGGCTGACTGGCTGACTACACACTTGATCTTCAAATCTTAACTGGTGTTTAAAATGTGATATATCCAAGATATGGGGACAATTTTAACCAAGTATTAACAACATAATCTTCTACATGCAAACACCAGATTATTCAGTGAGCTGTTCAAGAATACAACATGCAGATGGCAGCTCTGCTTGCTCTCATTGGTTGTGGTATGCTGTAGGAGGCAGACTGATGAAATATGCTTGATATTTTCGATTCCAGCTTTGGGAGGTTCAAAATAATTGTACCAACCTTTGAGAAATACAGTACAGTACATTAAAGACCCTGTAAAGTCTTTTGAAAAAAATCTGTATTTTAGGTTTGTTGCATGACAGGCAGCTGTGTTATGAACCACTAGGCCAAATTTCAGTCAAAAAATTGTTTCTAAGTTTAAAAATTACGCTTCAATATCATAAAAAATGAGGCAGTTAAATCTGCTCCAGGATGGTGTGGGCGTGTCTGTTGTTAGAGCTGAAGCCACGCCCACTCGAGAGAAATACAATCCCCTTGGATTTTAAAAAATGATACAACCTGAATGGAAGAATCGTGTCTGCTCTGCTGGACCTGTCAACTCTCTAAGAGAAACAACCACATTTATGTCATTACAGTTAGAGCTAAAAAGTCTCAATTTCATTTGCTCATCCTGTATTTAACCCCATCTTTGTTGTTAAGTTGCTGCTCTTCCTGATGTTGCTCTTCAAGTAAAAGTCTTCATTAATGCTTGGCATTGAAGGCTTTTATTATGACAGACTTGGCAGGAACAGACAGTGTCTGTCAACAGATACTTTACTAAACTTTAGCATCACGATGGAGGAATTGAACTGTTGCTGCTTTGAGAGAGACAAAGCCGCAATCTGCTTCTTTTAATCATCCAGACAAGTGAAACATGGATTAAAACACACTTTCAGCAGGTAAGATGTTTATTCCTGTTGCATCTGGTTCAAGTGAAAAATAGACAAGCACTCCAGCATTTAGCCTGCCCCCTGATCTTTTATTGACCTAAGAGTGCAACTGGCTGACTGTGCCAGGGCAGTTCATATCTGGTACAAATCTCTCTGTTATGATAGGTCAAAGGCCACTGCAGCTGATAGATTTGGGAAAATTATTTAACAATGAACAAAAAAAAAAAAAAAAACAGCATTTAACTGACTGTCCAAATCCAAAATTCAGTCACATGTACACCTCACATTTACAGTAACTGTATTCCAACATATCTATGCATGTTAAGACACTAATTTTGGATTTTACTTTACAGGGTGTGAAAATGCACAAATGCACTATACTTATTTTTTTGACAGTTGTCTTTTTGGACATTGTAGCCCACTGGTTCCCAACCAAGGGTCCAGTGCCCAGCATTGAAGCATGGGTGTGAGGATTTATCTACTCTGCAGTCTTTTCAACATGTAATCGGTTATTTTAAAAAGAGAGGTTTCTTCTGTGCATTTTGGCCTTGTGTACATGCACAAATGGTATTTTGGGTCACTGAAAAGAAACTCTTGGAAAAACTCCTTCCAGATTGTAGATTTTTTGAAACTCCTTATACAGGGAAAACTGAGTTTGGGGCTTGTAACAGCACATATGCATGCCTCTCTCTGTGCTGTGGTTTGTCATCTGTTTGAGGTCAAAGGTGTGTGACATCATTTTTGTTAACATGGCATCTGCTGATGCAAAACTTGTGCTAATGATAGGGCACTGTGGTCGTGTCCATGTGGCCCTTGTCCAGAGGCTTCATTCAATACTATGAAGACACAAACCTTAAAACCAAGGCAGGCAGTTTTTGGATAAGATCCAGTTTGGGTTAGTGGGACAACTTAGAAAGTGAAATTGGGTTCTTTGCTTGTACAGTGAAGGTCAGACTACTGTTGACATGGTGTGCTCTTTACACCATAAACTAACAGCATGTGAGCATCAGATGTTTAGATGATATTTACTTTTTTACCCTTTGAATTTCAGTTTCTCCCTGTAAAAACATGACATCTTGTGCTTTTATGTTGAAAGCAGAGAAATGGACGTGTGGTGCTTCGTCTTCGCCTTTAACATCTTTGATAGGGATAATTTTGTCTCTGTGTTGGCATTAGAACATAATACATTTCGATGGTAGTAACATTGGTGTTTAAATAAAGGTACTATCCTGGATATAAAAGGACACAGCAAAGTAAAATCAGCAACACATAAATAGAGACAATAAGACGACAAATGCAGCTTTCAAAAAATGCACATGAAACACCTCCTACAGGTACACTGTATTGCCAAAAGTATTCACTCACCCATCCAAATAATTGAAATCAGGTGTTCCAATCACTTCCGTGGCCACAGGTGTATAAAATCAAGCACCTAGGCACCTAGACTGTTTCTACAAACATTTGTGAAAGAATGGGTCGCTCTCAGGAGCTCAGTGAATTCCAGCGTGGTACTGTGATAGGATGCCACCTGTGCAACAAGTCCAGTTGTGAAATTTCCTGGCTCCTAAATATTCCACAGTCAACTGTCAGTGGTATTATAACAAAGTGGAAGTGATTGGAAATGACAGCAACTCAGCCATGAAGTGGTAGACCAGGTAAAATGACGGAGAGGGGTCAACGGATGCTGAGGCTTTAAACTTCATGTGGCCTTCAGATTAGCTCCAGAACAGTGCGTAGAGAGCTTAATGAATGGGTTTCCGTGGCTGAGCAGCTGCATCCAAGCCATACATCACCAAGTGCAATGCAAAGCCTCGGATGCAGTGGTGTAAAGCACGCCGGCACTGGACTCTAGAGCAGTGGAGACGCGTTCTCTGGAGTGACGAATTGCACTTCTCCATCTGACAATCTAATGGGTCTGGGTCTGGCAGTTGCCAGGAGAACGGTACTTGTCTGACTGCATTGTGCCAAGTGTAAACTTTGGTGGGGGGGGATTATGATGTGGGGTTGTTTTTCAGGAGCTGGGCTTGGCCCCTTAGTTCAAGTGAAAGGAACTCTGAATGCTTCAGCATACCAAGAGATTTTGGACAACTCCATGCTCCCAACTTTGATCAAAAATTCCCATAAACACACTCCTAAACCTTGTGGAAAGCCTTCCAAGAAGAGTTTGAAGCTGTTGTAGCTGCAAAGGGTGGACTGACGTCATGTTAAACCCCGTGGATTAAGAATAGCATGTCACTTAAGTTCATATGCGAGTCAAGGCAGGTGAGCGAATACTTTTGGCAATATAGTGTATGTCTATAAACTACCTGTTTTCTTTAAATAAAAAAATATATAGAACTTTACGACAAGTGCCGATTTGTTTGGGTTTTTTTTTTGTTTATTGGTGGGGTTTTTTGGGCAGGTACCGATATTCCCCCATTTTGTTGAGTTGAGCTCACCTTCTACTGTCTGGAGTCTAAGGTCTTGTACACACGTAGCCAGGTATCTGGGAAACCGCAAATAATTTTATACATTTAGGCCTGTCATCCACACAAAACCGCAGTTTTACATCACTAAAAACGATCTTTTCTGAAAACTCCAGCCAAAGTGGAGATTTTGGAAAACTCCGGTTTCATGGTTTCATGTGTATGCCGGGAAACAGAGTCTTTGGTTCTCAAACGTCACAGCTTGCGCCATGTTTGAATCTCTGGCCGAAGAAACAGAATGACAGAAGTTCATTCTGATTGGCTGAAAAACACTGCCACCTATGGGTTTGGCATGCTTAAAGCAGCATTTAACGGCGGATGTGCCGGTTACGTGTGGATGAGGTTTTTTTGTAAATGATCAGGTGTGGGTGAAAGTATTTCTAAAAACGAATTAAGGGGGATATTCGTTTTAGAAAATACCCAGCTACGTGTGTACAAGGCTTAATGTCCAACCATCAGTCTATTAATGTTACTTCTATGGTGGGTGTGTCCCCAACAAGTAAAAGTCTTAAGGTGTCAGGGAATAACTTAAGGACAAGTGCACGGCAAGAGTTGCGTGTCCTTCTTTTGGATACCAGTGGGCTTTTTGCAGCACACCTGTCCAGATGATGTCGAGATCACGAATAAAGTCGTTTTACTTGACGGGCTGTTTGCTGACTGTGCCAAACCTTCAGATGAAGCTGGAAGCACGAAGCACACAGTGGAAGACAGCTGGTCTGCTGCTGTGTAGGAGGTATGACGATGGAATGGCATTGAAGGGTTCATGAGAGCTTTTCTAGTCTAGAACCTCCTGCAGTCCTCCTCAGGTCTCCTGTAAGACTGACATTTTATTTTGAGACCTTTGTGTGAAGAGCTGCAAAGGATCCTGGGATAAGTTTCTTGGTTTTCATGATCCATTTTCGGAAAATTTCTCTGCAAACTATAAAAACAGTCCTCTGCATGCTTACTAGGCCTGTTGCAACCTTTCCTTTTGCTTCTTATTTCTCTCAATTAAATTATTAATGATCCTCGGAGCATATGATCATGAAGGACTCTGAGTCACAGGTGTTTCTCCTCCCAGATTTACTACAGTCAAGGTCAGAGTGTCACAGAGACCATATGTTCACAGTTTCAGCTCTGCCTCTCCTGAGCCAGAGACTGATGGGCCAGAAGGCAAAAATGATGTGCTCTGAATCACACAGTCATGAATGAGCTGCTGCTTTTATTAACCAGCACACACACATAAACAGATGTTATTAATGAAATAATGACACCAATCCTGGACCCTGCAGCCTATCTCTGCACCACTGGATGGCACTGCACCTCCTCTCTCACCTCCCCGCTTCACCACTCCCTCCCATCCCTCCTTCAATGCACGCCTTCCTCTCTCTCGCCCTTTCCCTGCGTCTCCTCATCTCGTGTAGGAGGAAGATTAGAATCGCCAGAGAGCACAACGAGGATTACCAGATCAATATCGGAGACAATCTCTTTCTCCCATCTCTTTTTACATGGTCTCTCCCTCCGTTTCCTCCCTCTCCTCCCTGCCTCTCTCTGTCGCTCACTCGCTCTCTGTGGCTAATTTGTGTTTTCACCCTCTGCCCTTCAAGTCACTCCTTGCTTCTGGGTATATAAGGAGAAAAAGAGAGAGGGAGAGAAGGGGTTTTAGAGGAGGGTTAGATAAGCATACAGACATGCATGGCTGATGAAAAGAAACAGACAGATACAGCTGTGAGAAGGAGACAAAGATGCTATTGATTCACCCTGACCTGCTTTCACAAACTGTCACAATATGTAGAGCTGTTCATTCATTACACAACCACACTACAGAGCTGGACAATAACACATTTATAACACAGATGCATATTCACAGCTGAAAGATGATGACAAAAACACCGGGAGGTATTCTCCTGCTCTCTCAGACGGACAGACTGAGGCCCGAGGAGAGAGGAGAGGAGGGCAGAGGAAAGGAAAGGGTAAAAAGAAGAAAAGAGATCAGGAGAACAGACAGGAGAAGAAAAGGGATATTTTTCACAAGGCGAGGAAATAAAAAGGAGGATATAATAGGAAGGAAATAGGGAGAAAGGAGAATAGAAACAGGTGAAGAGAGGACATTTTTTTTGACTGTGGCATCAGGCTGCAACATCGGAAAATTTAAAGTGAAGGGAGTCTGAATACTTTCTGAAACAAAAGAAGGGAGGAGGAGCAAAAGGTCACATATTACGCAAAGATCATTTTTTCAGGTGTTTCTAACAAAAATATGTTATGCACCTGGCCCGTCCTAACCTTGCAACGCAGATGGATACGCCCGTTTCCTTGTTCCTCACTGGCGAATCCGTCTTGCAAAGCTCCCACCTGAACCGTTTGGGCCCGGTTAGAAAGTGACAGGACCAATCAGCGACGAGGGGCAGCACTTTGAGGCGCAGCAGAGCTGTGACGTAAACAAGCAGCAGCAAGAGCTGGTGCAGTTATGGAGGAAGAGATTAGCATGGATGCTGCTTAAGCGTCAGCTTTATCAGAACTTGACAACAATTCTCTGTTAAAAGAAGAACAAAGAACAGCAGTGCGTTGTTTTCTTTTCAAAAACGACAAAAGTCGAGTACTTACATGTCTATAGTCACCATATATCGCATTATCCCTAAGTAGCTGTGCACGTGCAGCTCACTAGCAGCTATGTCACATGTTCTGCTGCTCTGATTGGCCCGTAAGGATGTGACAGACAGAACATTCATCCAATCACACTCCGAGTTTTTTTCAAAGCCTCTGCCTTTTCTCAAACATTTCCTGTTGAAGCTCTCCCAGATGGATGTGTGAAACACATCCATCTGCCATGTCAGGTTAGGCCTGCCCCCCCCAAGAATCAGAGAAATCCATCCCCACCTCTCTCTTTCTCCACCTTTGAAAAAATTGTGTGCTGAAACAAGCCGTTCTCAGATTTTCCTCTCACGATGTCATGTGGGGAGTTAGCCCCACCCCCAGGTTCGGTTGGCCCTCCCTGCTTGGAAGAAAGTTCTGGCCTCCTCTTTTAATGTGGCTCCTCCACCTGGAGGAGCCATATCCATTAAGCTACATCCATTTCTTGAGAGGGGCGGAGTCGGGGCAGAGTCAAACAGCTCATTAGCATTTTGTTCTGAGCAGGGCTGAAACAGAAGGGTTTTTAGACATAGAAACCCAACTAGAGTAAGTGAAGGGTAAAGACAGGATGGAATACCAGAGGCAGAAAAAATTGAAAGAGAATTAAAAAAATTAAAAAAAGGAAAGGAAATGAAAAGAAGGGCAAGGAAAGAAAAGGTAATGAAAGGAAGAGGTGGGAAGGAAAGGAAAGGAAAAGGAACAGGTAAGGAGACAAACAGGAAAGGACAGGAAAGAGAAGGAAATGAAAAGAAGGGCGAGGAAAGGAAAGGTGATGAAAGGAAGAGATGGGAAAGGAAGGAAAGGAAAGGAAAAGACAAGGGATGGAAAGGAAATGTGAGGAAAGGAAGAGATGGGAAAGGGAAAGAGAGATGTAGAGGGAAGAAAGGACAGTAAATGGTCAGAATGAAAGGAAAAAGTAATTAGAAATGGGATGGAGTGAAGGGGAAGAGGGAAAGTAAAATAGGACAGGAAATTAAGCAGGAGAAGAGGATATGGGAGAAAAAGGATTTGAGATGGAGAGATAAAGGGAAGGAGAGAAGAAGGAGGTAGGGAAAGGGGACAAGAGGAAAGAAGACTAGTGAGAAACATACAGAGGAGGAGATGGGAAATGTGGAAGGAAAGGATTGGGAAGATAAGGGACAGAGAGCTAGAGGAAGGAAAATAGCTGAGGAGATGAAAGAGGAGGAACAAAAAGGGAATTATCAAGGGGAGAAAGGGAAAAGAAACTGGAAATGGGAAAAAGGAGGGAAGGAAGAGAGGGATATTGAAAGAGAAAAGGGAAAAAGGAAAAGAGGAAGGGAAAGGTTGAAAGAGCATGGAAGAGGGGATGTGAGGGAAATAAAGAAGAAAAGTAAATCAAAAAGTGGATTGGAGAGGAGGGCAGAGGTGAGGAGAGTAAAGGAAAAGAAATGAAAGTAATCGAGATGAGGAAAGAAAAAGAAAGGGAAGGAGAAGAGGAGAGGAGAGGTAAAGAGAGCAGAAGAGACAGAAATAAATACAAACCCACAGGCACAAACAGGTGCAGGGATCTATACCGCTTTAAAATGACGAGTGGAGCGAGGAGCTTGTTTGTCCAGATCCAGGGTACACAGAGAAGTGGTAAATGAAATCCTACAAAAAGGAGATTAGTCAATAACCTCAGGTAAACACTTATAGATAAAGCTGTGTGTGTAGGTGTGTGTGTGTGTGTGTGTGTGTGAAAGAGAGGAGCTCATCTTTAATGTATGAATGTTTGTTTAGCTGCACTTGCAGCTGTGCCGGGGTTAGTTCCCACCTCAGTCACACACAGCTGACTCATAAACCCTCTCAGCACTTTGAGCAGCGTTCAATACAGAAATTTAAACCACCCCTGTGAAACTGTTGATCACTGAAAGACACCTGACCACTGTGATGTCACAGAAAGTGTGATTTTATCAGGCTAATTTGCACTGATAATCATGTTTGAGTTGTTCTTCTGAGCCATAAAGTAACAGAAAGTAGCCTAATAGAATTAACCTACTTAAATATGTAAATCACGCCACCAGTCAAAACCCTCAAGGACACTCACAAACAGAGAAACACGCCAAGACTGGACTGAAAGAGGTAGTGATCTTAAAGCATCCAAAAGCTTCAATACCTACATAGCTGTCCATGCAAACACCTTCCTCCACCACATTTTAAACTTGTTGCTATGATTGAGGATTTGCAGACATCTGACACTGACATCTGTTCTGCTTCTGTTGGCTTCTTCATCCGGGGACCTCCAGCAGGGGCTGGGTTGGTTTGTACCCGAGTGCCAAGCAGTCAGGATGAAGCTCAGCACCTCCAAGTCTGAGGTCAAGGATCTCTGCTGGAAAACAGTGGATTGCTCCCTCCAGTTGGGGAGAAAGTATTTGTCCCAAGTGAAGGAGTTCAAGTATCTCAGGGTCTTGTTCAAGAGTGAGGGTAGAAGGGACTGTGAGATTGACAGGCAGATTGTGCAGCGCCGGCTGTATTGCAGGCTGTAGTTGTGAAGAGGGAGCTAAGTCGAAAGAGATTCTTGATTTACCAATTGATCTTCGTTCCAGCTCTCATCTGTGGAGCTCTGGGTAACGGCTGATAGAATGAAATTGCAGATTCAAGCCGTTGATTCCTAGGAGGCTGTCTGGGCTCAGCTTTATAGATAGGGTGAGGATCTTGAACAGCTAGAGGGAGCTTGAAGTGGAGTCCCTGCTTCTCCGTCTCCAGCGTGCACAAAGGAGCCAGATGAAATGAATCAGGCATCTGATTGAGATGCCTACTGGTCGCCTGGTCTTTCGGCTCAACTGGGAGGAGACCTCAGGGTAGACCAATTAACTGTTTTATTTGCTGGTTTTACAAGCAGATGTCCAGCAAGAAAAAAACAAAAAACAAACAAAAAAAAAGAAAAAAAACATTAAAGGCCCAGATTTCTGGCTGAAAAATATGCCAGTTACCAAATAAGTAAATAGTCAATAATTAGATATAATATATTGTGTTACCACAGATATAATGCAAGAATCCTTTAATATAATCTCAAAATCATTTTGCTACAACCTACTTCCTGTTTGGTGCAGACAAAAAAGTCTTGCATAAACTCTTGGGGAGACCCAAGACTCAATGGAGGGATTATATCTCTCATCTGGCCTTGGAACACCTCGGATCCCCCAGGAAGAGCAGGAAAATGTGGCTGGGAAGGGATGTCTGGGCTGACATGCTCAGCCTGCAGTTACTGCAACCCGGCCCAGGTTAAGCTTAAGAAAATGGATGGATAGATGGATAATACTGACACTTTAACTTTTCTAAACTTTCCACAGCAAAATGTGCACTACAAAGACTGCTGTGGGGACACAAAACCACCTGGTTGATTTTAACATACAACACAAAGCACCGACTTGCATCACCATAACTCGTCCTGTGGTCGAAGGCACAGGTGATCAGTTAGCCTTCCCCTGGTCTGTACCTTACATCAATCCTGTCTCTGAGCTCTGTAGGCAGGTCCTTTGACCTCATGGCTCGGTCTTTGCTCTAATGTGCATCGTGTCAGTGGTGAGACCTTCTAAAGAGGGGTGTGTACCTTTCCAAATCCATTAAATCCATTAAATTTCATTTACCACAGGTGGACTCCAAGCTTGGTGTAGAAACATCTCAGCAAAGATTCAGAGAAGTGGGAGAAACCTAGGGTAAATATCAAGAGTTTTAGCAAAGGGTCTGAATGTTTATATCAGTGTGATATTTCATTTTTTAAAATTTTTAATATACTTAAAAAAAATCTAAAATTCTGTTTTGACTTTTTCATGATGGGTTACTGAGTATAGATGAATGAGAATAAAAATGTTTTTTTCTTAACCGTTGCATCAGACTGCAACCAAACAAAACTGAACAAAGTGAAGACGATCTGAATACTTTCTGAATGCACTGTATAAAGACGTATCAAACAGGTTACAGAATGATTTGACTTTTTTCTAGAATTATATCTAAGTTTACATTTCTGATATTGTAAAACTCATTTATCATTTCTCCACAGGAAAAAAAATCTGATCTAAATTTAGATTACCATTTGTAATGGGCATGTATGGGGTATAGAAGGAGGAGACGTGAGGACTGTTTCCAAGCATTTATTTGTTCCTGAAGAAGACAATAAAAACTCTTTATTTGCCTTCTGGTATCTGGTTTCACCTTCTCTGCTCCCTAAGCCCAGCATAACAGCTCTGTGTGGAGCTCAACTTGCATTTAATATACAGGTACATCTCAAAAAATTAGAATATCATGAAGAAGTTCAATATTTTTTGTCACTCTTTTCTGAAAGTGAAACCCATGTATTATATAGACTTGTTATACATAGAGTAAAATATTTCAGGCCTTTATTTCTTTCTTTCTTTCAGTATTTAAAAAAAATTGAATATTCCATAAGATCAATTTAAAAAAGGATATTTTAAACAGAAATGTCAGGCTTCTGAAAAGTATGTTCATTTCTGTGCCTTCAATACTTGGTTGGGCCTCCTTTTGCATGAATGACTGCATCAGTGTGGCGTGACATGGAGGCGATCAGCCTGTGGCACTGCTCAGGTGTAATGAAAGCCCAGTTTGCTTTGATAGTGGCCCTCAGGTCATCTACATTGTTGGGTCTGATGTCTCTTATCTTCCTCTTAAGTGGAGAGGCACAGAATCCAAGTTGCTTGAAGTCCAGTGTGAAGTTTCCACAGTCAGTGATGATTTGGGCTGCCATGGCATCTGCTGTTGTTGGTCCACTGTGTTTTCTGAAGTCCACAGTCAATGCAGCCATCTACCGGGACATTTTAGAGCACTTAATGCTTCCTTCTGCTGACAAGCACTATGGAGATGCTGATTTCATTTTCCAGCCGGACTTGGCACCTGCCCGCACTGCCAAAGGTACCAAAAGCTGCTTCAATGACCATGGTTACTGTGTTTGATTGGCCAGCAAACTGGCCTGACCTGAACTCAATAGAAAATCTATGGGATATTGTCAAGAGGAAGATGAGAAACACCAGACCCAACAATGCAGATGACCTGAAGTCCGCTATCAAAGCAACCTGGGCTTCCATTACACCTGAGCAGGCAAATGAACATACTTTTCAGAGGCCTGACGTTTCTTTTGAACATATCCTTTTTTTATTGATTTTATGTAATATTCAAATTTTTGAAGACACTGAATTTTGGGTTTTCTTATCTGTAAGCCATAATCACCAACATTTCAAGAAATAAAGGCTTGAAATACTTCACTCTGTGTGTAATGACTCTATATAATATATGGGTTTCACTTTGAGAAAAGAGTGACAAAAAATATTGAACAGTTTCATGATATTCTATTTTTTGAGACATACCTGTACATACAAAGACATTGAAATTACATTTCTGCATGTATTAAAGTCAAAGCACATATAACTAGCCAAGAGCTGCTAGAATAGGCAGAAAAATATCCGTTTACAATCACATTTAACAGCACTTTAACTCAAAAACAGTGAGAAACAGTATGTGAAACGGCCGAACAGTGACGCCTAGCGGCCAAAAAAAAGAAGCACACGTTGCTAGAACAAACATAAACTTAAAACATTTACATTTATCAAAGAAAACGTCCCTGCAGATGACAATAAAAACTCTTAAATTAACCTCCGGTATCTGGTTTCCTGCATCCTTGCTCCAAAACATACAAGATGATAAAGTTAATACTTGGAAAAAGCTGCAAATGCTTTACTAATCTCCTAGCAAGGGCGACACGCCTCATTGCTAGGGCGTCAAAAACGCTACGTTAAAACATCTTTTAAAATGATATTTCACGGTGAAAAACTAATCAGACTTACAGGTTAACATGATAAAATGAGTATCAAACAACACAAGCTTCTGAATTCGAGCGAAATCACGTTTTTTCCACAGTTAACAACTGAATAGCATAGAAACATTTTCCACACGGCTCTCTGTGTCCATCAGGTGCTACGGAAAGCCAGGAGGTACAGAAGCCACAAATGGCAAAAGGGTAAATACCAAAAGAAATGCTGATTTAAAAATAACAATAAATAAAAAATACTTATTGGGTTAAAAATTAAAAAATACTTAATAAATAAAATTCTAAACTATTCATGTAAATAAAAATTAAAATTACATACATTTTTAACTCTGTTACACATTTATCTAAAAAATATTGAGATATGATTTTTGGTCCATATCACCCAGCCAAGGATTTGGGCATTCTCTGTAGTCCTCTTTATTTTAGATGCTTTAGAGTATTTTGCTCTCTTGCTATGATTGCTTTGATATGCCAGAGGGCCTCATATTTGTCTTTGCCTTGGGCCTCCAAAATCACAAAAATGGCCCCTGGGAATGTGGAGAAAAAGCATGTAATTTGGCGGTAGTTTTTACGAAAACATAAAATATTTACATTCAGTTTGCTGTATGCACATGGATGACATGAATTTGTTTGGACATGGGTTTTAGAGAGGGAACAGGTTGTGTATGTGAAGCTAAAGCGTGTCGCTGTGTGTGTGTGTTTTTGTGTGTTTGTGTGTGGCGGCCACCTCCTGCTGCAGAGTTCTTCCTGGGACAGCGTGCCTCGCATCATCTGTTCCTGACCAAACACCCACTTCCTGTGTCCAACTGTGATACAAGCTGGCCACGCTCTCTCACACACATGCAGATACCAACTCTTGCATAATCTGTAAAGTTAAGTCTGCCAAACTCACGGCCGTATGAGTTAATCCAAATATCAGGGCAGAGTAATGTGAACAACAACACCGAGGCACACAAATCAAACCTGACTTTGCAGATGTGTGTGGGTCTCATTGATATGCGTGAGCGCAGGCGTGTTATTGGTTCCTGCGGGCTCGTTTGGGGCTAATTAGAGAGAGTAATGAGATAAGAGGAGAGGGAGAGGGAGGCAATGCTCTGATGGATGTGGGGAAGGGGACGGCATCTCAATGAAGAGAGACTCGGAGGGAGGGAGGGAGATCAAATTAGAGGATGAAAGGGAACAAGAGCGGAGGTAGTGAGGATGGAGCAATGCACAGAATCGATAATGTGGGAACCTCTGCGTCCAGGAGTAAACGTTCCCGACAAAGGAGATCATCTGGACTCGACTACAGACATGCCTTTGCTCACTTTAGCTTCAGTCATGTGCATAATCTCGATCAATTATTTATTTTTATGACCGTTCAGAGTGCTTAACCCTGGGAATCACCAACGGGGCTCCTCTGAGTCTGTCTGGGTTTCCTTTAGCAGAGCAGCATCATAAAATCTACAGGAAGGAAGCATTAAGAGGCTCAATTAAGAGGAGCACAGGGATTAGAGTGGCTTCTTTAAAGCAACATCACATAAAACCAAAGAAGAAAAGTCAGAGGTTTTATGAATAACAGCAAATTGACACATTCGCTCTGTGTGCAGATCAAGCACCAAGTCTCATTCTGCATGCAGGGAGCACACGACTCCTTACCACCAACCTCTGTGGAGTACAAATGTGTCTAAAAAGGCTCACACGTATGTTTGATAATGAAGTATAAAGAGAGACAAAGTCCACAAAGGAAGTGGTTATGGAAAGTAAAAAAGAAAGGGATGGGAGTGGGGATTACTGAGAAACCTGCTGTTTAACAAAGTTAACATAACCTTGCCAAGCTCATGGATCGGCCAGATTCTACATCAGGTGGATCCATCTTGAAAACAAGGCCCCCAATAAGGGGGGTAAAGGGGAGAACTTTCAGAGACCCAGACAAACAGGGGGCCCATGGAGGTCAGCAAAATCATGGTCCATCGTTTTATTTTTAACCTGAATAATAACCACTCTCATCAAAGCAACAAAAAAATCAATCTTTTTATTTATGCTGTGGGATAATATAGCCTTATAAAAATGTAAACCCCTTAAAAAAGAATGTTGCAAAACTGGGCAAAAACTGGCTAAACCATGGCAAAAATGGGTTAATCTACACTGATGATGTAATGCATGATGGTAGCAGCAAAATGAACCTAGAAGTCTACAGAAACATTTCATCTGCCAGTTAAGAGAAAGATGAAACCAGACTGAAGATAATGACCCAAAACACACTGGCAAAACAAGAAAGGAGTTCATCAGGAGAGAGAAGTGGAAGGTTTTAGACAGGCCAAGTCAATCTCCAGACTTAAACCCTGTAGAGCAGTGTTACTCAACCCAGCTCAACCAAAGAGCCAAATTGTTGAGAAATACCTTTGCAAGAGCCATTATTCAAGTGGTGAAATGCGGCAAGAAGGTTTAAAGTGTAGATAAAATAAGATTAGGGGGGCAAAAAAGGGGGAAAATAGGCATAAAATGGCAAAAACAATGTAAAAAGTGGCAAAAATGGGGAGACAAAGTGGCCAGGAAGGGCAGAGAGTGGCACAAATGGGTGAGAAGTGACAAAAAAATGAGTTACAGGTGGCAAAGATGGTTAAAAAGTGGCAAATACATAGCAAAACATGAGTGAAAAATGATTTGAATGGGCAAAAAGCTGAGAAAAATGGGCATAAAGCAGGATAAAAGTGGCATGAATGGGCAAAAGTGGCCAAAGAAAACTAAAAAAGGTTAAAAAAAATTGCAAATAAGGGCAATGGAAATACACAGACCAAAAAAAAAAAGTTTGACAATTAAAGTTTACTGTATAAGTGTGGGAAACAAACTGATTAATTAATGTGATTTGCAAAGGGTAATTTCTGAGGTAAATGTTTCCCTTTTATTAAGGTTTTCTGGGGGAATAATATTTCAAATTAAGACATAAAAAAGACATAAAAGAGCCATAAATCATCACAAAAGAGCCACGCGTTGAGTATCACGGCTACAGAGCATTTAAGCTGCTAAAGAGGAGACTGAAGGGAGTAACCCCCCAAAACAAAGAACAACTGTAAGAGGCTGCAGTGAAAGCCTGGAAAAGCACCACAGAAGAAGAATGTAAAAGTTTGGCGATGTCAGTGAGTCACAGGCTTGATGCGGTTATTCCAAGCAAAGGGTTTGAAACTAAATCTTCAGTCTTAATCACTATTTTAGGTCGATCTGGTCCAATACTTCTGACATGAAAAATGGTTGGGTCCACACAAAAGGTGTTATCTTCTGAGTGATGTATCAGATCCAGACCTGGAAATTAAAGCTGAAATGCTGATCTCTTGTCTCTAATCATCTTTAATGTCAAACCCAAATGTTTTCAGTCTAATATAATATAAAGGAACCGGCTTCACTGTTCCATCACTTTGTGAGGGGAGTATATTTATTTGATCATACATTTGCATAGAATTTATTACAAAATATTTGTTAAAATAACACAATTCCACTAACTGGTTTGTTTTTTAGATGTGTTTTTGAAGGAAATAGTTAAAAATTCCATTCTATCATCTACACCTTGCTTTCATACTATAGCATGGCCAAGTTTACTTAATATTTTGATCTTTTAATTTATGTGTTAACCCCTTAAATTTCCAGCTCTAATTATGTGTTCATGGGGCCCTTAGTAGTCCGGGGCCCCAGGCCATTGCCAGCCTTTGCCAAATGGTAGTCTGCCTCAGCATATGCATATAGCATATAACCACTGCTATAAAGCAGTGGTTTTATGCTTCTCCTGGTTTGTGTGCTCTGTGTGCTCCTCCTGGTTTATTGTACAAACTACTAAGAGTTGTTCTTTCTTGAATCGGCTCACCAGCCCCCTAAAACATAACTCTAAGATCATGTTACTATAAAAGAATATCTGTGCTGCTGTCTAGATAAGCCTTTTAATGACTTTTGTTTTAGAGGCTGAACACATCTGTATGCAAGACACCTTAATAAAGCCTCTATCATCATCTTCATCCATCTTATAAGAAGCATCCTGCTGTGTACATTAAGTTAATGTTTCCCCACTGAGCCCTCTGTGTGTCGTTTCTCTAATGTATGCTCGTCGTGTACGCTGCCATTCAGGTTTAAGTGCTTTTAAAATCCAATTTGCTGATAGGACAGTTTATCTTTGATTTTACTTCCAGCTAATTACCACGTCCCAAATGTGGACTCACATATTTAGAGTATAATGAGTCAGTGGTGGGACGTATTTCATGTGACACAGACAGCTGGTACATCTTTATATCTACTCTGAGACACATGCCATCAGAAGAAGCACTTCCTATCTATTCACTGTATATTAAGGTGGACAGAGCAACAGCTGCCTAAGAGTGAAGCTGTAATATTTACATTAAAATGCACATAAGATGTGTGACGTTAGGTTAGAACATCTCTGGTCACATGCTGGGCTCATTTGTTTGACGGTCTAAAATACACTCATACAGTGCTTTTAAAAAGCGTGCCCCCCCCAATTTGACTCGTTAGATTCCAGATTTCTCTAAAGTATTGTCAATTAAATGAAAATCCTAAATGAAAATCTTTTACCGGAGTTATTTGGAGTGTTCTTTTGACTCCATGGTGTAATGGTAGCCAGGAATACTTATCAACAAGTGACTGGACCTTCCAGAGTGAGGTGTCTTTATACTACAATCACTTGAGACACATTCACACTGCACAGGTGATCCCCATTTCATAACTGTGAGACTGCTAGTACTAACTGGCTGGCCCTCAGTTTAAACAGGTCAGTCACTTTAAAGGGGGTGAATATTCATGCAGTCACTACAAACAGTAGCTGTGTGGTCTGGCCAAATTGTCTAGTATGTGCGTTTGGAGGATTGTGCAGGTTGAAACTGTCCTCATGTCTGTTGTTCACCTGCTCAGGGATCCTTCAGTTCCAGTGTTTTGGATTGAGCCTGGATTGCTAGCTACAAAATGAGACAACATGGTTTTCTTTTACTAAATAAACAAGCATAAGCAATGTGAGCCAGTTGATTGTAAATGTGTGAGTCTCCCGTCCAGGTTGGTGTTAAAATGGTCGAGCTCTCAGTGGTTGATGATTTTCAGCCTTGGGCGATAGATTACAGCCCATCCTGACTACATAACAGTGACTAACATGTATAACCTGAATAAATGAGGAGTGAAAGATAACAAATGCTTCCCTCAAGGCTTCAGGAGCTCACTGAAGTGAACTGATGTGAGTCATATGCTGTTGCTTCCTTCGTGTTTTGTTGTTTAGACGAGAGATGCGAGCAGAAAGTGAAGGTAAACCCTTTATGTCTCGGTCTTTGATAAAATCCCGGGTCTGATTTCTGAAGGTGACGATGTTTTTCAGCTGGAAGAAAAGAGCGACTAAAGTGTCGACAAGTTCAGCTTCAGTGACATGGTTGTTGCTAGAGCGTAACCCTGGAACTGTAGTCTCAGGAGGTTTGTTTGTTCTTCAGCGTGTGCAGAGTTATTTTTTAGAGTCATATAAATAGTGACAATATTTATGCAGGAAAATGTAATGAGGGATTGGTTAAACATCCGACTTCCTCCCAGTGGACCAGGAGGAAACAGAACGCTGCGTTCACTTCTTGTTACAGACAAACTACAGCCTCCTGCCAAACCTGGGAGTAGTTTTTATGAACAGCAGCAGCCTCTCAGTTAAATCAACAATGAAAGACCATGAAGGAAGAAGAGATAAGTACCCATTTCTGCCAAATAAAAAAGGATAAAAATGTAAAAAAAAAAAGTAAAATCTTGAAAGAAAAATATTCTAAGTCATAACTGTGAGATAAAAAGTTGAAATTACAAGATAAAAGGTCAAAATTATGAGATAGAAAGTCATAATTATGAGTTAAAAACACATAATTCTGGGATAAAAAGTTGAATTTATGGGATACAAAGTCATAATTATGAGATAAAAAGTCATTATTATGTGATTAAATGTCTTAAATATGTGAAAAAGTCATAATTATGAGGTAAAACGTCAAATTTATAAGATAAAAAGGCATATTTATTAGATACAGAGTCAAAACTTTGAGTTAAAATCATGAAATAAAAAGTCATTATTATGAGATAAGTCAAAATTGTTAGATAAAAAGTTGAATTTATGAGATAAAAAGTCAAAGTTGAGTTAAAAATTCCAAATTATGAGATGAAAGTCCAGAAAACAGGAAGTTTTGAAAACAGATTCCAGGGTGGAAACTTCTGAAAAAGGCAGTGTTTTCATTTCAATGTTAACTTCCAACCTTGAGAAACTGATGGATTGGTCTTAATTCCATGTCTGCCACCAGCAGATCCATCTCGCAAAGGTTCAAGCTGATATGATGGTTTCTCATCAGGGAATTGACGGACCAATCAGCTTCTCAAGAGGAGAAAGAGGTAGTAACTATGGGTGTGGTTTTGTTGTACTGAAAGCCTGTAAACAATGCCCTCGGTCCTCCTGGTCTTACTGTACTCTAGTGAGGCCGGGATGTTGAATGATGGCCAAAGGTGCTGGCTGGTGTCCTTTGTGACAACCTCTCTTCGGTGCATTTTTGGGTATCGCTGTAAAGATCGCGTGTCTAATGCTGGTGTGCTCAGGAGGGCTGGGATGGGAGGGCACCTGTTCTCCAGGGCCTGATCCAGTTCACTGCATACTGGGTGCCCAAGACCCGGTGGGCTGGTCAAGGCCGTGGGCAACCATGTGCATCATGGAGAGGGCAGCTGGGAAGAGATGGGGCATGGGCCTGGCACAGGCCTGGAGGATCGCCATCAGGAGGCCAGAGCAGTACCAAGGGGATGCAGCGAAGTGCCGGACTGGCATGTGCTCCCAAGATAGGATAGGATAAGATATTCCTTTATTACTCCCACAAGGAGATTTTCAAAATGTAGGCTCAGGTTACTACCAGATCTGTGCATGTCTACCTCATTGTTTCTTGTTGATCTGATTGGCCTGTAAAAAAATGTGACAAACAGAAAGTACATCCAATCACCTTTCAAGAATTTTTGGAAAGTCCTGCTCTTCCGTGTCATTTGGTAAAGGAGCTTTCCCAGGTAAATGTGAATTATGTAATGGATGTGAAACAGTCTGCCTGGTGTGTCAGGTTAGTGAAAGCTGAGACAACAGTGAGATGATTTTTCGCTGCTTCAGCAGTTTCACAGGACACCTATCGACCAGACTCAGACTTTGTGTGCCCAACATTGCTGACTTCCCTCCAGCTGACACTAAATCTCCGTGTGCACCACAGCTGAGTTGAAATTTCTCAACTTACAACATCTTCAGTCCTGACATCGGCGACTGGACGTCATTAGCCGGTCAGATGACACCCACAGACTCTGGCGGGGCGATGACCCAGGTGACGATAAGTGACAACATGGAGTGTGACATCTTTGTGAGGGCGTGCGAGTGTGACAGAGTGAGGGGTTTACTAGTCGTAGAGCAGCTCCCCTCTAATTGGCTGGTCTCTTCTCCCCGACGTGCTCCTTCGTCTATTAATAGAACAGCGGCTGACGAGCCCGGGTGGAACCTGATGCTGCTCTTTTTCTATCTTTTAGACCTCCAAATCCTCCTCCTTGACTCTATTCTGCATCTAAAACAGGGAGAGGAAACTATCAGCCACCTCTTTGACCTCCTCCGTCTCCCACCCGCCTGTTTTCCAACCTCCCAGGCTAGTCTTTCAGCCTGTGTCCTTGTTTAATCGGTTGATCCCTCCATCATTAATTAAACATGATCACAGGCCACATGTCTCGCTCTGCGCTCAGCTCTGCATTGACGTGCGTTTGGGCATCCCTCTCCCATGTACCAGGGTTTTATTTCAGCTTAAGATCCTTTTCTTTTGTTTTTTCTGCTCTTTCCTATTTTCCCTCATTCTGTTGTCTTCCCTCCTCTTCTTCTTCCCTCAGGTGGTCTCTTTTAACAGCACTAAATTATTCATTCAGCTGATATCCGCCCAGGGGACAAAAACCGATGGATGGATGGACAGATAGAAATGAATAAATAAAAAGCTAAAAATGATATATCCGGAGTCTAGTTCTCTGCAGGAAGCGTTTTGTCCGAGGTTTGTGTACGTGTGCATGGCTTCTCAGTGTGTGTGCATGACTGAGTATCCCTTCCGGAGAAGCTCTTCCACGATGCAGAAAATCCGAGCCAATGATGGTGATAGATGGAGAGACGGGAACCTTGCAGCAGGGACTGAGCCAGACTGACTGGGGGCCTCGCCAGAAAAGCAGCAGGGAGGAAGGTAAATAAAGAGACAAGAAAGAGAGGGGGGGGGAGGGATGAAAATAAATAAATAAAGGTAGAGAAACACAAAGAGATGGAGGGAAATCAATCTCAGGGAGTCTCTACAGCCTGTCAATGCAAAGTGATTCCAACAATATGCTCACTTGTGTCTCAAAGCAGAGTCAAAATGTGTGCCAACATGTTATGTAACGCGTCTGCAAGAATAACATCACAAAGTGCAATGTGAGACGTGGACGTGCGGTTGACTTTGTGCAATAGACTGCAATGAGACGACGCTGTGTCCTTATTTCAACCCATCAATAAATGAAGATTTAAATGCTATAAATAATTGTGCAAGCATAACTTTATGTGCACCACTTTTTAGCTGTTTGGACTCTGAGATAGCACATTATTCTGGGCTGATAATGCTCGAATAATGAGGTGTGAGCTTTCCTGGAAAGAGATTTGTGATTAGGAGATAATTATAGAGAAATGGAGACGGCGTTCAAATGGAGCACTTAGCCTCTAATCTAAATAAAGTTTTAGTCGCTGCACGGAAGAGTCATCTGAAAACAGAAAGCCTTCGCACAATTCAAAATATATAAAAGATATGTAAAACTCCCATGCGCTCTCTTTTATAAACATTTAAAATCCCTGAATGTGATGACATTTTCATAAAAAAGTCTTAACTAGAACCATCACTCAGCAGTTATACTCCTCCATGACAGTGAAAGTGCAGTCCTGGGTCAAGAGGAAGGAGGGCTTTTTTGGTCATGTGATTTGTAGAAATGTGATAAGAATGGGCTGACCTTCAAGCCCAGTGACCTTGACTTTCAAACCTCCAAATCTGATCAGTTCACCCTTCAGTCAGAGATAGCATCCTTGCAAAGAAAAGCACTAAAGTGTTGTGATTCTTTTGGGCTATGAAGAAATAAGCCTTGCACTCCTGGATCTGGAGATTTTTCGCCATTCTTCTTTGCTAATCCTCTTAAGCTCAGTCAGGTCGGATGGATGGGGACCTTCGTTGGTCTTGGCTTGTATTGTCAAGTTGGAAGGTGAACCTTCAGTTCAGTCTGAGGTCCTGGTTTTCATTCTGTACTTTGCTCCATTCAGCTTTTCCCAGTCCCCCCAGTCCTTGCTGCTGAGAAACACCCCCACAGCATGATGCTGCCACCACCATGCTTCACTGTTGGGATGGCGAGAGGCGGGGTACACCCTGGAGTGGTCGCCTGTCAGTCGCAGGGCTGACATACAGAGACAGACAACCAGGCACACACAGATTCACACCAATTTTAGAGTCACCAGTTAACCTAATGAGCATGTTTTTGGTGGTGGGAGGAAGCCGGAGTACCCAGAGAGAACCCACACAAGCAAACTCCAGACAGAAAGGCCCTGACCAAGAAGCGAACCAGGGATCTTCTTGCTGTGTCCCACCGTGCAGCCCCCCCTTCCAAATCATGTCTAATAAATTTATTTTACCACATTCACGTAGTCAGACTTTCAGCTTGTGGACCTCTATTGTAAAGCATAAGAAAATTTGATTTTTCCTCCACTTTTATTGAAATTAATCAGGTTATAACATTGAAAATGGTCAAATGAGGGTCATGGGGTCAAGACGGCACTAAAACAAGGTAATCTAAGAGAAAAGAGAATGAAGTGTATTTCATTTCATGCCCTTAAATCTCATTAACAAAGCAGAGGGTCTCCTTTGGATTAAACTGAGTGGAAGGCCAAAATGTTTGGATGGAAAATGTTCCACTTACCAAATGAAGAGATGATAAATAATTCAATTATATATGATGTTACCTAAAGATGTGTTCCCAAGAGATCTTTATCATGGTGGCTGTGCTACTGTACTGAGGGTTATTTATACATGTAAAGCAGCACATGACTAATTTGCAGAACGGGCTTGGAGACTGGATTTCCAAGTGGAAAGCTGCAGTGGACTTCAAGGACTAGGAAATCTACATATGCGTCATTCTCAGGTGAAGTGGAACTTTTGTGTGATGAGAACTGCGCTAGCCAAATAATAAATGCATATTATCCTGAGTTGTGTACATAAACAAAAAGCTGTCTCTATTGAACGCTAGTTTCAAATATCTGCATCTCCTTTAACAAACAGCACTCATCATGGTAGTTTATGAAAAAGGGAAACTGTTTTGACACTATTCCTGGTGCCTGTTCTGAATCCACAGTGACACCTTGCTCTTTCTTTGACTGCTCCAAATAAACCAAGACGCTTAGATTTTATAGTTTTAACAAACAGCAGGGATGGTTGAGTTCCTCAGCTCATGAGGACTAGCACTGAGCGATAACACAAATTAAATTTCTGAGTTTTCACGTGGTGTCTGACACTAACAGACTACTGCTTGGTTATTTGTTTTAACATTTTATTGGTGTGTCAGTTTTCTGTGGATGATGTTGATTGGCTGATTTTAATGACCATTTATGGTAGTGGCTAATGTGCTAACAGGCTAACAGAGAGCTAACATGGAGCTTTATGGTTTTACTGACTGCATGTGTGTTAAGACAGCTGCTAACACTTTCTAGTTTTAATAATTTTTTGCCCATTTTGCCAATTTCTGCCACTTTTTTCCCATTTTTGCAAATTTTTGAAGCCTTTAACTCTTTTTTTTTACTGTTTTTTGCCAATGTTTTGTTAGATTGTACCCATTTTTGCCCATTGATGCCACTTTTTGCCCATTTTTGCCACTTTTTGACCACCTTTTTCAAAGTTATTTTTTTCCAGTTTTATCCCATATTTGCCTTTTTTTCACTCATTTCTGCCCCATACCACTTTTTGCCCCTTTCTTGCCCCCTTTTTGCCCATATTTGGATTTTTTGCCCATTTTCCATTTCTGCCAATTTTTCCCATTTCTGCAACACCTTGCAACTTTTGCCTACTTTAGACATCTGCCAGTTTTTGCTTCCTTAACGCTTACCCCGCTTTTGCCACTTTTTGCCACTTTCTTGCCCCTTTTTGCCCATATTTGCTTTATTTTATCCAATTTTTCCATTTCTGCCACTTTCTTTTTCTTTTTAATCAATGTCTGTGACATCTCTTTGCAGGTTTTGCCTACTATAGACATCTGTCAGTTTTTTGCTGTCTTAAAGGCATTTCACTGCTTTGCCCATTTTTTGACATTTTTTCCCTTTTTTGCATTGTTTTTTGCCACTTCTTTTTTAGTTTAATCCATTCATGCCAGTTTTCATCTTTTTTTTTTGGCTCTACACAATTCTACTATTCTTGTCTGAGTTTCCACTCCTTGATATTCTGGTATCCTGACATTTGTGCACATTACTGCTTAGCTATAAAGTCTGACATTGCTGTCCTAATCATTGACTTCACTGTGCCTATCCACACTGTTAACATTACTAATAAAGAGCTAAGGTGATTTATGAGAAGGGGTTTACAGTTTGAACAAGGCTGAATGTGCTCCAGTATAAATTGAAAATCATGTCTTTGATAAGAGTGGTTATTATTCAGGTTTAAAAAACCATTATTATCACAGCTTAACTACAGTGGACCATGGTTTTCCCCGTTATCCCCTTATGGGTGGCCTTGACTGTCAGGCTCAGTGTCACTGACCTCATGGTTGTCCTCAGCTTTGTAGCATCAGCTCATCATTTCAACTTTTCATTCATTTGTTTTTCTCTTCTTTGACAATCAGACATCAGTTTTCACTGTAGCAAAAGTTGGAGTTAAAGCCTGAGTCAGGGGGTCTGAGCGCAGTGATAGGTCCATTTATGATGGGCTCTTATGACTTTGTCTGAGCCTGTTTCCTCTATATTTTTTAAATTTTGAAGAAAATGCTGGAGAAGTTTCTCTGAAACAATGACCCTATGATAGAGGCAGCCTTTTGTTTATATGCAGAGTCACATTATTCATGTAAATCAAGTAAAGCACGAAACTCTGGTTTACCATGAAAAGAAAGTTTTATTTTCTGCTGTGCTAAAGACCCATAAATCAGTTTTCAGACCACTTCTTTAACATTTGCTATAGAAAATCCTTTTTGTGATGATGAAGATGAATTATTATTTAGTTTGTACAGATAATGGAGGAGAGGAGAGAGTGTGTGGATGGAAGCAGTGGTGCACGGCTCCGTCTGAAGCTTATATAACCAGAAATTGATAAAGCTTTTAAGACAATTTAAAGACAGCCAGACCAGACAGGAATATTCAGCCAAACTTCTGCCTTTCCTTCTTTGTTTTGTCAAATTTTTGTGTCATTAAAAACATGAATCCAGTTAAGAAGTCAGACACGTCTCCAGGAGCAGATCAATGAGGGAAAGATGGTGATAAAAGCGTGAGGTTGTCTGACTGAAAGTTTCTCTCCTTCACATGCAGCTTTTCTCAGTCCCTCATGGATCATCTGCTGAGCTAAAAAGCATGACGTGCATACGGGCATGAGAGTACCCAGTTCCTAGTTCCAAAAGTGTTTGTCAGCCTTCATAGCTTTCAGTCACATGACTGGCCTGGAGGGCAAAAAGAGTTTAGGAAAGTAGCAGTTATGTGAACATTCAGTGGAGCTTCACAGGCTTTTTCATTATCCATCAGAACATTAAAACACTCTTTAGACTGCTGATAATCCTCTCAGTGTTATTTCTGCTGCTATCACATCTTTCTTTGGGTCTGATTCATGAGCTTCTTTATTAAACAGAAGGCAAAAATGACCTTCACTAGTCCAAAACATAACTCTGCTGTTTATTGAGTTACAAAGTTCTGTTGGCCCTTTATGCTCAACCTTGATAAAAGAGACCTTTTAAAGGACCTTTATAGAGCAGCTATATAAACGCCATGTGTTTATTTTCTCTTTTATAATCTAATTATTATTTTTTGTGAGTAGCAGCAGGTCCACACCTGCTCCAGGGGCATATCCACTCTGGTTTCACTTTGCTGGTCCTGACTTTATGCAGCCGTGGCGTTAAGTTCTTCTAACAAACACAGACTTCGCTCTCAAAGTAACTTTAAGAAGAGAGAGAGGCTGAAAAGTTCTCAGGTTAGCTAGTCAAAGATAACAAAACACATGAACTGGCTGCTGACTTCACCAAAAGCCAGGATTGTTCTGTCAGTCCTGGACTTTAAAACCGCCCTCATGAGGATCTGCATCAGCTGTGCTGAGTCAAACTATCTGATAACAGGCAGGAGTTCTGCTACCCAGGAAGTCTGTTTGGGATTGTAACAGTTCTAGCTTGGAGACGAGCGCCATGGCCTCTTTCAGCAACTAGTACAAACATTTACCCCCCACAGTCCAAGCTGCCCATAAGGGGGATAGAGGGGAGAGCTTTCTGAGGCCCAGACAGAGAAATCGTGGTCCGTTGTAAAGCTGAGCCATGATAACCAGATTTTTTGTCCCTGAATAATGACCACTCTTATCAAAGCAATTAATATATTTCAAAGCTATTTATGCTGTAGCACATATCCTTCTAATAATGTAAACCCCTTTTCTTAAAAAAAAAAATCAAAATGTGTTGACAGTGGCAAGAATGGGTTTAACAAAGAAAATAAATAGTCAGAAAAGGCAATAAAGATATATAATTAGTGCCAAAAAATGGCTGAAAAAAGGTTTCAAGGGGGTTAAAAGTGGCAATATGGGCATAAAAAATAATGAAATGTGGTTAGAATCGGCAAAATGGGCGTAAACATCGGTGAAGAGGGGTTAATAGTGGCAAAAATGGGTCGACAGAGGCACCAACAGGTGGAAAGTGGCAAAAATGGCTTAAAAGTGGCAGAAGTATGTGGAAAAGGTGATGACATGGTAATCAAAAGAGGCAAAAATACGTTAACAGAGAAAATTCATAATCAGAAAGAGGCAAAGAAAAAATACTGGCAAAAAAATGACAGAACAAAAGATTTGAAAGGGGTTAAAAGTGGCAATAAGGGCATAAGAAATAATGAAATATGGTTAGAATTGGCAAAATGGGCGTGAACATTGGTGAAGAGGGGTTAACAGTGGCAAAAATGGGTCAATGGAGATACCCACTGACGTGACGTTTTTTCGGATTATAGATTAAAAAAAAAAAAAAAAGCATCCAGAAATAACAAACCCAGTGTGTAAAGACCTTTAGTCTTGACGCTAGCTCCAATGCTACTGATCAAACACACATGCATTGATATTATTAATAAATGACAACTAGCCTGTATGCAGACTTACATTTTGCTGATTTATTTCAACTTTTTTTATTTCAGCATAAATTTCACCAAATGACTGTTTTTATTTTACCTCAAACTAATTTTATGCATTTTTTCCACAAAAATTGGTAAAATATACATTTTGAAATAATTTCAAACTATTCTTAGTTTTTAAGACAGTGTTACTCAACCCTGCTCAACCAGAGAACCAAATTGTTGAAAAATATCTTTGCAAGAGCCACAATCTAAGTAGTGAAAAGTGGCAAAAACAGCTTGAAGTAGCAATAAAAAAAGTTTAAGGGGGCAAAAAGGGTCCAAAAGTGGCAAAAAATGAAAGAAAAATGACTAAAATGGGCAAAAAAGCAGTCAAAAGTGGCAAAATGGGGCAAAAACATACGAAGGCAGCGTGAGGAATTGGTTGCTCACTAAAACTGACAGCGAATCCAGGGATCAGCGCAGTCATTCATCTACCTTGGCCGGCTAAGTGGCTAAAGAATGCGGCGAGGTCTCCCCCATGCGTCGGAGAAAAAAAGCCGTTCGCTAGCCAGCTTGATGCATACAGCGACGACACTTCACAGACGGACTTTTCCGACCCAAACTCTGAGGAATGGCTGCCGAGTGAGCGGAGCGGATCTTGTTCTCTGACCCATAGCTATGGAGGTAAGTTAACGTTGGGAACCAACTGATTATTGAGCCAAATTTATCAAATGAAACCATCACTCATGCGTTCCTGTGATTTCAGAAGCAGACGTGAGAGAAGAGCAAGCCCATGCAGTACTGCAACACCGTCTGTTGGCACAAAAAGAGGTAAGAACAAAAACATTTCTATATCATAATCTATATAACATATTTTCTATTATATTACTTCTATGATTTACAGGCAGTGCCAGGGGACACGCAAGCAGGAGAGGACGTGGGCGTATCGGGGTCCCGTTGCAGAAAGTGGAAACTAGTGGTTTTTAATGTGCAAAACGTAGCTCAAATTGGTGAAAAGTGGTGAAATATGGTGATGTAGTGAGAATCTATCCAGAACAACTAAAGATGCAACCAAAATCTAAGGCTGTTGATATCACACCCTCTAAGGAAGAAAGATAATGATACAAGGGGGGAGAGATCCTTTCTCCTTCCTAAACCTACACCTTCAGAGATCCTTCAGGAATGTCACTGAAAGGGGGGGGGGATTCTTTTTCCCTCATGGCTGACAACTTATCAAGGAACCATGTTCGAAAAACAAGAGTTTCTCGGGCAGTAGGACTCTTAAACTGCCATTTTGATGAAAGACAGCTCCCAACAGAGATAAACACCTTCAAATCTGAATCTTTCGACTGGTCAACCAAATGGTGAACCTCCTCAGACTAAATCCTGTCTTCCTGAAAGCTGTAAGAAACTCTACACCACGTCTCATAAATCTAAGGACTCTGTCTTCCTACAGAGCCGTGGCAGAAAGCAGGCGCATATCGTAAATCCCCGGTGTTATCTCAACCACATGAAGCTGCAAGGATTGGAAGTATCAAAAAACTGTCTTAAATGTTATGTTTCTAACAGGACATGTTCATATTTGGTTGAGTCTGTTTACAAGGAACAGAATGACGTGTCATACTAATCTCTGGCATCTTCCCTTACTGAATTATGGTTTTATGATATAATTTAGTTGTAGTTCTCCAAGTTGACGAACAGAGACTGAAAATCGTCCCTGGATCAACATTGCCACCTTGTGGTCAAGTTCTGTCACACGCAAATGCAGAAACATTTTCTAATGTATAAATGTGCGTATAAACAATTAACTGTGTTTCTAATGTTTGTGTGATAGTTTACTGATAGTATTCTAGAGTTTTATAACCATGTTGTGTTATCTCTACATTATCCGATTAACTTGATGATCTGCTGGAGTGGATTTAATAAAACACTGGGAGGGCTTCAAAACCGAAACCCCTCCCTCTTGTATAAGAGTAACTTCAGAACTCTCAAGAGTGCCGTGTGGAGTGTGCAGAGTTCGGTGTGCAGTTCAAGCGGTCAGGTCTGGACAGTCCAAGAAGATGCTCACTGAGGAGAGCTCTGTTGAGTCTCCTTGGGCCTCCTAGGCCCATTCTTGATCCAAGCGTTGTGCCAAGTCTGATGAACAATCAGACTTAGAGTTTTTCTTATCCAGTACAAGATTTTTCCTAACCTTTTTATAGCTTCGTGCTAGATTTTTGTAACGCAGAGTTTTTGTTTTTCCTTTTATCACACAATCGACTTCACTGTGAGCCAGCAGTCACGTGGTGTCAATGCGTTTGAGTTTATCCGATTTTTTAATTGGACAATCCTTCACAGAGTCCGTGGACAAGAGTCTGTACTAGGGCTGGGACGATTCACTTTTCTCCCGATTCGATTTTTTACGATTTTTTAGGTGCTGATTCGATTTAAATTGCGATTCTACGATATTGCCGATTTTTGCAATCTTTTGTTAGCTTTTTAAACACCAGTGAAAAAGATAATGATAATGATGCCTACAGACTATATCAGAAAAAATACACATCACATGTGTATAACAATAAATCACAAAATATGTCTAACTAGAGAATACAAAATAGTTATAAAATGGTCAAGTGCAGGATTTCTCAATTTATTCACAACAATTTAGTATCACTTTCACAGAATTTGACACAGACTGAGCTAAATACTGAATATGAAGTGCATAAAGTCTATACATATGTGTGTAGTATATATATGTATAACTTACTATGTAATTTTAAGTTAATATCGAATTTAACGATGTAGAATTAAGCTATTTAAAAAATATATAGTCCTACATCATCTCGCATTTTACCTATCTTTGTTCAATCTGAAGATGAGGATTTTCCCCATTTGTTGCACTGAATTAAAATGCTACCGTGATTTTTTTTTTTTTAAGAAAAGGGGAATAAATTTTTATAGGGTGAATGTATTCCAATCCTTTATATTTCATATTTTATCAGTTTTTTTATGTCATCACATAATGTGTTTGCGGAGGGAGATTATGGGAGACGAGCTAATCGTCACGTCCAGCTTTAAGACTGATGGACTGTGTTTTGCGGAGGGCATGACGTGACAGGCCAGTGTTTCTTTCTTGTGTTACCGAAGCCATCATTCTTAACGACACTACACGGGACAGGTCCTTACAAATAATACGACTGTGATTATGGTTGCATGAGTAGAGACCAGCGGTAGCTTCAACGGGCTTGTTTGTTGACGTTAGCCGTTAGCTGTAGCGCTAACGCGATGATGCCTAACTAGTAGATTCGTTGTGTTGTCTCAGTATTTTACTCTGGCGTGGCATATCTTGCAAACGACTGTCTAACTCCTGTCTAAGTTTGTGCTGTCGTTAATGTTTTGAAGCCAAAATAAGTCTACACATCCACTATGAATGCGGCAGAAGTCGCTCTGCTGGGTAGGTACAAGCAACCGGCTCACGCAGACCGAAACCAAATTCTTAACGTCGGTTAAAATTTTTCCGTTAGGATTATTAGAATAATCCACTCTCACCAACTAAGTTAGCATCCTTTCTCTTTACCATATTTAGTCATGTTCTGTTTATTCATTTACATTATCTGTTCATATAACCTGTGATTTATGTCTGTTATTTTGTGATTTTATAATAAATCTTCAAAAGACAGTCGTAGTTCGGGAATTCATTCTATTAAGCAGAGAAATAGAGTCAATGTTATGAGAATTTACTACTTTAGAAATGAGATTGATTTACAGTTAATGTTCTTGTTAGTTAATTAAAGGTTTTGATTAATTAATATTTACAATATTTTATTGGTTATTAAATAACCAATCCGCGTAAGCGGTGGTGCCCTATTCTTTACGAGGTTTACTTGATAATATTAATTTATTATCAACAAATTTTCACTACAGTGAAAAGGGGCAGAAATGTGACAAAAGTGGCAAAAATGGGCAAAAAAAGGGGTACTTAATGGCAAAAGGTAGCTTAAATGGGCGAAAAGTGCCAAAATATTGTGAAAAGGGCAAACATGGGGGGAAAAAGGTGGCAAAAAGAAATGGCAAAAATGGGCAACAAAGTAGGGAAAAAAGTGGTTTTTAATGGCAAAGGTAGCTTAAAGGGTTAAAAGTGGCACAAAATGGTGAAAAAGGGCAAAAGTGGGCAAAAATGTGATCAACTTCTGAGGTCCAAGTTTCCCTTTTCTAAGGTTTTCCAGGGGAATAATATTTCAAATTAGATCATAAAAGAGCCACAAACCATCACTAAAGAGCCACACGTTGAGGATCACTGTTTAAAGGCACCTGTAAACCCCCTTCAGTGTCTCTTGACCCCCCAAGGGCGTCCCAAACCCCATGTAGAGAACCACTGATCTACAGGACTGCCTTTCTAAAGACATTGTGTATGTGCTTGAACTCCAAAACACAACCTTCAATGTAATTTTGGTTTACTGGATCAGAATTTTTGACTAATTTTACCCAGAATTCAAAGTTAATAATTTAAATTATCATTTTAAAACTGTTTTCTTGTATTGACTAACGTTGTCCAATATCAAAATGTTTCATTATCTGTATTCTATGGTGGCCCTGAAGGCCAATAGGAAATAAATATTTCAAAAGCGCAAAATATATTTCACAAAACACAAAAAAATTTCACAAAACACAAAAACATTTCACAAACACAAAAACATTTTACAATACTCAAAAACATTTCACAATACACAAAAACATTTCACAAAACACAAAAAAATTTCACAATACATAAAAACATTTCACAAAACACAAAAACATTTCACAAAACACAAAAACATTTCACAATACACAAAAACATTTCACAAAACACAAAAACATTTCACAATACACAAAAACATTTCACAAAAACATTTCACAATACACGTTGCTGGTCAACAGAGACGTCCTCAGACCAATTATCCGTGAGTTCCTGGACAAGCTGATGGAGGTACAATGGTCCAATCTACAGTTGGGACATTTTGACAGTGAGACCAAAAATGTACTGACTGAAATGTGTGCAGACATTGTAAATATCATGGCTGCATTTGTTTGTGAGAATTGTGTCAAAGGAGAGAGACTTGAAAACCAAGTCTAGATCTGGTTCAGGTAGGAGCATTACTCTGTCAGAAGAGCAGGTACAGGAATGTACAGGTGACATGGGCGGCATTATAGAGCAGACTTTGGCAGAGGTGGTGGGTGTACCAGCTGACATCTGTTGCCCCAGTGCTGAGTTCTTGACGGGACTGCTGGTCACTGAGGTAACTGAGAAAGTCAACTCAGACCTCTCCAAAGGTGAGGAAAAAAGTAAAAGCAGGGGCCAGAGCGCAACGGGACGTACGGGCTTCACTGCAGGGATAAAGAAAATTGCCAAGAACATCGGGAAAGTGCTTCGGAGATTCGTCGCGAGTATGTCATCTTGCACTGCAAAAGGCAAAGCTTCGCCAGATGTACCAGTGCCAACTTTGGAGCAACTCAACGAGCAAGATCAGGTTGATAAAGAAACATTTCAGACCCCCATTACACCCCTGCAGGATGAGATACAAGAGCGTACTCCATCTGAGGACACTGAACTGCTGCTATATGTCCTAGCAGTCAAGTCAGTCCTGGAGGAGGAGGCCAGCAACTTCTCCGTTGTTGATAATTTTAGAACTTGCATGTCAAAAAAAGAACAAGACATGCATATTAGTATTTCCTCAAGGGAATCAGAAGATCTTGCATGTGAGATTGTTACTGCAAGCCTTAAAAGTGAAGTAGAAAGGGAAGAAACACCTTATGAGCAGATCGAATCAGATATATATCCACAGACACAATCAACAAAAAACAGGCCGCAGAGTAAAATTACAGCTCTCTTTCTCTGCCATTATGCTCGAGAATCCATCTTGAACATGATGGCAAAACTAAAGAAAAAGCTTAAGCTCGGCCGACCACGTGAAGATGAAGCATCCATGCTTCAGGTAATGCAAAGTGTTGATCGTCTGGTGCAGGAGGTAGTCCCTCATGTATCGATGAGTAATGAGGAAGAAAGCCTGTATGATAGGATTGTCAGCAGCATTACCAGCAACAAGCACAACATTGTTGTCGAGGAGCTGGGCGATGCACTGTGTGATCACCTGACAACAGCCGAAGAAGAAACCAACGAGGCCGTTAAGGTGGAGTTGAAGGCAGAGGTGAAGCCTGAAGTCGACTCCTTTATAAAGCGGATGTGCCGATGGTTAAAACGGCAGGCAAAGCATTACCCCAGAGGGTCAGATCATGTTAGCAAAGCTATGACGAGGATTGAGAAAGTTGTTGTTCTTTCAGAAGATAATAGTCGCCTGGAAGCAGCAACAACTTTGGCAACACCAGAGTTTGGAGCGGTGGCTGCCTCTTTGGGGGTTGCTATAGATTTGACTCTGTCTGAGTCTTTTGATGATGGAGAGGAAGACAAAGCCCCAACACCTGAAGAGCTAGATCAGTATATTGGTATGGATAAAGACCGCACAAGTGAAGCCACAGTAGTCTCAAATGGATTTGTCAAAGGTGACGAAGACAAGTCTTCAGCATCTAAAGGGTCAAATTGTCATGTTGATGACACTGTGGCTGACCAAGATGAGGTTATTGAAGATGACCAAGATGAAGCTCCAATATTTAAAGTGTTAAGTGAGGATTATGACACGGATGTTTATGCCCTTAGTGAATATAGTGATTGTGACCGTGATAGCATCTCACTTGTATCCACAATTATTGACCCGGATGAGTTCTGTGGAGATGTGCATTCAGGTAATGCTACCCCAGTTCAAGAGGTTGATGATGAGGTTGATGCTGGGAGGGACAGCGATGAAGATGCTGACATTGTGTCTAATGCTAAAACCCCACCACCCCTAAAGTTTGATAAGGTAGCTAGTGAAGTGCTGGTGCAGGAGCTGTTGAGCACAGTCATGAAAAATGTGCTCATTCAGCCAGACCATGAAGTCTACAAAGCCACTCTAGCAATCTTAAAAGACATGCTGTATGCAGAGGTGAGAGCATCCGGCCTTGAGATTGATCTGACACAAAACACATACAAAAAGTACTCGATACCAAATGAGTACTTTGGAAATATCGATATATATCGATACTTTAGGATCAATACACCCATACGGAAGAGTATTGGGGCCACTGAAAAAAAAAAAAATTTGAGACGAAAATTTTTTTTTCACTTGTGAGAAAAAAGTCAGAATTCTGAGATTAAAGTCAGAAAAAAAAAAATTCCTCTCAAATTTTTTTTTTTCAGTGGCTGTAATACTCTTCCGTACACCCACCACTAGGTTCCTGGTACACAATTAAAATCAACTAGCCTGAACACATTTTTAAGATTACTTCTACATAATTAAATTCACTTTAGTTTAACAGCTTTTTTTACATTATTTTAACACATTTCAAACCAACTTATTTTAACACAGTTTTAATATGTTACTTTTGCACAATTAAAATCAACTCATTTGAAATGGACAGCACATTTTGAAATTAGACAAAAAATATAAGAAGGACTGAATTACACATTTAAATCAGTGAAACAAACGTAATAATTACTAAAATACTAAGGGTCAAAATCTTTTCTTTCAGTGCAGGTGACTCTTTGTCACCAAACTTTTCTGTTTGTTGAACCTTTGGCAGATTCAATAAGACAGGATCTGAAAGTTCAAGGAGTAGCAGCTGCAGGGAAGGAGCATATATTGTCACTGTATGCTGATGATAGTCTGTTATTTTGTCAAACTCAGTTTTATCTATCTCATATGTTATGGATATTATTTAGGGTGTATTCACACCTGTGGCTCGTTTGCTTTGTTCCGATTCAGGGACAAAACGGATACATTTGTTTCAGTTGTCACTTGGTTCATTTGTGTTCACACTGCAAAAGTCTCTTGTGGTCCAAAATTGTAAACAAATGCCACGTGCGCTCCAATTCATCTCTGATTGGTCAGAAATCTTACTCGGAAGGCGAGGAAGTTTCATTATCTTCATTCATTCATTCAGGTTCTTACCCACTTTCCACGGGCAAAAACAACAGCCATGGAGCATCAGCAGCGTGTGTGGCCGTTTTGTTTTTTTTTATAGCGTTCATCTGGCTAATGGCAGTGTTCGCTAAATCAACAAAACATGCATTTTTTCCGACAGTCAAGACTGCATCTGGAAAATAATGTGCTGATGCACTTGTTAAAATGAAGACGTGCCACCTCACGGAGCCACAGATAGCTCTATTGTTTTTCCGTCTTCTCTTCTTCTGCTGTTGCTGATTCTTCTACTCCTTCTTCTTCTATTGTTTTAACTGATCAGTTGGCAACCGGGCACATTACTGCACCGACGACTATAGTGTGTGCTACACTTATGAGTCAGTTGTGCCGGTTTCTGAGGTGATTGTGTTCTCACTGCAAAGGAACCGCTACAGGGCTCGAATGGAAGCGAGCCGAGACCACCCTATTTCGGCAATCTTGGCCCGCTTGTTTTGTCCCGTATTCGAGTGCGATTGCTGTGTTCACATATGTCCAAACGAACCGGACTTTAAGGGGGGGCGCTCACTGTTTCGGAACAACTGCCCCAAACGAGCCAGGTGTGAATACACCCTTAGAGTTCCTCAGAGATTGTGGGCTTCAAAATCAATTCGAAGAAGTCACAGTCATGCCGGTGTCCATAAGCTGCTCCTAGGCCTGAGTGATATGGCCTAAAAATCATATCACTGTATTTTCTTGCTTTGACGATAACTGTATTATATCACGGTATTGCAAAATTACAAAAGGTTATGCTTTTAAATCCAACTTCAAGTGTTATTAACCCCCTTCTCCCCTTAAAACAAGCCCTTGATGGCATACTCAATTTATCTCTGAGTACTCAGAAAACATGTTTTCTCTAGTCTCTAGGTTTACTTCTGTCTAACTGCACTCCAAGTTTTGCATTTCATCTCTAACCTGATGAGGTGTGTTAAGCTGCTAATGACTTGAACACGTTTCCAAGTGAAGGCGTTCACAATAAAAGCATTTCAGAAAAATAACAGCTTCGGACTTTTATTTTGAAGAGCTTGACAGAAGTATTGTGTTTAGCATTGAGTTAGCTTAGCTTTGGCTGCCATACCAGGGAATACGGCTAGTTTACAGCAGTTTTTCTGACCTCATTTAACATCGCTGCCTGGATCTTTGACTCACTGTAGACTTAGAAAAGAAAGTCACAAGTTAAAATAGACTTTAAAATGGTTGTTTATGCCGTTGTAAGAGGAAGAGCTGCAGCGCTGGGCTCTGAGACCAGCCAAAGCAGCACTTAGTTTGTGTTACAGCCCCAGGCAGACTGACAGAGACAGCACACTGACTTAGATGCAGTACAGCCGTCAGACTTTAAGAGGAGAAAGCTTTGGCAAGCGGTTTTAACATTTAAAAGTTAAGTTTGACTATCCAGAATTCAAATTGTAGATATCTGTAATTCAATTTCGCCTAGTCAAAAAGAACGTTTCGTATATCTGAAAATACATTCTGCCTATCCAAAATATTTTCCGTTTTTTACGTTCATATATAGATATATTCCAACGTGACACATACTCTATGCGCATGTGTAGGAACATTATTATTGCAATAATGCTTTTAAAATTGCTAAAATTTCCCCTGAAAAGGAAGAATGTGGACAGTAAACTAGCTGGCTTTACTTATGTTCTTGACTAGCAAACATTGCTTGACACTGTAACGTTACTAAATTGCCTTGTTTATAACATCAGTGTTGGTGATTTTGAAAATTACTGACTTGTTTTGTTTTAACGTTTCAGACGAAGAAAGAAGAAGCCTGTGTGACACTCCTGAGTAGGACAACATGTTCAGATGTTTCAAGGACAATGTCTATGTTGTAACTTAGCTTTATTAACTTAAAGCATGTAGGAATCTCTGTCTTGTGAAGTATAAATTATCTAAGTGATCAATCTGTAGTCCATACAAAATAGCTGTTGCAAGATACTCCAAGTTGCAATATGCTGTTGTGGAGGGGGAAAAATCAGAATTGTATCCATCTACTGTATGTATGTATATAAAAATATGAAAGTGACAGCTGGTGACTGAAAAAATAGGGGGAGACAGGAGGAAAAGCAAGCCACGGTGTTGTGTTATTTTATACTAGTTGACTACTTATCCATACTTTCTAACAAACTAAAACTAAGCAATAAAACAATGGCTTACACGATTCCTTAAAAACATTTTATTCAATCCTGTTGTTTCCAGATTAACCATACAGGCCTAATGCAAAAGAGTATTCTATGGAGGACTGAGAGTGCCAAAATGAAATATATAATTCATTAATTAATTAAATGTGCCATTAATTAATTAAATGTGTCATGAAATAATTAAATGTGTAATTTATGAATTAATTAAATGTGTAATTTATGAATTAATTAAATGTGTCATGAATTATTTAAATGTGTAATTTATGAATTAATTAAATGTGTCATGAATTAATTAAATGTGAATTACACATTAAATTAATTCATGACACATTTAATTAATTCATTGTTCCTGCTCCAGCAGTGCATCATGAATTTATTTTATCTGTCATCCTCTCCCATCAAACTCACTAACGTTGAACAGTCACAAACCATTGGTTTGGTCTGCAGGATTGCCACATGGGGGAGTTTCCCACCAAACAAACTAACACACAAACATGGCAGCTATCACTGAGGACCTGCATGAGCTCTCCCGTGAGTTAATAACAGATATTTTAGTCCTGTCAGAGAATGTTGACGCTGGAATTTCGGACCCTGAGCATGTGGCTAGCAAAGGTCAGAAGACTGTATTTTGAATACTGTGTAGGTCCTCCATGGCAATATCTCCTATGTGCAGGCTGAAGCCTCTAGCTGCCAGATGAACACTGAGAAGCTGCAAAAGACAATACATTTAAGGTAACGTTAGACTGCTACTACATCTTATGCCAAATAATAGCTAAACAAGGTATCACATCAACTTACACAACCTATACCTAACATTTAAATAAACTTGAATTGCAACAAACTATGACTACTATTATCAAAATGGTTAGCTTACATATAAAATTGTGGAGACTTAGCCAAAACAAACTTCAAAAGGCAATTATTATCAACATCATCCATTTACCTCTTCTGAGGCGTAGTGTGGGGTTCATATTTGGTGGTTAAAATTGCTGAATAACCACGAGCACCCATCAAACTAAGAAGCTAACACTTCACTTCAGACAAAACAACAACTAACGTTAGTATTAGCATTTTAGCACCCATTGTTAGAATAACATTACATTAGCTAATTATCATTAATTAAATGAGACTTGAGAAAAATGAGAAAAAAAAGCACAATACATAAATATAAATACAGATAGCTGGGCCTATAGGCTATATAAAACATATTGTCTCCAATTAGTGTGCTTACTAGTACCTTTATAAAATACACAAAATTCATTAATGATAGAAAATAATTAATGTAGGTCATTAGGCTACGAGGTTACGGCAAACACACATTTAAATTAATAGCCTAGGCTATAGCCTTATACAGTAATGCATAACTAGGCCTACATATTCCTTACTTGTGCATTTAACTTGTCCACAATCCTTTGCCAAGCTGCATGTCTCGCCTTCGCTGCAGCCGAGGTGTTGGATTTCTCAGTTAAAATGTTTTTGTAATTTTCAAACTCCTCCATGATGGTTTGCTGCTCTGTTTGCGTGAAAAATGTTTCCTTATTATTCGCCATGATTTATGACAGACAATCGTGATTTCTGTGATCTACACTGCTCCCTTTTTATGTAGAACGGGCACGTGCAAGTATCCTGATCACTCATGTCTGGTTCTTATTAACAACACTGATTTAGTGCGATTCAGCCGTGGAGGAACGGATTTAGCCAGCCTTCAATCATCACGTTAATTAAATCAGGACATTAGCTCTGATTATTTGAACCACGTACGAGGAACGGGGCCCAGGCCAAGATTATCCTTGTACCATATACACACTGATGTTAAACAATACTGTCCTCTGATCCAGTTCAAACAATGTAATGACCACAGAGGTTTTTTTTGGCAATCATAATGGAACTTATATAGCCTAAATTTAACAACATACCAACTATAAGAGTAATAGTATTATTGTATAACCTAAATTTTACTTTTACTCGTGTGCTGTTTGTATTTGAGTTCTCACTATTTAGTATTTGAAATATTTAAATGAATTGGATCCTGCCAGGTACAAAAATAAAAAACTAAATGATGAGGAGAAGTACAGCCTTCTGAACAAGTGGATTAATCAAAACCACAGTTACCCCCAAGACACACACACACACACACCATATAAATAGAAATATCTGATGGTGTACAGGCCTGCAATAACCCATTACATTCATGTAATTTCAGTGAGTCTTCATGGATGCTGACTGGCTGCCCCAATCTCCTGCCTCTGCCTTTTACAGTGCATAACAAATTTATAAGACCACCTGTCATAAAAAGGAGAAAACAGAAATATTTTAGAAATCTTTCAAAAACTTGTTTAAAACGAAAAAACTAAAACTAAAAAAGTTTTAGCATTTTGAACAGGAATGAGGGATTTCAAACTGAATTCACCTTTTTATACCCAAATTTGAGCTGGCTCACTAGGCTTCTCTGAGAAGTCAGAAATGAATCAAGCATAACATTCAACCACTAAATTTTTTTTTTTTTCTGTTCAGGAATGCAAGTAAATAACTATAATTTGACATATTAATCAAGAAATAATAATGTGCTTTACTATGTTTTCAGTTTTTTTGTAAATCAGTAAATTTGAAAATTCATGGATAACAATAATGATTATATTTTAGCATTAACAATATCATTTGGGTTAAAGAGCTTCTACATATTGGTGTATCAACCATTGCAGAAACATAAAAAATGATTTTGGTAATTACCAATTCTGTTAATTTAGGGCAGCTGTGGCATAAACCTTACTTTGGGTGGTGGTCTAATAAATTTGTTAAGCACTGTATGTCAACGTTGCCCTTGGACCACCAAATTTTGACCTCAGTATTTGTCAAATCCTGGTTACAGCCCTGATTGGAAGTGGCCAAAATGGGTTAAAGGTGGTAGAAATTTCAAAGGTGGTGACATAGGAGTAAAAAGTGGTAAAAATGGGTGACAAAGATGGGGAGATAAGGGAGTAGAAAGGGTTTAAAGTGGTAATTGGTTAAGAGTGGCGAAAACTGGCAGAAAAAGAAGTGTAGAGTTTGGAAGTGGTAAAAAAAAAAGGGCTTAAAAGTGTTGGAAATTGAACAGAAGGTGGTGAAATGGGATTTAAAAAATTGGCAAACTGGGTTGTAAGGGGCAGAAATGGGGGAAAGGGATGTATAATGGGATCAAAAAGTGGTAAAAATCAGTGACAGATGGCAAAAACAGGAAGAAAAGGGTTTAACCCTTTCACGCATAGTGGTCACTACAGTGGACAGCTATTCAAAAGCTGTTTTCTTCTATATGCATGAGAGCTGATGTCAAAGTTGCGCATCAGCCACTACATTGGACGCTAGTGTGTCATCCTATACACTGCCACTGTCTGGCCAGCTGTTCTAAGTGCAATAACAAATTCTTAAAACCAAGATGGCCGACAGAATGCCAGAAGTGCAGAGCAGTGAAGGAAAATCTGTCCATTCCTTCCATTCTAAGAGAACCTTGCAGGTAAAAAAAAAATATGGGGACGTCAAGTAACAACTAAGGAGCAATGTATTTGTTGAAATTTCCAAGTATTAATTTTGGGTTGTGAGGAGATTGTGATTGATCATCTGTCCACTTAATTTGACATCATGCATTGCCGCCATATTTTAACTCCAATTTATACTATTACTGTGACTTTGTTGTTTTTGAAAATACTTAATGTGCACTAACTTTTTTGGCTATGAATCAATTAATTTATGTTATTAGAATTTAATTTTTTTTTCAACTGTACCAATATTTTGTGCAAATTAGTTCCATCATGAGAGTCACCCAGACACACGCACCTTTATACAGACACACACACACTTTCATAAAGACACACACACATTAATACAGACACACCTTCACAAAGACATACACACCTTCATACAGACACACACACCTACACAAAGACACACACACTTTCATTCATACGGACTCACACACATTCATACAGACTCAAACACCTTTATATAGACACACACCTTCATACAGAAACACACACCTTCATATAGACAAACACACATTCATACACACACACACCTTCATAAAGACAAACACAAATTCATACAGACTTAGACACATTCATACAGACACGCATTCATATAGACACACACCTTCATACAGACACACCTTAAGACAGACACACCTTCATATAGACGCATACACCTTCATACAGACACAGACACCTAAAATAAAGTAAAATAAAGTTGGTTTGATAAAAAGGAAACTACTTTTTCCTATCCATAAATCTATACAGGTCAGTTTTGACCACAGATGTCACTATTGTTAATAATGTTAAGTTAAAAAAAGAAACACAAGCAATTTTTTGGTAGATATGCTCTATTATTAGTCTATTAGACTTGGATAATATACTTATCCAATTATATTTACTGTAGGAAATAAAATAAGTGAATTTAAATAGTTTTTTAAATTGAAAACGAGTGGTATATTATAAGAGAAAAGGTCAAAGTAGCCAAAAATTATAACATTTAAAACAGTTTTTACATGGATATGAATACATACTAAGTTAGTTATGAGGTGAAAAACAATTTTGGATGATAACTTTTTTTTTTTCAAGTATTTTCAAGCTGAGTTAAATCATGGATCAAATTTGACCCACTAACACTAAAGATGTGGGCAGCTTTCTAACACATTACAAGGGATATGTGAACACATTAGTTAAACAACATTAAAACATGAAGCTTTTTATAGTGTTCACATTATGAGTCATTTTATTCATTGTTTTGTTAAAAAAATATTTCATAAAACTCAAACGCATGTTGTCCACGCATGTCATAAAAACAAAAAAGGGGCAGAAATGTGACAAAAGTGGCAAAAATGGGCAAAAAAAGGGGTACTTAATGGCTAAAGGTAGCTTAAATGGGCGAAAAGTGCCAAAATATTGTGAAAAGGGCAAACATGGGGGGAAAAAAAGTGGCAAAAAGAAGTGGCAAAAATGGGCAAAAAAGTAGGGAAAAAAGTGGTTTTTAATGGCAAAGGTAGCTTAAAGGGTAAAAAGTGGCACAAAATGGTGAAAAAGGGCAAAAGTGGGATAAATGTGGCAAAAATGGAACTATGTTTCACAATTAAAGCCGTCTGTTTAAGTCTGGGAAACAAACTTATTAATGTGATCAACTTCTGAGGTCAAAGTTTCCCTTTTCTAAGGTTTTCCAGGGGAATAATATTTCAAATTAGATCATAAAAGAGCCACAAACCATCACTAAAGAGCCACACGTTGAGGATCACTGTTTAAAGGCACCTGTAAACCCCCTTCAGTGTCTCTTGACCCCCCAAGGGCGTCCCAAACCCCATGTAGAGAACCACTGATCTACAGGACTGCCTTTCTAAAGACACTGTGTTTGTGCTTGAACTCCAAAACACAACCTTCAATGTCATTTTGGTTTACTGGATCAGAATTTTTGACTAATTTTTACCCAGAATTCAGTTAATAATTTAATTATCATTTTAAAACTGTATTTTGGATTGACTAACGTTGTCCAATATCAAAATGTTTCATTGTCTGTATTCATAATAAGTGTTATGTAAAGAAATCAAGAAGGGGCAGATACTGTTTCACGGCACTGCAGCCACATTTCACACATGTGGCCACAATGTAGGGGCCCACAGTATGGAGTATTTTCACTTACAGAACCTACTGTATTGTGTCAATCTGCATGTTCTAAATAAAGTTCTAGAATTAAAAAAAAAGGTTTAGGGAATCCCCTTCATTTGAATAAAAAAGGTTTTTTGAATGAAGGGGATTCCCCTTGTTCTTTGATGATGTCAAACATCAAAGCCAACTTTCTCCTCCTTATAAATGCTTGGATCTTATTGTATTGTATCTAGAGAGTGAATCATTCTGTTGAATACAGCATACTGAAAGGAAGAAAGGAAATGTCATTTAACGAAATGTCATTTAATGAAATGTCATTTAACAAAATCTCAGTTAACAAAATCTCAGTTAACAAAATCTCAGTTAACGAAATGCACACGGGCGTTAAAATGAGCAGCGAGGAGAGGATGTCTGAGACCAAGTTGTTGGTCAAGAGAGACGTCCTCAGACCAATTATTCGTGAGTTCCTGGACAAGCTGACGGAGGTACAATGGTCCAATCTACAGTTGGGACGTTTTGACAGTGAGACCAAAAATGTACTCACTGAAATGTGTGCAGACATTGTAAATATCATGGCTGCATTCGTTTGTGAGAATTGTGAAAAATTAGTGTCAAAGGAGAGAGACTTGAAAACCAAGTCTAGATCTGGTTCAGGTAGGAGCATTACTCTGTCAGAAGAGCAGGTACAGGAATGTACAGGTGACATGGGCGGCATTATTGAGCAGACTTTGGCAGAGGTGGTGGGTGTACCAGCTGACATCTGTTGCCCCAGTGCTGAGTTCTTGACGGGACTGCTGGTCACTGAGGTAACTGAGAAAGTCAACTCAGACCTCTCCAAAGGTGAGGGAAAAAGTAAAAGCAGGGGCCAGAGTGCAACGGGACGTACGGGCTTCACTGCAGGGATAAAGAAAATTGCCAAGAACATTGGGAAAGTGCTTCGGAGATTTGTTGCGAGTATGTCATCTTGCACTGCAAAAGGCAAAGCTTCGCCAGATGTACCAGTGCCAACTTTGGAGCAACTCAATGAGCAAGATCAGGTTGATAAAGAAACATTTCAGACCCCCATTACACCCCTGCAGGATGAGATACAAGAGTGTGCTCCATCTGAGGACACTGAACTGCTGCTATCTGTCCTAGCAGTTAAGTCAGTCCTGGAGGAGGAGGCCAGCAACTTCTCCGTTGTTGATAATTTTAGAACTTGCATGTCAAAAAAAGAACAAGACATGCATAGTAGTATTTCCTCAAGGGAATCAGAAGATCTGGCAAGTGAGATTGTTACTACAAGCCTTAAAAGTGAAGTAGAAAGGGAAGAAACACCTTATGAGCAGATCGAATCAGATATACATCCACAGACACAATCAACAAAAAACAGGCTGCAGAGTAAAATTACAGCTCTCTTTCTCTGCCATTATGCTCGAGAATCCATCTTGAGCATGATGGCAAAACTAAAGAAAAAGCTTAAGCTCGGCCGACCACGTGAAGACAAAGCATCCATGCTTCAGGTAATGCAAAGTGTTGATCGTCTGGTGCAGGAGGTAGTCCCTCATGTATTGATGAGTAATGTGGAAGAAAGCCTGTATGATAGGATTGTCAGCAGCATTACCAACAACAAGCACAACATTGTTGTCGAGGAGCTGGGCGATGCGCTGTGTGATCACTTGACACCAGCCGAAGAAGAAACCAACGAGGCCGTTAAGGTGGAGTTGAAGGCAGAGGTGAAGCCTGAAGTCGACTCCTTTATAAAGCGGATGTGCCGATGGTTAAAACGGCAGGCAAAGCATTACCCGAGAGGGTCAGATCATGTTAGCAAAGCTATGACGAGGATTGAGAAAGTTGTTGTTCTTTCAGAAGATAATAGTCGCCTGGAAGCAGCAACAACTTTGGCACCACCAGAGTTTGGAGCCGTGGTTGCCTCTTTGGGGGTTGCTATAGATTTGACTCTGTCTGAGTCTTTTGATGATGGAGAGGAAGACAAAGCCCCAACACCCGAAGAGCTATATCAGCATATTGGTATGGATAAAGACCGCACAAGTGAAGCCACAGTAGTCTCAAATGGATTTGTCAAAGGTGACGAAGACAAGTCTTCAGCATCTAAAGGGTCAAATTGTCATGTTGATGACACTGTGGCTGACCAAGATGAGGTTATTGAAGATGACCAAGATGAAGCTCCAATATTTAAAGTGTTAAGTGAGGATTATGACACGGATGTTTATGCCCTTAGTGAATATAGTGATGGTGACCGTGATAGCATCTCACTTGTATCCACAATTATTGACCCGGATGAGTTCTGTGGAGATGTGCATTCAGGTAATGCTACCCCAGTTCAAGAGGTTGATGATGAGGTTGATGCTGGGAGGGACAGCGATGAAGATGCTGACATTGTGTCTAATGTCAAAACTCTGAGTCTTTTGATGCATTCAGGTAATGCTACCCCAGTTCAAGAGGTTGATGATGAGGTTGATGCTGGGAGGGACAGCGATGAAGATGCTGACATTGTGTCTAATGTCAAAACCCCACCATCTCAAGAGTTTGATAAGGTAGCTAGTGAAGTGCTGGTGCAGGAGCTGTTGAGCACAGTCATGAAAAATGTGCTCATTCAGCCAGACCATGAAGTCTACAAAGCCACTCTAGCAATCTTAAAAGACATGCTGTATGCAGAGGTGAGAGCATCCGGCCTTGAGATTGATCTGACACACAAGCGTGTCATCAAGGTATGCACGGCTGTCCACAAAGACCTGCTGAAGAAATATGGTGGGATACTTTGGAGGAAAATTCTACTGCAATCTCCATCAGTCAACCAGGTTGTAGTGGAAACTCTGAAAAAGCATCTCACACCAAAAGAGCCAGGTCTTTTCAAGAGGTTCGTCCGCTTCTGCCGTGGGCTCTTCCAGGGTTAAATGAAGATGTGTGGGTGGGCGGGCGGGACAGACCCTTCTTATAGCGGTCATTTTGTGTATAGTGGGGAGCCTTTTGGCTCTCGCTATAACAGAGTGTCAGCTGTGAGGAGGGTCTTTCAGGGTTTTCTCCGAGTGCTTCGGTTCCCTAGTAATAAAAAATAAGAAAATAAAGTATATTAAAAAAAAAAAAAAAAAAATTCAAAATGATTTCTCTTTTGATAATGTGCTTTTTAGAGCTTATCAAATATCACTTGTGTATTAAACATGACTTGTGTTATGAATGTGTTCAAGGTAAACATATTTATTTTCATAAATCACTTCCATTGGGTTCCTTTTCTTTTTATTGCATTAAGAAATTTTATCTTTAAACTCTGGAATATTTCTAGAATTAGAGAATAGTCCACTCTGAAAAAATGTTTTGTTGATCCTACTTAATTTTATTAATTTTGGCAGTTGCACGCAATATGTTTATCTAGATCTAAATATATCTAAATATAATAATGAATAATAAAGGTACATAGGTGCTTAAATTTTTAAGAAAAGTCAACTAAACCTAGGTTAAACATACTTGAATGAATGGAGTTGAATTAACTCAATTTTATCAATTTTAGCAGTTGCACAAAAGAAATTTGCCTGGATTTCACACATTTAAGTTGACTCAACTTATTATTTTTAAGCACTCCAAATTAGAGGTACATTTGCTCAAATTTAGTACACTGTAAAGCAAGATGTGTATATTGTAGGTAACTGCTTACCTTTAAACAACAAATAGTACTCAGTGATAATGTTTTTATGTTATCATTTCACCTAAGGTGGACTAACTTGTGCAATCATTTGTCGCAATGACTGCTAGTCATCTACTGCACCAGTAGGTGAAGTTTCACGACTGTCAACGTGCCACTCCACATTCACAGGCATTAGCAGTTACAACAGTTACATTGCCCCCTATAAGTGGGACCTCTTTAATTGAGACAACAATTCACTCATGGTGCATTTTTAAAAGTGGTTTTATTAACCTTTATTTAAGCAGGAGAAAACCTCTTTGAGATTAAAAATCTCTTTTTCAAGGGTGTCCTGGCCAAGACAGCAGCAGCAAACTGAGTGCATAAGGTTTAGTGCCCAAAGGCATTCTGGGAAAACTGCAGATTTGTCATAACTCAGATAATTTGAGTAATAACCAAGTGTTGGCTACATCTTGATATCTATGGCTATAACCTTATAAAAACAAGCAGTGTGTGTTTAAAAAAATACTTAGAACAGAAACTAATTTAACTTTCTGACACAAGCCTCACCACCAATAACAGCAAATTTTTTTACTTATTGAAAAATGGGTGGGTTATTGCAGCTCTGAAAATGTCACCTAGAGTCTAATCAAAATATATCTTGTTTCAAGTTTTAGTAACAAACTAAAGTTGCTTGATTTAAATTTGTCAGAAATTTGGTGAAAAATGGTGTTAAGAATTTGGAAGTGGCTAAAATGGGTTAAAGATGGTAAACATTTCAAAGTTGGTGACATAGGAGTAAAAAGTGGTAATAATGGGTGTCAAAAATGGGGAGATAAGGGAGTAGAAAGGGTTTAAAAGTGGTAATAATTGGTTAAGAGTGGCGAAAACTGCCATATAAAAGTAGTGTAAAGAGTTTGAACATGGCAAAAAGGGCTTAAAAGTGTTGGAAATTGGACAAAAGGTGGTGAAATAGGATTAAAAATTGGCAAACTGGGTTATAAGGGGCAGAAATGGGTGAAAGGGTGGTGTAATTGGATCAAAAAGTGGTAAAAATCAGTGACAGATGGCAAAAATGGGAAGAAAAGGGTGTAAAAAGGGTTTAAGGTGGTAACAGCTGGTTAAAAGCGGCATAAACTGGCAGAAAATGTAGTTTACTGGGTTGAAAGGTGGCAGAAATTGGTGGAAGGGTGGTGACATGGGAGTAAAAAGTGGCAAAAATTACTTAAAAGTGCAGAAATTGGACAAAAGGCTGTAAAAACCTCCATTAACATCCATGCTTGGTGATCAGGTATCAGTCTCACTGCACTCAGACATGCTTTCACATTTGGCATTAACAACACGTCTCCACTGATGACCGGCTACTGGAACTCATTTGTCAGCCTCTTAAGTAAACAGCAGCCCCATACATCATTTCCATGTCGTTTCAGTGCCTGACCAATAAGAGCGGCCGACTTGTGTCCGTCCAGCCTCCATGGTCACTTGTCATCTTGAACTGAGTCATTGTCTCAGTCTAACCACATGATTTATTGTCCACACTGTAGTGCTCAGTTTTCTTAAGATGCATGTTTCTGACAGACTGAGATGCTGATAGCTTCCCCATCAGTGAAGCTGACCCCCTTTTTGTCACAGGTGTTTGTGTGGAGAACTCTTGATAGTCTCCTGGGTTTCCTTTCTCTTAGGTTAAAAATGTGAACTCTATTCATTGTGTTCATTAAACGTCTTAAAGAAAAACGGGGTCAGTTAAGTAACCAGTTGAGGATGTAGAGTCATATCTGCTTCATGAATCTGTGACCCGGCTCAAGGTAGTCGGACACACAATCGTCCCCATGGCAACAGAATAGCCATCTGTGATGTAACCACCATTAGATCCTTGTACTGTCGCGCCTTATTGTTTTCCTCCGTCGCTTTAAATCGATGGAGAGTTTCATTATGAACACACAGAGCTCTGCTGTCTGATCCAGCTGCCACTTCCTCTTTATGTCTCCATATTTCTATCAGTGTATCTGTGAGCTTGTTAATCTGCCAGTGTCGACCAGCAGTATCGACTAACCTGTGAGGACGGTACCTTTCATTTCCAGCTCCTAACAGCCTCTTCAGTAATAATGAGCAGGTTAACCTTTGCAGAGACGCTTGGCCCCAACTCAACGTGACGTTCTCCTCTGACTGCTCTTATCAAACAGAAGCAATGAAAAACAGCATTATACAGAGGATATTCACAGTTACCAATAAAACGTAGAGCATCAGAACGCAGAAAAACCTCTGTAAAAGACAGGGAGCGTAGTCTAATAGGGAGGAACACGGCCGCCCATAGGGGGGATAAAGGGGAGTGCTCTGGGGCCCAGCCACACTGGGGGCCCAGCCACACTGGGGGCCCATGGAGGTCAGCAAAATCATGGTCATTTGTAAAGTGAAGCTGTAATAACCTTGTATTATTTTTAACCTGAATAATAACCATTCTCTTTGTAATATTAACATTGTGGATGAACACTGAACTATTAAGAAAATAATTCCAGACTTTATAGCTAGGCCATGATGTGTACAAATGTCAGGATGCCAGAAAATAAAAGAGAAGAAACTGAGACAACTTCATTTGGAAAGAGAGTTAATAAATGATTATGGAGAGACAAAAAAATGTCAGTGAAAAGTAGCAAGAATGGGTAAAAATAGTAATAAATAAATAAAAATGATAAAAGCATGAACGGGTGAAAAATGGCAAAAAATTTGCTGAGGTGGCAGAAAGAAGTAACAAAAATGGGCAAAAAGTGCCAAGAAAGAAAAAACTAGCATTAGAGGTTTTAAAAGTGGCAAAAAGGGACCAAAAGAAGTAGCAAAATGAAGAAAGTTGTTAAAACGGAGTTGCAAAAATGGGGAAAAACGTCAAGAAGAAGCAAGAAAAAGTGACAAAATGGGGAAAAAGTTGCAGAAAAGCATGAAAAGTGGTAAGAATGGGTTAAAATAGTAAAAAAACTGGCATGAATGGGTGTAAAGGTATTAAAAAAAAGGGCAAAAAACTGGCAAAAATGGTTAATAAGTGGCAAAAATAGGAAAATATTGGCTACAAGTGGCAAAAAAAAGACAAAATTGGCAAAAATGGTCGAAAAGACACAAAAATTGGCAAAAAGCTGAAAGAAATGGTTAAATGCAGGAAAAACTGTTAAAATGGACAGAAAGTAGCAAAAGGCAGCAAAAGTAGGCAAAAAAGAAGCAAAAAATCATGCAGAAATTGGCAGAAAAAAGAGTTTATAAAAAAGTGAAATTGGTAACAAAGTGCAAAAAAACAGAATTAAAGTGGCAAAAAAGTTCTTAAAAAATAGCAAAAATTGACAAAAAACATTGCAAAATTGGGTCAAAAGGGGCAGGAAAGTGTTAAAATAGTTAAAATATGGCATGAATAGTTTAAAGTGGCAAATAAGGGTGAAAAGTGGCAAATATAGGTGAAAAGAAGAAGTGGCAGGAATTAATTGGGTTTTAAAAGCAGCAAACTGGTAAAAATTGACAAAAAAGTGGCAAAAAGTATTTAAAGTAGATAAAAAGTAGCAAAAGGTATTGCAGAAATAGACAAAAAGGGGCAAAAAGTAGTAAAAAAAGATAGAAATGGGTGAAAAAGTGGTTAAAAAAAGTAATTAAAGTGGCAAAAAGGTAAAATAAAAGGTAAAAAATGGGCAAAGGCACAAAAGTGGCAAAAAAGACAAAAAGTGATAAAAATGGGCAGGAAAAGGCCAAATGAGAGTTAAGTAGGCAAAGTTAGTAATAGATATTTTGCTGAAATTGGCAAAAAGTCGCAAATAAAGAACAGGCAGAAAAATGTGCAAACATGGGCAAGAAGTTGTTAAAAAAAGTGGCAGTAAAAGGCAAAAAAGGGTAAAGATTGGATAAAGGTGTGTAGCGCCACATTATGTAATAAAGCCACATTATATAATAAAGCCGCATTATGTAATAATGTCATACATTTTTAATTCAGTATGTAATTACGCCACATTTTTTAAGCCACTAAGCAGTTAGGGTTAGGGCAAGGTATTAGGGTAGGTGTTTAGTCTATAACCCCTGAAGGGGGGGGGGTTAGGTTTAGGCATAAGTCACTAAGTGGTTAGAGTTAGGGCAAGGTAGTTGGGTAGGGCACACCTTAGAGCCCACACTAAGTCCTATGGTTAGGGTTATTACATTATACGGCATTATTACATAATGTGGCTTTACAAGGTGGGGAAAATTTGACAAAAAGTGGCAAAAAAATGCAAAAGGCAACAAAAATGGGTTCTAAGTGGTGAAGAGATGTGGCAAAAATGGATGGAAGAAAGTGGCTAAAAAGTAGCACAAAAAATCATTCCAACATCAGAAATAAAAGCTTGACCCACCTTTCATCTCACTTATGAGGTAACTGTTAGCTAGGATGCTAGCACCAATGCTACCTATCCAACACACATGCATATCAATGAGTCAAAACTGGGGAGGCCCGTCCTCTGGGGTTTTCAGGGTCTCTGCCAAATCTGAGGGCAGACCTGGGGAGGAATATTCAGTGAAAACCTAGGAGTATGTTTTCTTAAAAGAGTGTCATTTGATAAGGTAGGGAAGGCCTTTCTTAATAATAATCTGCACAATAATGGACCATAACCTCTGTAAATATAGTCAAAAATAACATAGCTTGTATTTTTAAGGTTGTTTTGATCATTGTGTCAGTTAGAAAATGTCTGTCAGCAAAGACACCAAACTCTTTAAATGTATTCAAAAGTAAAAATGACAATCCTCTTGGGAAGAAAATGCTAGAATGGAAAACTTCCCTAAAAGCTGAATTTAAAAGTAAGGCAGCCTTGGGCTGGCTCCACTGTTGTATCTAAATAAAGGCATAAAAGCACCCCAACTCCCATCCCCCCCAAAAACAGTGCAGTAGCTCATTCTGCATAAAAACAAACCTCATCCTGCCAGTAGAAAATAGTTAAAGAGGCACTTAACCCTCAGACCACTTGTTTTAGATAAACCTATGTATGTACAGGTGCATCTAAAACATTAGATAATCATGAAAATGTTAGTTTTTTCCCCGTGATTTAATTCAAAATGCAAAACAGGAGGCAGGAGGAGAGGGATGAGGGAGGTGTGTCAAAAGAGAGCTAAGTTCTGGTTCAGAAATCACTCAGTTTGTCACATTTTCCCCGAAATCTCTAATCTGTTTTAATAATGCCTAATCTGTTCTCATGCTCAAACATGAGTGAAGTCTTGGTCACCCAAAGAAGTCATGAAAAAACACTGGTATCAAGTTCAGTGTCTGCACTGACTGTTGCAATGCCTGCATTTCTCCCTTTTATGAATTTACTCATCTTTTAGGGACAGTTATGTTCAGTGCAGGATAAGTTATCATTGAAATTTAATTATTTTTTTATTGCTGGTTCCTGGCTGATGTTGCTGCACATTTTGATTTTTGTACAACAGCAATAACAGCCCAGAAAGATGCCCAAGTGGTATACAAAATCTATTTCTAATTCTGCTGATGAATTCACTACATTGTCCACTACTGACGGCCAAAGCAGGGATGAGGGAAAAGGGAACAAGTGTGTGATTTCAGACACAATTATTCTCTGGAAACATGTTTTTATTTTTGTAGCAATCATGTGTTGAAATCTCGGCTCCATTCTGCTTTCAGATGACACTGTCCTTGCGGAAGTTACGGTCTGGCTGCAAAAGTTGCCCACAGGTGATTTTATGGTCTTGCTGCAGCCCAGCTCTGCATAATGTGCACCGATTAATATCTCTGGCTATTTTTAGGCAGTATCTCCCAAATCTCCCTGCCCAGAGATGGATGTGGAGAATGTACCTGCCATCTCTACACCAGAGAGTGGAGATATTACAGCACACTGCATCCCCAAGAAAGTTTCACGTTTTATCCAATGACATAAAATACATCTGAAAGTGCCCCACCCATATATTGTATATCTTTTCACATCTTGATAAAGGCGGTTGCTAAAGGACAGCCAACAAGGACTACAGCGTTTATGCCTGCTGCTCAATTGATCTGCAGTTGATGACGTTAATTTCAGTTGACTGTGTTGTAGTTCAATATGGCCAATGTGGCTGATAGATCTGTTAGTTTGTATTTGAAAGGGAGGGACAATGTGATATTTGATTAAAAACTGAGTAAGAAGAGGCCTTTAAGGTGCATTTATTCTGGTCAAGCAATTGTAAACTGCAAAGCAACTAAAAAACATAAGCTGCTGGTAGATTGTATATTGGTTTTCTTCAACAGGTCCTGTAAGTGGCTCTTTGAAGATCCCTGGGCCACGGTATATATTTATTCCAGTCAGTCATCTCATGTTTACAATTGAACAAGCACTTATTACAGCTGCAGAACATGTTTGTGTTTGCTGTCAGGCTCTAACCCCATCATTTCCTGCAGATTTGTTTTACATGTAGAGGAATGATGAGATAACATTCAGGTGGATACTGGAGTGGAGGGGGGTTGAAAGCAAGAGCACGGGACGGATTCAAGGCAGAGCTGGCAGTGGCAAAAGTAGAGCCCAGAAGTTTTGCTTCTTAAACAGAGTACTAAACCTGGAGCATGCTTGCCAGTCGGTCAAGTGAAGCGTCACCATCAGCTGTTCCCCTGGTGAAGGACTGTCTTGATAGTGAGAGATTGCTCTGCTTAATAGAATGGACATCAACCTATCTGAATGATGAAACTACTCTGCAATTAACCAGGGGAAACAGACAAATAACTGTTATATCTCTGGCTAAAAGCTCATGGCATAAATTGACGCAACCCTCCTGATTATTGCATTGAAGCATTCATCAATGACTCCAGAGTCTGGTTTCTTTTCTTTGACTTAAGTGGAATTGTAAACATAGTGAGTAACTCTCTATCACAGTCCTCATTCATATCATAAGCTACAATTTATAGGCAGCTACAAGACAGGCATGAACAATGGAAATGGAAACTGAAGCACAGAAAGGCATTGTTATGAAAACAATCATCTTCTACATTTGCAGGGATGTGAACTGACAGGCTTTCAGAATGCTGCAGAATGGTTCAAAGCCAGCAGTTGCAAATTTTAACTCCTCAAAAGTATTAAAAAAATGGTCATAAAAGCCTAAAAAGTAATGAAATGGGGTTAAAAAGTAGGAAAATGGATAAAAGAGTGGCACATAGGGATAAAAGATGCTGAAAAAGTGGTTTATAAGGGTTTAAAGAATGGCAAAAATTGGGTTAAAGAGTCAGAAAGGGGTAAGAAGTATAAAAATGGGTTAAAGTGGCTGAAATATTGCAAAAATAGCCTGGCAAAGTAGTGAAAAGGGGTTAAAGGGTGGAAAATTGGCAAAAATTTGTTTAAAAATGGCAGAAATTGGCTAAGAGGAGCAAAAAATGTTGCAGAAATGGCCGAATGGAGTAGCGAAAAGGGGATTAAAAGTGTCAAAAATGAGTTGATATTGGTGCTAAATCACGACTGGGGAGGGCCCCTGAGAATCCCAGAGAAGGGGCCAATTCTATGGGCGGCCTGTCTCCTTGTGGCCTGTGATATTATAGATAATAGGGATAGATCTCACCGGTAATGCCGAAAAATGTCCTGTTTTGAAAGGAAACACAAATAGTAATACAATAATATGTTAATCAGACCAAAATATTTATTTAAGTTTTGTTTATTTGAATGTCCCAGACAGAGTCCCCCAGAGTCTCTTTTTGGCTGACCGCTGAGGGCAGCCCTACAGATGGGTCTGTCCCTATACTGACTAAATGACAGAGTAACTGAGTGAGTGACCCTTTTGAATGAGGCATATAATAGAGAGTTGCGTTTGCTTGGACTGAATGCTGTTACTAATGGCTGCCTCCACTAACGAGGCTTGAGTTAACATCATTTATGTATGGCTCACCATACAGAGTTGCTCTATGGGCGGGGTTTACCCGTGCTGAAAGCCCTGCAATGGCTGCCTCCACTGCTCTAAATACTCAGATATAGCTTTAGCCTCTGTTTCACCAGAACCGGGCCACATTTATGCATGTCAAAGAATAAAACAACCCCGAAAACTCCTCATGTTGGGAAAGAGGTTTTTACTTCTCTGCTGAGCTGCTTTGGCAAGATTATGTGATAGTCAAAGGGGAAAAGGGTAACTTGTGTGAATGCTTGTGGCTGCTAGCCGAACGTTAGCTCGGCCTTAGCCAGACCGACACATTTCTTCATCACATTTAGTGCTGAGAGCAAAACGGAAAGCTTTCTGCGAAAGCAAACAAGATGCTGCTCTTCTGACCCCCGCTTTGGCATGACAATGTGACAGTTAAGGGGAAAGGGTTACTTGTTGTATACAGCTAATGACTTGTTGTGTCCCAGCTAACATCTAGCAGGCCTGTCTTTAGCGGGGATTGAGCCGCAGCGGCGCTTTTGTCTGAACCACACAAGGTGTCTGAATCCAAACAACAGCAGAGAGCAACACTGAAAGCTTTCCGAGACAGAAAAAATGTTATCTCTCCACTCTGTTTCGGCATGTTATTCCAATTATGGCGGTGAGCTTGTCCTGTTTACCCTGTTAGCTGTTAGCTTAGATGACGCAGTAGGACCACTGCTGTTTAATCCGATCTAGGCACTGTTCTTGTTGAAATCAGGGCACAAAGCCACACCGACAGCTTGTCTTGTGCAGAGGATGGCCTTTTGCTCTTTCCTTGTAGTGTTGTCTTCCATTTGCACAGTAATAGCAAAGAATACAGAGAGCGTTTTCCCCCCCTCTGTTTTCTACCTGCAGCTTTGCTGCAGCTGAGCCGCTGTCTGTCTGCGTTTAACCAATCAGGTGCGGTAGAAGAAAGCAGGAGGGGAGGGGGATGACGCTGCTCAGGTTTCATCTCCTCACACACAGAAGGAGCCAGACAGAGAGAGAGAGCAACATGTAGCTTTTACAGTAACCACTTACTATACCTTTGGCTAAACATAATATACTACCAACAGTCATGACAAAGTCACTCTGCCAGAGCACACATTTCAGTCAGGCATTTCAACAGGCATCGCAGATAATTGCGGTCAGCCACATACTAGGTTTTTACCTAGTCTTGTTAGACTAAATCTGGCCCTTGTGCAATGTTCTTGATGACCCCTGCTTTAAAGTGATACAGTACACTTTTTGTTCTGACACAGAGCAGAAAGAGTACCAAACAGCATCTTCTGTAAGTCAACAGAAAAATGGGCTCAGCTCCACAGAAGACAGCAGTCCTGGTAAAGTTTGACAGTAATGTTTTATTGAATGAACAACCATGCTGACTTAACACGTCCACGATCACATCACAAACCCAGAACCTTCCCGTCAGGTCTTCCGTCAACGCTTGAGGATTTCAGCAAGTTCTTATTCAGTTCATGAGCTGCATTATTCTTATTTATTTATTTTTTAACAATTCAACCTCAAACTTCCAAAATCACCTCTTGAAACACAAGTGGAATGAAACATAACAGAAATGGACAAACTCAAACTTCCTAAACTGTGTTTTGTGTCTAGTTATTTGCTCGGTGAGCTTCACAGTCTAGAAGTCAGTAAAACTCAGATAACAGTTTTTGTTTTCCTGTTGCAGTGAATGGACATTTTTGTGTGCGTTGTAAATTCAAATCTCCTCATCCTTACTTTGATGCCTTCCCTTTCCCCTTCTCTCTTGTGTCGATCTACCCGTCGCTCCGGATGACGTGAAACAGTGTGACGTTGTAGAGCACCTGGTGTCCGTTGTTCCAGGTGTACAGCGCTCGCTCTCGGGGGTTGTAGTCCATCATGCTGATGTGGGAGTACTGGTTGTGGAATGGGATGTCGGTGTACTCGTACGTGGACGTGTTGGTGTTGTAGGCAAAGTGGACTTTGGCCCCGGCGAGGTGGGAGTTAGTGACGTAAAGAGTGCCGCAGATCATGAAGGCCTCCCCTGCACTACGCTTAGGAAACCCCGTGTCCCAGCTCTGCAGGACGTCCAGAGAGCGAGGGTCCAGACGACTCACCTAGAAGGGTTGGTCACAGATATTACCAGATCATAAAACAAAACAATACAACGATTAAAAAAAAATGTTTTATTTTCATAACTTTTGTTTTTTTATCTGAACTACAAAGAGTATTTTAGTTTGTCTAGTTTTGATGTTCCTCAGCAAATATTTTTAAATCTGGTAAAACTCAAATTTTAACTACAGTTCAGTGACTATAGTTAGAAAAACATACAGAAAATAGAACAAACTGAGCAGAGTGTGGCTAATGTTAGCAGTGATACCACAGCAACCCTGCAGTCCTCCTTCAGGTTGTCATCCACATGTCTGTGCTGAATGTGCTTTGGTGTTATCATTTTATTTTGCTCTATTTGATACAAATTTCAGTCTGTTGACCAACTGCTTTTGATTAAATAATGACACAAACTCCTAGGAAAAAATAAATACGCCCATGTGACAACATTACAGCCTTGACAGCCTTTGACCAGGTCCACAAATGCACCTGCTCCCATCTACTACCATCACCTACTCTACCTGACCTGACTGGAATTTCTAAAGATTATTTTCAGGCTTTTTGCCTTTATTTGATGGGACAGCCGAGACAGAAATTATGAGATAGAGCAGGGGAAAGACATGCACCAAAGATTTTCTGAACAACCTGGCACGACTATTTCCTGCAGGATTAATTCAGTTCTGTTAAATTTTATCTCTTAAAAGGCTGTCATTGTTCCAATTTCAGCAGACTGAATAAATAAATAATGAGCTTGCTGCTCTGTCAGGTTCCCAGATTTGTTGTTTTATAGAGGTTTTAAATAATCAACCAGCTTACTGTAGATTTTTCTGTATGTGCTGCTATACCAGTGCGTTCTTGACTATAGCCTCTGTATCTGGGCACCTGCCCTACAAACTGCGTTAAACCAGCGCCTAATGTAGCATCTAACCTATTCATTGTGTATTTCAGTCGGACACTTTGCTGCTCAAAATGTGCTGGGACACACAGTGACTTATATCAGGCTGGCAATACCGCTTTTTAACTGCTTTTCTCCTTAATTAGATCGTAATCCCTCAGCTAAAGAGAAATGGCACTACAGTATCTAGTTAATAGACTATGAAGTGCTGGTTTCATTGACTCAATATGGCAATTTTTTATGTTTTTTTTAATTAAACTTTAACCCTGCACCATTCACATCAGTATAATACTGTAATTACAGCAAGAAATAATAAATTCATCTGCTTATGTCTTTGGAAAACATGTTCAAGAAAAAAAAAATCTTCAACAAGACCTGTGGATGGTACAAAATGCTATATTTCCGACTGGGGGCGTTCAAAATAAAAGCCCTCAATAAACATTAACAGCTACGGACTTTTATTGTGAAGGAATTGTTGGAAGTAGCATGTTTATCGTTGCCCAAACATGGACTTATTGAGCGAGTTGGGAAAATATTGCAGCATGCTGTGGTTTGTTCATGGTCCAAAGATGCAAACAGTTCCAAACAGCTGATGAAAAAAATACAGTTCTTAAGTAGGAGGAAGCTCAGGATTTGCGCCGTACTGTTGTGTGTGCATCTCTGAGGAAAGGGAAGGGGAGGGTGTGAACTACGGGTGCCCAGAGAGAAAGGTGAGCTGCGGAGGAATCTTTGAAAATCTAGATTTTTATTTTCTAAATTGTCCTAAACAAAGAATTTGAATTAATCGATAAACCCGATATATTGCACAGGCCGAGTGGATCATGCTATTTGCAGTATCAACCATGAAGACACATGCCCCTTCTGCAGACATACTCCTCTTTACATGTGAGATTAAATCTGCATTCCTGGGTTTACCACCTCTTTTGTGTTTTAATGTGTAAGAGATGCAGCACACATTATTTTCAACATCACTGTACCAGTGTAATATAATAATAATATATTTACATTCTGAAAATTGCCATTTTTTTTATCGTATCACACTTTCAGTTTAGGTAATGTTTCTTTGCATTATTCCTCATTTAATTTATTTGTTATTATACAGGTATGGATATTTCTTTTATATGCATTTTTTTGTGTTTCTCATATTTGGTGGTTTTGGAACAACCTGGGACAGTTATTTCCTGCAGGAATAATTCAGTTCTGTTAAATTTTATCTTTAAAAGGTTGCCATTGTTCAGTCCAATTTGAGCAGACTTGATGCATCAGCCAGAGCAAATAAATAATGAGCTCTCTGCTCTGTCAGGTTCCCAGATTTGTTGCTTTATAGAGGTTTTAAATAATCAACCAGCTTACTGTAGATTAATCTGTATTGGCAAATATGACAGATAATAAACAGTAAGCACTACAGAGCAGAAATGCCAAAGATCTTTTTGAAACAGTGCCATCATTAGTCCATCAGCTCTCTGGTGCTGTGCTGGAGCTCTAAGCATGTTTCCATCCAAACGTTTCTGTACATAAAAACATGAGAGAAAATGCCTGTACCATTATGTTTCCAGCGTTGGGGATGGAGGTGTATACGGCCCACAGTCCCATCTCATCAGCCATGAGGTCGATGTCAGACGATCCTCCCCAGCTGTAGGGGAACGTGTTGTTATACCCGGCTCCACTCAGGCTTCGCTGCAGCAGCACGCTACGAGAGCGGAAATGGTACTGAACCTGCAAACACAAACATGCACATCCCTCACTCTGGTACTCTGGCTTTAAACTTCTCCTGCATTTCTGTTTCAGACAGGCTCCTACCAGGATGTTGCTCTGGTGTTTGTTGTAGTACAGGGAGCCGTTGTAGACCACATGGCCGGTTCCCGCCCAGGGGTGGGGCAACAGGTGCTGCACAAAGTTCTGGCCCTTTGTGAAATCTCCCATGGTCCTGTACTCCAACACTCGTCTGCCTTTGTAGTAGCCGTCCATCGTCCACACCTGATGGAAAAATCAAACAAAACAGAGATTTACCTTTGATTCTCTAAATAGAGTTGGGTGATATGTACCCAACGTCTTCTTATAGCCAAACAACCATAACCATAACATAGCAGGTCTGTCGAACTTTAAATTTTTAACACAGAGAAGATTTACATAGAGTTTAAATGAGAGAGATGATTGATATTTATATAACTGTTTTCTCACTCTCTTTGACCTAGTTTCATGTATAAATGTAGGGGTGTAAATCACCTGTTTCATGATACATTATAGCTTGGATCCTCAGGCAACGGATGATATTTTCAGATCTCAGAAAATCTACCCTGGTGCCATTTTTAATTAATTAGATTCAGGAGCCTGTGTTTTGACTTTCTATTGATCTGCTTGGATATCTGATCAACAAATCACGCCTAAAATTTAGACCTTTTTGTCGTTTTGTGGATAGTGCTTTCTCTCTTTTGTTTGCTTTTGGTGAAAATAAGACTAAGGTATATACTACCGCTCACAAGTTTGGGATCACTGGCAAATTTCTTTGTTTTCCAACGAAAAACATTTTCATGCAGTTCACAAACAGCTTTCAGCAACAGTCAGTCCTCTGCATTAATTTCCTAGTATGGCTGCTAATCCAAGTCAATCATGTTGCACAGCTAAAAACAACATTTTACTAACTAGAAAAGCACTCGGAGAGTGCAGACCTCCGCCGTTAGCCCTATCTCCCAATAGTACAGAATCCTTAAAAAAATTTCTGGATCCAGACGATGATCTGGATCAGTCCCAAAATCTATTCAGTTCTTCCTTATGCCATTTCTGATATTTCCTGAAAATCTAACCAAAATCTGTCCATAACTTTTTGAGTTATGTTGCTAACAAACAAACTAATAAACTAACTAACAAACTAACAAACCCTGACGATCACAAAACCTCCTTTGTGAAAATAATAAAGAAGCAAAAAGACCGGACACTGGAAGACCAGAAGAAGGTGTTGTGCACAGATGAGTCCAGGTTTGAGGTCTTTGGATCAAGCAGAACATTTGTGAGACACAGAACAAATGAAAAGATGCAAGAACAGAGCTGAAAACCATCAGACAAGCGAGGTGGAGGCAGCGTGATGGTCTGGGGTGGTTTTGTCATGTCAGTCAGATTTTGTCATGCCATGCCATACCCTGTGGACAGCAGTTGATTGGGGTCAATTTCATCCTACAACGGGATAATGACCCAAAACACACCTCCAAAATGTCTACGAAATATTTAAAGATTAAGCAGTCAGTCAGAGCTCTGACTGTAATGGAGAGGCCAGCACAGTCTTCATATCTGAACCCTAATGAGCTGTTGTGGGAGCAGCTTACCGTATGGTATGAAGGGAGACTCCATCAAGCCATTCCATCTTGACAGAGATGCTCCAGGAAGCATGGGGTGAAATCTCATCAGATTACCTTGAAAAAATGACTGCTAGAGTGCCTGAGGTCTGCTTGGCTGTAAATGCTGTAAAAGGTGTTTTTTTTCTATGAAGGCAAAGTTTAAAGAACATTTTTCATTAAAATCATTATTTCTAACCCTGAAAATGTCAGCATGTCCAGTTCATTTGCTGTATTTCCTATTCAGACTAATAAGAAAATTTCCAAGTGATCCCAGCGGTAGTGTATTTTCTTGTACTTTTAATACTATAATATACCATTCCAACACTGGGGACTAAGCAGTTCTAAAATGCATTGTATCAGAAAGTACTGAAGTTTAGAAAATGTTAGTCTGGTGTGAGCTATTTCGTATTTCTTCACATCATTGACTAAACTGACTAAATGTCATTACCACAGGTGTGCCCTGAGTAGCAGTGCTTTAGAGTTAAATTTAATGAAATTAAGAAAAAAAATGCTTGTTTACTGGATAATTAGGGATATTTCTTTTTAATTTTATGACTTATGCCTCCCCTTAGGGCGTGTGTGACTGTTACTCATAGAGAGGCTGTAATTTCATTCTGCTCTGCAACCTCTTTAATGTTTTTAATGCATGAATCACAAGTTAGTAATAATTCCGGTTATAACTGGGAGAGGATTTAGCACATAAACGGCTGCAGATTTTTTTGGTACTTAAGAAGTTAATAAACCTACAGAGCCAACAAAAGTCACAGCACAAGATAGGTCTCTGTTTTTCAAAGACACCAATTGAATTAAAAAATGCTTTTAAGGTTTGATTCAGTTTACATTTAATCCTCTGCATTGCCTGCAGTAAGATATTTTCATGAGGCCTTCAGTCATGTTTTATCGACAGTTCCTCACCACAGATAACCAGCTCTAACCTTCATCATATGCTGTCTCCATGTTTTACACATAAATCTCAATGTGCTTGGATGCTGGTATTCCTGTCACATGCGGCTTTAGCCTCAGTCTATAATCAAGATGTCATGAATGTATCCGTCCACTGCACATTTGAGACCCTCAACAGGCTTCAAAATGAGTCAGCTAGACACAGAGTCCCAACCCACACAGAGGCAGCGCTGATTAACAACCACATGCTAGCGACAACTTTAAAATCTGCTGGATGGTTTAGGGGTAAGAGAATCTGAGCTCCATGGAGAAGCAGCAGACAGAGAAGAAGAGAAGAGGAGCTGAAAGAAGAAAGCACGGGAGGGAAACTGAGCGGCGACAGCATGGAGGATTAATTACCCAATGAGGGACGGGAGGTGAAAAAGATGAAAGAAGGGAGCAAAGAGAGCCAGGAAGAGAGATCATTGTTGGTGGAAAAGTTTACAGTAATTTTTCTGCAAAAAGAGAGATGTTCAGGGGGCAGACGAATAGGAGCATATGAAAAAGCTCTCTGTTTTCTGTAGGTCAAAGGAAAGATTAACATCTCCTGCAGTGCCACTATTATTCCTACAATAACAGGTAATTTGTAGATGCAGTACCTCAACTTTCCACTGAATAAGTGACTTTGAGACAAAGATATCTGATTGAGTTGATTCAGGGAGACGTCAACAGCGCAATGTTTAACTGCCACTCAGCTTGATGTTTACAAAGACAATAAAACAGACTGATTGCTCTTCTCACTGCTTCAGCAGTTCATCTGATGAAGCTTTTTCTGCTTAAATCCCTTTGAAACAGGATCACGAGCCCCTTTGTTTTCTGGCAGCTGTAATCTCCTCGCATCTGATTGCACCATTTGCTTTTTATAAATAAGCTCCAGACACTGATTATGCAACAAGCACTGGATGCAAGAAATTGAGAGGAGATGTTTTTTTTTTTTTTTTTTACAGTTTTGTGAACTCTTTAGAGGTTCATGTACTGTATTTATGCTTCCTCCCAGTCTGCAATGTTTTAGTTTAGAAAAAAATCTTTTTTCAGGTTTTGTGCATCGCTTGCCTCGTGGTTATGCCAATGTGTTGCTGTCTTCGAGGCGGGCGTCCCAGATTCAGATCTGGCCTGTGGCTCCTTTCCAGCATCTCACTTCCCACACTCTCTTTCTCTCTCTCGATGCTTTTCATTCTACCAACTTTTCAATATAAATGAAGGAAAAAAGCCCACAATCTTTAAACATCAGATTCCTTATCCTTGAACAGAGCTTAAATATCGTAGAGTGAAACCAAATCCACAGCTATACTGTGAAAGTATAGCTTTCACTTCTTATATTTATGATAACTAACATAAGGTGAAGAATTTGAGTCACACTGTGTCGGATTGTTGTCAAATGAATGTGAAAAGCTGTTAAAATAAGCTACTGGGAATTCAGCTGATGGTGTTCACATTTGAAGTTTGACTGTGTCACAGTGGAGTGTTGAAGGCTGTCATGTTCCAGGTGGACCGGGCTCATTTTTGGGCCAGGAGGGCAGTGCATGTACCTTTTCAATGGTTAATCCCTCGGACCCAGGACGGCCAAGATGATAATCCAGAGAGAAAGATGTTTAATAACTTGAACAAAGTTGGTGAAAGAGTTTGACTAAAAACAAAAAGCTTAAGAAGCTTATGCAGCACAATATGCACATTTACTTTGTTATCACAAGCCAACAGCATAACATAAACGCCCAAGGTGGAGATGACAGAAGTAATGCCAACCTTACACCAGAGGACTTGGCTTAAAGAGGGGGTATTATGCCTTTTTTCAAAGCTTTACACCATCTCTCTGATACCAACGTAGTAGCTTCACATGGTTTACAGCTCAAAAAACTCCTCATGTTTCTCACACTTGTGTCCTGAAAAAACCCTTGTTTTAACCTCCGTCTGAAACACTTCATTTCATTGCTGTCTCTTTAACCCCCCCCCACGGACCTGCCTTCCTCAGATTGGCCAATTTTCCGGAGGCTGGCCGGCGGCAGGACTCAATGTTTTGTGCCCGCCCCATCCAATGTGGCTATATTGCTATGCTAGTACTTGTAAACTTTGAATGAACCGGTCTAACTGAGTAAAATATGGTGAATTTTGATGTTAGACCCGGAGTCTGATCCTGATAGTTTGGAGAGAGAGGGGGAAGAAAACCAGCAGAAGTGAAGGATAGAGCAGGACGTATCTGTTTGGTAAGTGTTTAATTACTGTGTTACTAAATGGCTTTGATAATGGTGGACTCTCTGTTCATCTTGTGGGGACGGTCTGTTCTGCTTCGCTGGCACCACGGACGAACCAGTCAGGAGATCCTATTGCGATGACCTCATCAGTTCGCGCCATCGAAATCTCATCTCGGGAAGATCTCTGAGAGATTCACAACCGTTTTCATCAGTTTACACTCTAATTCCAAGATTACTGCCACATACCTTTATCTTGCGGTTTGAAAATTTGCATACATGAAGTATAAACACCCAACATTGTGACTTTATGTTTTAAAAATCGGAAAAGTATAATACCCCGTCTTTAAACTTTTAAAAGACTCTAAAAAGACGGACATCTGAGACCCGCTCACTTCTAAAGACGATTCATTTGAGATTATTTCCCATCATGCATCTGTTGGAAATTCACAACAACAATTTCTGAGCAGAGAACAAGATGTAGAAGGAGATCACATTTGAGTTAAAATCTTTTATAAGCTGATGTTAAATCATTTACATCAAGTAGAAGCAAAAGGAAAGACTGAAACTGAAGCAACTTTGCATGTTACTGCAACAACCGAGGAGCTATCCTGGAAACACTTCAGAATAAAAATACCATATGAAAACGAGAGTCGTCTCAACACAAAATCAAACTGATTGGGCTTTTACATTAAAAATCCCAGTGGCGGTTTACCCTACCTGTCATGTCAGCCTGGAATGAACTGACAGACAAAGCACACAGAAGAATTTTGAAGAATGAGGTGAATTAATGTGCACACACACAGCACCGGCTTCCATTGGTTGTGGACGATGGTCATGTCACTGAAAACACAAACTGCATACTACCAGACTTACAACAACATTAAACACGTTTGACATTAGCATAATGCCAAAGCAAAGAAGACTGCCTTAAAATGGCAAAAAAAAGGTGGCTTCTGGGCACGAGAAAGACCTACAGACAAACTTTGAGACAAAAAACACACACCTTCCAAATTCTTTATGACCTTGTGTGATCATGTGACTTCAGAAAAATGGTTTGATGTGATATGAAGCAGTAAATAATCTTGTTGACACCACACACTTGAGGATCATTCAAACAAATAATTGTTTGAGGCTCCACTCAGGATACTCCCACGATTGTTGGAGGAGGAAAATCTGGCCTCAAATCGGGCTTAAATCGTGTGGTGTGTGGGCAGTCTATAGAAACAGTGAGGACACAGCCACCAAAAGCCCGGTGTTTGTTTCCTGGAGATGAGATTGTTTGATCATTTCTTCCACACTAACAAAAATTAGAAAAAACCTACAGAATAATCTGATGCAGAGATTGGCAGTCAAAAGGATGGAGTGATCTGTTTGTGCTGGACTTTGTGGATCATTTATGGCTCTATCTCCATAACTTCAAATGACTCTATTAAACAGAATCTTATAGAGGTCGCATTAACAAAACATTCTCTCTTTGATAGAAGGCATTGAAAAGACTAAAGATTTTGAAGGCTGTCTGCCATTTAACCAACCTAGAACACTGTATGCCATTACATGTTTGCAGACACAGGACCATGTTTTTTACTATTTTATGCACATTGCGGTTATTAAACCTATTTAAAAAAGAAAACAGATTCCTCTCTGAGCATTTGGGGGGTTTTAGATATGCAAAAATCCAATACTGTAGTGTTTTTTCAGCAACAAACTTCACAGGCGTGTTTTTGGGGACCTCTGAGACCAAAGTAAACTTGTCTTAAAGGGGTCAAATACCTAACATGACAGATTTCTGATTAAAATTGTTTTATAAATCAAATGCTATTAATCAGGTTATGTTTCAATGCCATTAAACCAGAAAAATGAATCATAATAAAATAATATGACAGAATTTTTATGACCCTGTCAGTCAAAATGACAGACAGTGAGAAAGTCAAATGCAACCTCTGGAGTCAGTTTGAACACCTGAGAACCCAGAACACAGATTTTGTCTTTGAATAAAAACCTCAACTGCTACAGCCTTGTGTAATCTCTACTCAGGAAACTACCCTACAGAGTTTTGTTCCTTATTTCTAGTCGTGTCTGGAGGGTATTACTATAAAGCCAAAATGAGAGATTACAGCAACTAATTACCTTTTAAAATTCAAGCGTATCTCTAATGCCTACTGCTACCTGTCCTGACCTTTTCCTCCCCTTTTTCTCTCTCAATTTCAGCCCCTCGCTTCTTTTATCTTATCCTGCTTGTCTGTCTTGACTCTTGTGCTTTTGATCAGCCTTTCCTTTTCCGCTCTGTGTCCACCTCCTCTTCCATTCTCTTGTCTTTTCTTTACACCTCCTCACCATCAGGCCTTGTTCTGTCTCCCTCTCTCCCTCAGTCTCACACTTTAAGCGGAGACATCTTGACAGATCAGGGGATATCCACACCTCAGCATCTGTTCTCAAACACTGCGACAGGTGTGTGTTCATGCGCGTGTGTGTAAGGGGGTAAAGTATAAAACGCGCACTGACGCACACACACATTAGCGTATTGATGAGCTTATAAAGAATTCATAAATGCCAAACTGGGACCCAGTGCAGACTCTGTAGTCATGGATACCAAAGGATATATGAGAATGACTTTACTAACACCATTTGTGTTTGTGTGGTTGTGTGTTCAAATGTGATGTGATAAAATGCAGCTTGTGTAGCCTGGAAACTCAATAACGGGTTATATGATTTCATCTACTGGCCTTAAAAAATAAAAATAAAAGCTCATCATTATGTAAGGTAGCTGAAGCTTCATATCAGCAGACTTATAGTCATGACCTTATAAAATACCAAAAGGCTGCCAAGGTCATGTGGTTGTGCATGCTGGGAGCGTTCAGAGATGTCATTGTTTGATTTGTATCTGCATTTCTAGAGAGAAAAACAGCTGTTTTCTGCCCCCCCTGAAAAAATCAAATCCAAGCAAGCGCATTATAATAGACACAAAAGTCATCATCACTCATCACTTATTCTGAAGGGCAAAATCAGGAATTGGTCACTGGTTTGAATACTTGAAGTGCACACACAAAGATTAACCAGTGACTCTGAGTACCGTCATCAGCATGTTTCTGTCTGATATGAGAACAGTCAATATTACAATATGCAGCACAGTAACATGGAAATAATGTACTCTTTCCAATGTCTGTAATAAAAGCAACAAACAACGAGTGTGCTCACTTTGCAGAGCATCTCTTGTGGCCTGTCTGTGGCTTTAACACAAGCAGTGTGCTGCAACGGAGTGACTCGGTTGCAACGATTAGAGATGTAATGGTATTGGTCATTTCATGGTACCATTAAAAAGTCTACTGTATTTATTGTGGCTTTAAAACCCCCCCCCCCCCCAAAAAAAAAAACAACAGACACAAAATTGGAAAAAAGTGAATTTAACATTTATTAAACAACAATTGCACTTTGAATATATCAATATATGCAAAAAGTGCCATAGGTGTAACCTTGCAAAGATGCATACGCTCGTTTCCGTGTTTCTCACTGAATACATCTTGCAAAGCTCCCATCTGAACCGTTTGGACCTGGTTAGAAAGTGTCAGGACCAATCAGAGACGAGGGGCAATACTTTCGGGTGCAGCGGAGTCATGATGCCGGTGCAATTATGGCAGAAGACATTAATGTGGATGCTGCTAAAGCATCAGTTTTATCAGAACTTGATGACATTTCTTCGTTTAAAGAAGAACAAAGAACAGCAGTGAGTTGTTTTCTTTTAAAAAATGACGTCGTGTAATGACATGTCTACAGTCACCATGATTTGCGTTATGCAGCTCTGATGGAGTTTACTCCTTCGGTAGGGGCGCAGCTCGCTGGTGGCTACGTCATGTGTTTTGTTGCTCTGATTGGCCTGTAAAGATGTGACAGACAGAATGTTCATCCAATCCCTCTCTGAATTTTTTTTCAAAGGCTCTGCCCCTTCCCAAACACTGTGTATGAGTGGTTTTCCAGATGGATGTGTAAATCAAATCCATTTGGTGTGCCAGGTTACCATAGATGTGCATTAGATTTAAAAAATATACTCATATTCTGGCTCCAGGGTGTTTACTAACCTTCTAAAACCTCTGTTGTTCACCACTGAAACTAGCTGTAGGTCTTTGCCTATAAATTCACCCTGATCTGTTGAGTTATCGCGCTGTTGTGAACGCTTGTGAATTGTGAACTCTTAGAGTTTTCTGGCCTGGCTGGATCCTGCTCCTCGCATCTTTGTGAATCTTTTTGTGGTAATGATTTGCCAGGTGGCTCCTTATGTTACTCATGTTCCCCATCAAGTGTGTCACCTCAGTCTGGCAGTGTCTACAGATTTTGTTTTTTGTCAGTCCATCATCTTTTCTTCTCTCTAATTTCTAGACTCTGGGAAACCAAAATGCTTCCATACATCAAATTTAAGCATCGCCGGAGCGATCATTGGATGAAACACCGATGAAGGTTCCCATCTGATAACCCTGGTGACGTGCTGCAAACAGTTGAGTTGTAGGGGCCAATTAAAAGGGCATTATGGGTTAAGGGATTTCTTCACTAAATGCTTATCCTTCCATAATTATTTTGGGTTTATTTTAAAAAGTTGACCTCTGACTGGTCATTCATTTTTTAACACCACATTAGCATATTTTAGAACTATTTATTTCTTATTTGTCATGCATTATTTATCAAGGCTTACAAGCTTTACTCACACTACTGCTGATTACGCTGTAGATGTTAGATGAGATATACTAAATGTGTGTGTGGTTTGCCGTTGTGCTGTGCTGTGATTTTTTACTGTATATGCACTGATGCTTTTAAACAAATTAAGCTCCAAACATAAAGTTAATTGAAGTTGAAATAAGTATTAAATTTTACAATAGTCTATGACAATGATCAAGAGTAAAAATGATGCGTGAAAGAGAAACGCTTTCTCTATAATAATCTCTATAATGCTGCACTACCGCTGATATGGATGTACCTTTGTTGAGCAGCCAACCATCAAACAGTATCAGTCAATCATTAAAAAACAGCAGCTGACAGAGCTGTCCCGGTATCCACCTGCTCTCTTCATGTAATTTTTCACTGTCAATGTTTTTGTTCCACTCCTGCCATCCAGTCCCACTTCATCAGCTAACTCTGCTCACCTGCATGCTCAGCTGACTCTCCTCTCCAATCAAGCCAGCATTTAAGCCTCTTTTGCTCACGCACTCCTTGCTTGATTGTTCTTCACCATGTCTACTCAATTCAACAGTCTCTCATGCTTAGGTTTGACTGAACCCTATAAGACCAGCTGTAGGGTTTCAGAACCGTATTTCTTAAAAGTCAATCGTTTTATCCTGTGTAGTGTCATAGTGACAATCAAGGAGACATCCGTGACACTCCGTGATCTCCCGGCTCAAAGTGTAGCATGTTTGATTTTTCTGCCATTTGGTTTGTTTATGGTTTTGACTTCTGCACATGAAGAGCGCTCTGAGTGGTAAATATCATTGATGTGATAGAACACATCATACCTGGCAAAGTGAGAGGAGAATGATGAAGTTGGTGCTGTGAGATGGAAATATGGGACAGGGAGAAAGTTTGCTGAGCTTCGGCAACAACATCCCTTCCTTTATGTGTCGCTGAAAGAGTACCACAACAGACTGGAAAAAATGTTGGCGAGAAATAGCAGGCATACTTCAGCGACTCAGAGAGAGTAACTGCCATGAACATTTTCATCAAGCAAAGGTTTCAGGTCTTGTGTTTCAGTACAAATCTAGTAGAGTAAAACTAGGGGTGTAGTGATATGTTCAGTCCAGATCACAGTTTGGTGAGGTTGTCACACAATGATTATGTCTGAATTCTTTCAATAGTTTATAGCAGTGATGATCAACTGGAGGCCCGGGGGACATATCAGACCCCTCAAAGCTTCCCATCCGACCCCCAGAGGATTAATAAATTCAGAAAATTTGAGAGGGCAAATATATGGCATGCAATTGTTTAACTTTATATCTTGAAGTTTAAATAAAACCTTAAACCTAGCGACTCATGAGACAAGAGGCATAATAGTATTTCTGTAATTTGGCATATTAAACACAAACTTATTATTATTTTGATTAAAGTTGCAGTTTTTTAATCAATTTTGAGAGTGCAATTTCCCTCTGTGCGACAAACATCCAGAGAGCTCAAGAAATATGTGGCTAAAATATTTCAACTGCCCCCTTGTGGCTGGCTGCAGTATAGGAAATATCAACTGATCTTGCAGTGAAAGGCTTAAAGTTCCATTAACTTTTAAAGGAAATAATATTTTAAAAAATATATTTTAGTTAGATGAAAATACAGATTTTGTTTCAATGCTTGGCCCCCACAGCGTCAGTCAAAGTAAAGCAGGCCCTTGTGAAAATGGAGTTGATGATGCCTGGTCTATGGTCTAAATGGAGAAAAAACAGCAATCACAGATGACATTATAACCCACCATTGCTAACTGCTTTTAAACAACCAGTGAAGAAGAGGAAAGCAGGTATAAAAAGCAGACAGTTAGCTACGGGTGCAGTGGCAGCGGCGTGTCGAGACCTGCTGGCTTCTTCCCCTCACCAACTTCTATGCGCTTAAAAAAAACTAAACAAAAAAAACGCCTCTGTGCACATGCAAAAGTATGAAACAGCAGCTACAAGTGTGTTTTTAGGTGCTGTGCTCAGACTCTATTACAGCATCCCATAAAGCATCCTTCATTAATGAACACCAGTCATGATTTTGCCGGGGTAAAATGCACTAGCCGATGTTCTCTTGCTCTATATATCCACGAATAACCTTACTGACTACTAACAACTATGTGAGGGTTTCACAGCACACAAACATAAAGCATAAGTATACCTGCTGTGACCTCTGAGAACTGCTACAGCCCTACATCTGTGATTTTTTAAAGTTTTCTTTCTGTGTGTCGTCTAGCCCAGCCCCTTCTTTCCAATGACATCACGTTTGTTGTTGTGACTGGCACGTACCACCATGTTAGTCATGTCTGTTAGTGAGTTCATGGCGAAGATTTATTGCTCTGTGCATAACCTGACACTCACATCAGACGCTGTTCTGACTGAAAAAAACGATTATGTAGTCTGACCTCAGCATTATGCCAAACTGGTTGTACGTTCTGCTGCATGCAGCTGCTGTGTATGTACGCTCTGACACTCACTGTCACGGCTTTCCTACCAGGCATGTGTGTGCTGCGTGTTGGCTCAGCTCCCTGCTGTCACAGTTCTGTCTTTCTTCATAAGTAATTAATAAATCTTCCTACAATCATCTTTATCAAGTGCTTACCTGATTTTGTACCACTGTGTCCTATAGCTGCTTTGCTACTCTCTATATATCAAGATTTATGTAGTAGTGTTACTGTCTGAAGCAGTGTTGCCCACAGAATGGTACTGTATTTGGGTGACAGGGATAGTCTTCCTGCCCTACCTCATTCTCTATGTGTGATTGTTGAGTATTTCTGCTTTTTGGACAGTGTTCATCAGTGTACGTAGTATAAACATGTTCATATATCATCACCTGCCCTATAAAATGTTCCACTTACTATTTATCAATCATAGCTGCTGAGCTGTGTATGGAGGCTTGTTCTTGATGAGGAAGAGTTTGCATGTTGCAAAGAGTTATTACACTACAATTGGTGCATTTATGGGAAAGATCTACCTGGGTGGCCCACCCAAGTAAAGTCTATGTGGTAAAAACTAGGGCTTGGCAATTTATTGAAAATTAGATTAATATGGCCTGCTGCAATTTTCAAATCGCAGAAGGTGCAATATTTCTTTAACCTGAAATTTCTGTCACAATGCTATTTTAAAACTTTTTCTGCAGCATAGATGTTATGCATTTCATATCATGCAATCATTCAAGTGCCATTTTTTTTAACAGTCTTCTAAAAAAATCCCACTCTCTTCATTTGTGGACATTTTTCTAAAAATATGAGAATTACATAAAAATCATCACTCCCTTCAATACAAAAATTCATCTTCAGTTTGCAATAAGAGTCAAAACCATCACAATTACACATTTTTATAAATTGTTCAGCTCTTGCTCAGTCTAACGTTGTGTTGGTTATAGAATGACTTATTGCTTGTGTTTTTCAGAAAATACATGAGATGAGAAACTTAACAAATAATGACACATCAAATCGCAATATTGGGGGAAAATTGCAATTAGAATATTTTCCCAAACTGTTCAGCCCTAGCAAAAACTACAAAGTTTTATCTTTATGCTGATGATAGTAACATCTACTTTTTTTTATCTTATTTGCTTTATAACAGAGAAAACCTGTCAAAAACGAAACACCAATAAAACTAAATTGTCTTGCTTATTAAGGTCAAACAAGACCCTTTAAATGTGTGTTACATAGACTTTATATCAAGATGGACAGAACATCAGCCACCTTGGGGAGAACCCAGAATATTTAGGGTTCCCTCTCCTGATTGGTTTAAGTAAAAGTAATAAACCCATCATGATCAGTTACACCAGATGGGACAAGAGTCATATATAATAGTTTAAAAAGGTCAAATAACAACCTATAAACACCAAGGTTTCCATATGAGGAAAAAATATTCCTTTCTAACTGATATTTAGTTTATAAAACAAAGGGGTAAGATTGTGTTTCTTAATTTGCAACAAATGCTGTTTTTTCTTTTGCTGTAAAACAGAGATGCTTTCAAGTAATATTCTTATGAGATTTTCTAGTATTTGGCTTGTCATAGTCTTAATTTTACATAGGCTGAAGTTCTCTCATTAAGTGAATTTGTACATTTTGCAGTTCGTCTGCATCTGCCAGTTGGCAATTGTAACTAGAGTAGGTGTATTTATATCATTACTCCATGCATATTTGATCATTTAAATCATCCAGCAGCTACACTGGGTTAGAGAATATCATCTTATTTCACGTAGCACTATATGCATATTAATGTTCTTTATCATGCACGTATGCAGTGAAGCTCTGAATTTACTAATTTACTGCTCTAGTTGCAATGACTGTGCACGAAAAATGAAAAATGTTTTTTTTTTTTTTTTTTTTTTTTTTTTTGGTCCAGTACAGGAGTAAAATTGAATGGTTTTTTTAAAAGTGTGTCAAGGACCACTGAATGATTCATGACTCAGTGACTCACTTATCATAATTCCTGGATCTGCTGGTAAGGTAGCAGGCTGAGACATTTGTCAAATGCTCTGTTAGCAGCTTTCACAGAAGTGGGAAAAGGAATCACAGAGTGTCCAGTTGTTCTCATAACATCCATGGGTTACTGTAGATGATGTAGACTTGAGGCTGGAAGATTTTGTTTGCCTCCTTTCTTAAACTGTGGCTGCCAAGCTGCAAACATTCTTCTTTGTTTTTAAAATGCCAAAAAATACAGAAACATAAGAAAGAAATGCATAAGGCAATGCAGACGGATTTTAAACACAGAAAAAAAATCTTGTTTTTAAACTATGTATTTAAGGTCCATCTCCCCTGAAGTTTAATATAATTGGAAATATCTAATGGGGATTTTCCTGGCAGCAGGGAAAAAAATCACTCACTAAAAGTCAGACATAAGTCCTACCAACCATGAATACCTGAACAGATGCAATAACAAATATTCGTCTCCCCAACTTGTCTCCTTGAATTTGAAGTTAGACATGTTTGGATTAGATTGGGACAAGTTTGTGCAGGATGCCAAAACCTCTGAGATCTGATTTTGTTATAAAATTTCATTACAGGAACATCCATTGAATTCAAAAGTTGTCACTATGAAACTTTGTGATACCATGTTTTTTAAAACGACAAATTTTCCATTATTTGGTAATGATGGATAGGATTGAAGATGCATCAGCGCATAAGAACAGCAGCTCTTTGGCTATATTTCAACCAAAGACAAGAGAATACATCCAAACTGCACAAATACATTGGCAATATTCCAGTACTGAACACTGCTAATCTATTTCAGTCAGGACTACTTTTGTCAAGACACATAAATTATTTGTATTTATAAATATTTTTCTTTGTGGGGCGCGCCAGTAGTCGAGTGGTTGAGGCGCGCTATGTGCGCGGGCGGCTCGGGTTCGGGTCCAGCCTGTGGCACCATTTCCCGCACGTCTCACCCCGCTCTCTTCCCTGTTTCTGAGTCTATCCACTGTCCTCCCCTATCTAGTGGAGGCATGAAAAGGCCCAAAAAGAACCTTTAAAATATTTTTCTTTGTAAGTAGGTATTAATTTGCACATATTGCAGACAGTTATATATATCTGGCTGTTTGAGGATCCCCTAGCCCTTCCATGAGCCTATGTGGGGAGCATCAAGCAAGAACAGCACAAGTTTCTGCCTTTCCTGTGCCTACAAGGAATGCCTAAAGCAGGCTCAATTTTTTCTAGTGTATTAATTTTATTTTCATACAATTCATTATAATCATTTATTTTTATTTCTGAGTACCAGATTCTTTTAAGTGATAAAACATTTGTTTTGTCCTCTGTAATTGTAGAAATAGTGTATGAAAATTAGAAAATGGGTTTAAAGAAGGAATCATCCAGTAAACCAGTCAGGCCTCAAGGAAAAGCACACAACCTTCAAAAAAGTGAATGTAAACATATTTGTGTTTGTTTTTAAGAGAGCTCCACAGGGCTCCATCAAGCCTGAAGAGAAGTGAGATGAAAGTGATTTGAGCTGATTACTGCTTGTTATCATTTCACTGGTTTATTTATAAAACAAGTCCAGAAAGAACACTCAGTGAATTTTTATAAAACGCTCCATCGGTGCCTCACAGAATGTCAGAATCGGAAAGAGAGGCGTCTAGTTTGACAGTGTTTAAAGGCTCAGTGGAAAAAGCTTCCTATTGTTGGGATGAAGACACAAACAGACACGGGGAGCTGACTGTTTTAAGTTTAGCTACAGTCAGAGAGGAAACGGGCAAACAGAAGGTAATAACTGGGATACTGCTGCTGTGTAGGGCTGCTTCTCATCACCAGGGAAGAGCTCTAATAGGGAACAGCCAAGGGTCACCATGGCGATATAAATCACACCTGGCAACTGGGAGACAGTCGCCTTGACAACTAGCTTAATATGCGCTCCCCCTGAACACAGTGTGAGTTTGTGTGTGTGTTTTGGAGAAGGGTGAAGCTTGTAGCGGGTGCAGACAGAGTGCACAGAGGACTCATTATAGAAGTAAAGCGCAGAGGCTGAGTCGGTATAGAAGGAAAAATATGGAGCTTAGCTGTGTTGTGACCACATTTACAACACCTGCTTCACTTTTTATGCACACAAACACATACTCTGCACCTACCCGGCTGTCAGAGCTGGGAATCATGGCATCCGTCATCCAGGAGCCAAAGCGGGACCCTGAGGCTCTCACAGTGATCGGGGTGCTCACTGAAGTCAGACGACCACAACCTGTAGACAAAAATTGGACAAACCGTGTAAAATCTGCAATGCAGACCCCATCATACAGTCAAAAAATAATAAAGATAACCACAGAAGAGAAGCAGGGTTGTTTGTTTTTCTGGTTTGGAGTGAGTGATGTTTCTCACTGAGGTCACCTGGCCAGCTTATTTATAGTCAGCCGTCACTGGCTGAACTCAATTTACTCAGGGTTCATAGCATCTATGACTATAAAGTAGAGCTGGGTAATATGGGCCTTTTTTCCTGTAAAGAAATAAAAGCTGAATTATGAACTTTGAAATAATTCCAGGAAAAATCACATGATAATACCACGGCAACAAAAACAGAAGTCTTAGATATTTGGCACTTCTCATTTTAACATACTACACTCTGTAAGCCCTCTCTACATCTGTGAAGTCACAAAAGTCCATGTGTCAAATGTTAAATCTGCAGACACACTCCTTAGTAGAAGAGTTGCAGAGAATTTCTGCCTGGCTGCGCACATTTCTGTAATTTTTTACAGACACCCCAGATGTGAAAACACGCTGCAGATGTGATTTTTAAAGACACTGCCCCCTAGCTTTTGGGAGCATAACAGCATGTGGTTGGGAGGAATATAAATACACCAGACGTCACACCACCGGCGTCACAAGTCAGCGTCATTTTGTGTCCTTGCAGCCGTCAACACAGAAAACATAACTGAACCTTAAGTATCCTGTATTTCAAAATGATAAAATCTCTGTTATCTTAATGATTGGTGGTATCAAAAGTACTAGAATCTAATGATCTTTAGTCTATATCTAACCAAAAGAGAAAGAGAGACAGCACAATGTAAATTGCACAAATACATTGGCTACAGTCGGGATGCTAAGTAGAACTGGTAAGGAGCTACAGTATCTGTTAGGGGTGTAATGATCCATTGACATTGGTTGGTTGATCAATCATCCCGTCTCATTGATATAAAGTCAAAACATCCATCTTTGCCGTCACCTATAAGCTAAGCTTTTATTTTGAAATTCCTCAAGCATACCTGTTAACAGTCTCCAAACAGCTGCACATCTTCCTGAACTTTTACACATGCTGCAGCTGCAGCTACTAACAGCTAGCAGCCGAGATTAATAATACCCACTCCTCTCTCGGCTGTGTGGTCATTCTACAGACAAAGACGACACCAAGGCAGTCGTCTTTTTTCCTAACTATGTTTGCATTTTTTTTTTTACTTGCAAACAATCTCCCATATGAGATTGTGTACAGATAGAAATCACTCTCCCTCCCTATCTACCTATGGCTGCAGTAGTGCGAGTGGCTTCTGCAGCTAAACAGAAATTAAAAAGTCTGCTGCTTCATGCCTTCTTTAATACACTGATTGTAATCTAACGTCTCACATTGAATTTCTAAAGAAAATTGCCCGGCCTCGACATGATTCCCATAGGACAGCAACTCTTTTCCTACCCCCTGCCTTTCCTCTTGTTATGCAGCCACAATGGATCATTCAATAAAACAAACCTTTGTCCTAACCCCTCCATTTATCAAAATCAAGGTTGCAGTAAATAAAAACTATTGTAAATCTTTTAGTATTTGATTTCATTAAAATCTCATCATAGTGTCCTACAAGACTAAGCCACATTAATATGTAAAGCATGGAGTCCAAATGTGTGCATATGTGTTCAAGAAAAATTTTAAAACAGGAAAAAGAGGCCAGACTTGATCAAAATTCTGAGATGTTTTAGAAAAGGCACTGATGCTTTAGAGCCTCGGTTCCTTAACTTGTAGGTTGTAAAGCTATTTTCAGAGGGTTGCAGATGTTTGCCAGGAAAAACAATTGTGGTAGAAAGTCCATGACATGCATTTATTTTGAAGGATATGTCTCTATGTATTTGTTTTGTCATTTTTTGGGTTCTATTTTAAGTCCAAACTAGCTCTCTTTACACCAAAAACACTTGGTTATGATTGAAAATTTTCAGAAATTTGGGTTGAAATTGGTCAATAAGAAGGCGGGTGGGTCCTGACTCCAGGTCAGTTGAGACCCATTGCTTTAGAGTAAAAATTTTTGCTACTTTAAATGTTTGTTTATAGTTAACATGTTTAACACGAATGTCCATGGTTATGTTCCTAATTTTAACATAATCACGGCCCTCGAGTTTAAGTAATAAAAAACAACATTTGATGCATTAAAAAAGGTACCGTGGAGTGAAACACAGCTTTTATTTAAATAACGGTATAAAATTGTGCAAGAAATCATTTGATAACAATTGTTGGCTCATTTTTTTGGTTCAAAATCGTATTGTGGATTTTGTGATACTGGAAAATGTTGGATCATATTGGATCGCAATAAAACAGGTGATTTACACCACTAGTATTTGTGCAATTTAGACAGTGCAAAGAAATTTGCCTTTCAAAAAAATCACCCAACTCTGGGTCTCTAGGACTTCTACTTTTGTAACTATGGTATCAAAGGGTTAACAACAGGGGGGAAACTGTAACCTGTCTTAATGATAACCATGGAGAATCTCCCTCAGTTAGTAATACTGTTAACATTTGGATAATTATCATTAAAATTGTGCTTTAATAGCAAAGTAAATTCTGTCTAGACAGCATGCATTGTGGTTTTGTTTACCAAGGTGAATTGATATTTAGTGCATAGAACATAAAAAAACATTTTCAAGACCAGAAGACATCACTGTCTCTTCTCTGCTCTGTCTTTCTACATAGTCTGATGGAAGGTGGAAAAGCACACAGACGGCAGAGCAGGAAGGAGCACTTTAGAGATAGGCCACACAAACAAAATCCTTCCCCCCGAAAACCGAATAACTGGCTTTGCAACCCTAGGCAGTGAACAACTGCAGACATTTGTGATAAATGGCAATAAGTGTTTCCTATTACTCTGGAGGAATTTTGGCCCATTCTTCTTTGCAGAATTGTTTTAATTCAGCCACATTGGAGGGTTTTTAAGCATGAACGGCCTGTTGAAAGTCATGCCACAGCATCTCAACTGGATTTATGTCTGGACTTTGACTAGACCGCTTACAAACTTTCATTTTTTAAGCCATTCAGAGGTGGACTTGCTGGTGTGTTTTGGATCTGTCCTGCTGCGTAACCCAAGTGTGCTTGAGCTTGAGGTCACAAAATGACAGATATTCTTCTTTGGGAATTTTTGGTAGAGAGCAGAATTCATGTTACCATCTATTAAGGCAAGTCATCCAGTTGCTGAAACAGCCATGAGACCATCACTACCACCATGTTTTACAGTCTGTATGATGTTCTTTTATGAAATGTTGTTTTACACCACGACCCTTTCTGTTCTTTTTGGTCAGCAGTGGTTTTGGCCTTGGAACTTTCCCATGGATGCCATTTTTACCCAGTCTCTTTTTTATTGTTGAATCATGAATGCTGACCTCAACTGAGTCAAGTGAGGCCTAAAGGTCTTGAGATGCTGTTCTGGGTTTTTTTCTGACCTCCTGGATGAGTTGATGTGCTCTTGGAGTATTTCTGTTAGGTTGGCCACTCCTGAGAAGGTCCACCACTGTTCCAAGTTTTCTCCATTTGTGGATAATGGCTCTCACTGAGGTTTGCTGGAATCCCAAAGCCTAGGAATGGCTTTGTAACTCTTTCAGACCGATAGATATCAGTGACTCTGTCTGTTTTTTAATTTCTTTAGATGGCAGCTTGATGTGTTGTTTTTTCAGATCTTTAAGCCTACTTTACTTTGTCTGACAGGCCTGGGTGTGGTTACTGACATTGAACTCAGCTTTCCCAAAAATGTGGTAAATCACAGTTAATTCATGGTGTAACAGGGAAGGGGGTAATTACTTTTCACATAGGTTCAGGTAAGCTTGGATGTTTTTTTCCTTAATAAATGAAATCATCATTTAAAAACTGCATTTTTTAATTACTTGGGTTATCTTGGTCTAATGTTAAGATTTGTTGGATGATTTGAAACATTTAAGATCGACAAATATGCAAAAAAAAAAAAAAAAGTAATCAAGAGGGGAGAAATCACTTTTCCACAGCACTGTAAGGTTACACAGACATAGAGCTGGAAGAGTTTTTAAGTCTTTATTATTAGCTCAAACATAATGCTTTCAACTTTGAGTGGTATAAAAAACTTTAATAAAAGCCTCTAAGTGTTTAAACATAACACCAGTCATCCTCTGTGGGTTTGAAGTGTAAAAATCTAGTAAGTGTCCCTGACATCAGAAGATAATATAATAGAATTTAATTTAACTTTTTCTTCATTTTTAAAGCATTCAGAAAATCTTCACATAAAAATCTTTAAACACTTTAACTTCATGATGCCACCTTTTCATGAGCTCAGTGTCCACATTTTCCCTTTAAAAATATTGAGAACATTTCTGTATTTTCATGCCTGACCTTGTCAAACTTAGAGCACCTTAATGCTTTTGAAGAAATAGATGGATGTTTGAGGAATGCCATTCTAACAGCTGTCTGAAATGTGAAGTTCAGCCAGCAGATGGCTTTGTTAAAGGCCGATTTTCAACCAGCTGCACACCAGTATAATACAATTCAGTTGCAAAACACAGTTTGGCATTTAGATTCTGACTTCATAAATTCTCACAGATTCATTTAACATGCAGAATTTGAGGAGTGATGGTTGCATTTTAAAACTCTTGTCTGAGCCTATAGGTGGAGGCTGTGTTGGTGGAGTTGAAAACAAGAGCACTCTACTGATGTAGGTCAAACCTGGCAATGGCAGAGATCAGGAATGTTGCAGCTCAAATAGAGCACCAATTAAGTGCTTGTCATGTGATTGTAAATGATGCATGTCAGGCAACTCCAGTTGTTCGCCTAAACAAGCTCACAGGCGTTGCTCCATATATTAAATGTAAATGACTAATGTTTCATTCCCCCAGTGTTAACAGCAAGAAAAGCACTCTGCTCATGTACCAGCAAAACTCTGCCTGGTGGACTTTTTAATACGCCTTTTGAACTACAACTTGTACTTCTGCATTTTTTCTGTGCTTGCCCACAGAGAGAAGCCCCTAGAGATTGGTGACGGCAGAATCAAAACATCATGTCCGAGATAAGCTGGTGGGAACTCACACTGAAAGAACATGGCAGAAAGCCATGTGGTTATGGAGGAAAATGATTTTAATAATGTAATGTTGGAGACATCCAGTGCTATTTATGTGAGCCAGAAAGCAACACGATGTGCAAAGAAGCAAGAGGCCCCTGCAGCAGAGGGAGAACCGACACCAGCAGATGACAGGATAGGGGAAGAGCTGGCTCCAGTCAGGGGAAGCTGATGGTGCCATGTCAGTAATTGTGCACAGTTGTGATGCTGCAGCATCAATGTGAAGCCAAATTGAACAAACACAAGTTGTTAAGAAACTGTTTTGCTCCCTAACAGGTAAACCTGCTTTGGGAGTGACCCTGCCAGGCATTCTGGGTATTGAAGGGTTTGAACCTTTTGTGCAGAAAGGAGCAACACAGTTCTATTTCTGGATATTCTGTGGCTATGTAGCACCCATTAAAAATCGACTTTCACAGCACAGACAGTCTAGTTTTATGAGAAGCCTTTCTTTCCAGCAGAATACTTCCCCCTTAATAAGGGACAAAATTCAGACTGGGTCCCTGTTATGAACTCTTAGAATGTGAAAAGGCGTATTTCACAACATGTTTAACAATGTCTTCAAGGCCTCCTCCAATGTCAACATGTCCATGAGATGTTATACATGTGCTGCAAGATATGTCATGTGTAGGAAAGAGTCTCATGGCTGAACATTTCTGCTTTGAAGCTGCAGACTGAAGTGATGACAGATTCACTGACAGGCACGGTATCAAACATCAGATATGTGAGGAACCAATCCTGTCAACTTTTGCTGCAGAGTGAGGGCTTTATCAGGGAAGAAGCATGGTGTAACATCAGAGCTCTACATTTGCACTGATAGTATTCTCCATTAAAGACTAAAACTCTGAAACATGTTATCAGCTGAAATGAAATCCATCACAGATTTTTAAACCTTTCATGACAAAAGTCAAGTGCTACAAAAAGTGAAATAGAGCTGTAGTCCTTTTAAGATTTGTGTATTTTATTTGTGACTCATGTGTTTTTCATTGTTGAATATATTATATGCTGTGTTTACTGAAAAAGCACTGCACATTGAGACATGTTGACTTCATCAGACTAATATTAGTGTCTTTTAGAAGAACACTACATGTTTAGAAAACTTCATGTAGGCTGCCATTGTTGTGCAGTGCATTTTTGGCAATGATGTCAAATGGTTGCATGACTCTTCTATCCACATCTCACATATGAAGTGACATTTTTAAAGCCTTTTAATTCAAACAAGATTGCAGTTTGAGCAAAGACAAAAAGGAAGAAGTTACTGTAATGCAGATCAAGGTGAGAGCATCAGAAGATGTGGGAAGAATATCAATGCAACCATTTGACATCACTGCTCAAAGTTCACTGCACGTCAGCGGCAGCCGACATGAGTATCTATTTTTTAATGTCTTTAAAATACACAGAACACACATACAAAACACGCAGATGTTATTCCAGCAAGGTCAGTACGTCTTCATAAGTAGTTTTCTTTAAATAATCACCAAGCGATAAGAGTTGGAAATGGGCCATATCTGTAAAATTTGTGCAGCAAATCAGTTTCATGTTCTGTACTGAAACTATGTTGTTATCTTACTGCAATTTTCTCAACAAAGGAAATAAATTCAGTTAATCTATATAATTTAATTGTGCATGATTTAAATTTACTTTAATTTAAACAGAGATAAAAATCAGTAAAATGCTTTCATTAGCAAAACATTTTAAACTATATGATAGTTTACTCAAGCCAAAGGTTCACAGCTTTTGTTTACTGAAAGTTTCCACCAATGGAAAGAGTGACAGAAAGGTGTAAACCTGCCCAGGTATATAATAACTAGAGTTGTACGCAAATAGCTGAACATTCCTTTGTTGTTTGCATGAGAATTACGAGTTGTTTAAACTAATTATTAACACTTTTTATCAGCTCAGGCCCACAGTCCCGGTCAAATGCTCTGCTTAAACTGTAAAGCAGCTGCCAGATGGCACTGTAGTTGTTCTTAGTGACTACTGCCTTGCTGCCACAGTACAGTGGCACTAGCACTGCTAACATTAGCCACATTCTGCAAACCAACTTTGCATCTTTACTGTAAGGCGGTATTTTACCATAGCAGTGTGATGTTGGTTACATAGTAGGGGTGGGAATCACTAGTGGCCCCATGATACAATATTATCACAATTCAATATAATTGCGATTTTGAACATTTTGCAATACACAGAGTATTGTGATACCATGTATTGCAATACATTGCTATCTATACCATTTTTTCAACGGTTGAGCTGATTTAGCACTAGCCTTACCGTCATTTTTATTACTGCAGTATTTTATTCTTATGGAGCAGTCCTTGCAAACCCCATGTGTCATGTCCGTGTTGTTCGTGCCCTGCTTGCATTCCTAATGTCCTTTCCCTGGTTTTACTAACTTTCTCCTGCTGTATGACCATCACCTCTGCTGACCTCATTGGACAAAGGGCGCAACAGCATCATATAGTGGACAGAAAAGCAACTGATGCTATTTATCCAGTATCATAGATTTCAGTTCATATTAGCAATTAATTTGAAAAAAAAAAAAAACAAACAACAACAACAAAACAAAACCAAAAAACAAACAAACAAACAAAAAAAACAAACAAAAACAAAACAAAAAAAAGCATACTTGGTGGAAGATATGATACAGTATATCGCCACACAAAATATCAGGATACTATGCTGTACAGATTTTTTTCCATTACCCCATTACATTTTAGTTTAGACTAGTCAGCTAAATGCGATTATATTTTGCATTTAATTTGATGGATAATCATAGGAAAAAGGTTAACAATAACTTCACACAATAAAGCAAAAATAAATACTGAACTCATCATCTATACAGCATTATTAACTAGCTTATGTCATTTAGAAACAAAATTATAATACTTTTTTTTTGCATAAAGCTTTACCAGATAGTTATCTCATAGTCTGGAGATAACTATTATATGCAATTTTTAATTTCAAATTGAAATAATCATAAACGCTTCAATTATACTTTATTGATGTATTAGTAAATAATAGGGAAGCACAATAATGGATTTTTGCAAATATATGATATGTTGATATGTACATATAAGACTTTAGCCAATACTGATATTTGAATGTGGTTCAGACCTGAAACCTCAGTCTTTTAAACACACAATTGAAAGTGTGAGAATGACCATTTAAACAAAAAAAACCCACACTTTAAATTATAAGGAATGATGAATAAAACTTGAGCTGACGTAGGAAATCCTAAAACTCAGCTAACTTTTTTGTTTTTATGGTACATAATGATACGTAATATCTAGAGTTGGCATAGGTAGATTTTTACAGCCAAAATAATAGTTGTAAATACATGAAGAAATTCTATATCTGCCAATATGGATAATTCACTTTGATGTGAATACCTGCCAATACAGATGTCATAACAACAATAATATGCATCCCTAGTAAATACTTAACTTTTACTTACAAAGGGTAGAAGGGTTCAGAACATTAGGGTAAGGGTTACTACTGCTTTACTAATGCATGAATAACACATTTATGCTGTGGTTGTAAATGACATTTAAACAAATCAATGCTTTATAGATGAAGATTAAAGCTTTACAAATGCTTTACTTACAACAAAGCATTTCTAGCTCACTTATATTCTGATATAATTATTGCTTTAAGAGTTTCAATGCTTTATTATTGCATCGCTAATGCTTTATTAGTGGTTAAAGTGTGTAGTTATTATGAATTGTTACTTGGAGTACTGGTTTTCAACTGGTCTTGTGTCGGAGTCTACCACCACCTTAATTAGAAACTGCCACAAATCAAATGTTTTTAAGGACAAATGGGGCAGTTTGGACTTGAAATGGAACCAACAGTGTGACTAAACAAAAAGATGGAGACATGTTCTTCAAAATAAAAGCTTTTCATAGACTTTTTGCAGCATTTTTTTCCAGGTACACATCTGTGACAACTGACAATGGCTTTGTGACCCACTCTTTAAAACCAACCCATCAGGTAAGAACAAAGGATGGAGGGATTGGTACAGCTTGTAAATCAAAATGACTTGATTTTTTTTTGAGTGCATAAAGAAGCAAGCAGACAGAAGGCCAAGTAGAAAAAAGAAGACTGACAGAAGAGCATAATGCAATAGAAACTGCCCAACACTGTTGTTTACTTGTGTAACACTTTTAAAAAAGGGCCGGGAAAAAAGAATAACTCACCATTTAATTTTCAGAAACTTATGAATAATTATATATAATCATCTTATTTAATGCTACTGTTTTAAGTCTTCTTTGGCCCTGAGGAATATTCTCCATAGCCTTTTTAGCACATTAGTTAATTTAGTGAATGTTTCCGGTTTAAACTGTGTCTCTTTTGGCAGTCACAGCCCATCACTTTTCTCTCTAATGAAAATACTAGGCAGTCAAAGTTATTTGAGCTGCAGCTGAGATACCCCACCTTTTAATCCAAAGTATGGGCTCCTCACTCCTAAAGAGCTGGGGCTGACAATACATTCCCATAATGCATCTTGATAGCAAATTCACTTAGACCGTCTCTGCCTGGTATATATCCACACTTTTCAGTCTCACTGCCCTAGTTTATAATGCAGGGCATTTTTTCCTCTCTTATAATTTCAAGGCTCCAGTTCATTTTTAAAAAGCTTCCTCCAAAGCCACAAAAGGGATTATGCTACCATTTTCACACTTCTTTGTGGCGAGTAAACTCTTCTTTGTGTGTAATCTGCAGAGTGCCCTTTGAATGCCATTGGAGTTTCCATTTTAAAAACCTATATTGTTAGTTTTCTGTGTATTTCTAAGCCTCCAGTACATACCCAGTTTGTTCATGCAGCTGTGTAGCCTGGTCTCCAGCAGTAAAACCCTCTGCTGTAGCTCCTCATAATCGTATGCTCCAACTTCTTCCTGAATGGATGCCAGCATGATTGACAGGTTGAGGAGCTCCATTCGTAGAGTGGCCAGTGTCTGCAGGTCCAGTCTGTACTGGTCCACCACTGACAGGAGGGGGCGCAGCTGCGACATCTGGCCCTTTAACTCCTGTGGGGAAATGAGAGACAGAAAGACACGTAAGGCTGGATACATGGTAGATGATTCAAATGATTAATAATAATCCTCCTAACAATTAGACAACTCAGCCAGACCCTGAGACCAGACACCTGCAGCTGGTAGCAACGATTTTACCACAGAAACCGCCATGGTCGAATATAAGTGCAGAAGAAAACAAACAAGGAGGACAGTCTATATCGTTGGATGGCTGTCGTCATGAATTAGACATTATTGAAGGTCACATATTATGCAAAAATTTTTCAGGTTTTTCTAACAAAAAACATGTGCCCAGGCATGTTCACAATCCCCTCAAGTACCAGAAAAATCCATCCTCCCGCCTGCTCTCTTGTGAAAATGGGGGCCCCCCCCCCACCCCCCCCCCCCCACCCCCATGACATCATGTAGGGAGTTAGCACCCACCCCCAGGTTTGGTTGACCCTCCCTGCTTGGAAGAAAGTCCCGCCCTCCTCTCAGCTGGCACATCCATTAAGCCAAATCCATTTCCTGAGAGGGGCGGAGTCAGACAGCTCATTAACATTTAAAGCCACAGAAACAGCTCGCTCTGAGCAGGGCTGAAGCAGAGGGTGTTTTTAGACATACAAAAATCCAATATTGAAGTGTTTTCCCAGCAACAAACTTCACAGATATATTTTAGGGACCTCTGAGACCAAAAAATTTGTCTTAAAAGATAAAATATGTCCCTTTAAGGCACTTGTGTTGTTGCCGTAAGTCCATAACCTTGTAAAGCTGATGGACACGCCAGATTTCGTGTCTGTCATCAGGCCTATCCTTCTTGCAAAGACAATCTGAAACAACTGCGCAAGGTCTGAGACCAATCATTGTCATTTGAGGAGAAGGAGGCGGTAGCTATTGATTGGTTTTAGCTGTAATACAAGCTGATAGCATATGTAACGGATGTAGCTATCGTATAGTGGCATTTTTTATCAGATCTGGACAGCTTTTCTTTATTGAAAGAGGATCAAAGAACCACTTTTTCTTCCAACCACCCTCAGCGTGAGTTTTATCCACCAACAAGCTCCAGTTTGTAAACTACTGTCTGCTGAACACACATTACTTACCAAAGCTGCATATGCCCACTATCTCATTTTCTCTTGTTGCTTTGATTGGCTCATAATCAATGTGAAAGATAGACAGTTGGCCAATCACCCTCTGAGAATTTTTTAAAAGTCAGTCCTTCCCAGACACTTTGTATGGGAAGTTTCCCAGATCACTGTGAAATATATCCATGCATTGGATGTATAAAACAGTCTATCTGGCCTGTCAGAGCTGGTCCTTCATTATCATTCCACTTTGCTTGAGGCACATTTGTGTTTATGTTCACTGCCATAATTGTAAGCTGCGTAAGTACAAAACATCTGGTTGGTGATGCTTCGGTCTGCTTATCTCATTGGCTATTGAAAGAGTTCTGTCAGAAGCAACAAGATCAGGGGAGCTCCAGCTTATCAGGATCAGCAAAATAGTTGTAATGACACCACACAGCACTACTGGGACAAATAATCAGTTGCTGCAAGCTTCAAAACAGGTCATGCCCCTCTGATTGTTTTCCAGAGTTGCCAGCTGAAGTCAGCAAACAGGTAAATGCTTGCCCATGACAAAAAATCTTCTACAGAACTAAAAGCAGCCATAATAACGCTGCAGTTTTACCAATGCCTGTTTTTTTTTTAACCTTTGAGTGCCTGTTTTTGCAGGACACATTGGTACATCTCCAATGTTGTTGACAGTCAACATCTAAGTTTCTTGTACATCAGACGTTGCAATGCCTTCATACATCCATTGCTTTATTGTTAAATTAACACCAAATAGTATTATAATTGCAAAAATGCTGTATTGAAGAAGACTAACAACAAGGGACTGAGTCCATAAAACCATTAAAAATTGAAAAGAAGGGTCAGTTTTTCCTTTTTGACATAATCAGACAGTTGTTTGCCACCAGTGCAGCGCCCCCTACTGGCCACAGGAAAGAATTCACTTGTTCCAAGAGTGTAATCTGGCTAAGACTGCTCCTTTCATATTTTAAAACCTAGAGGCTTCTTTAATCTGCACTGTTAATGTAGCAATACAACATTCACATGCAAAACATATTCAAAAATATCTAATTTGGTAACATCATCTTAAAATTGTTGCTATTTAAAATAATGTATTTACTTTATTGATCCTGAGGGAAACTGAACTTTTCACCTTTTTTCTTGTGAGCATACAACACATAAACATCAGCCTGGAAGCATAAAGAAGACCTATAGACATGCATATGTGGAGAGATGTCAGAGTGAGAGCAAGGCAAGTGTATTTATAGAGCACCATTCATATACAAAACAATTTAAACAGCTTAACAGAATTTAAAATGGGACATTTACAACACTAAGCACATTAAAAGACAGAGAAAAGACATTTAAAATGAAACCTTTTAAATATAAGACTATAAGAACACAAAAAAAGGACCTTAAGTAAAAATAAAACTGAAAAAGAAAACATATTTGAATATTCTCAAAAACAAGTCTGCTCTATGGGCATTACAGAGTTATATTAAGTCCCTCACCGCTGAGTCTTACTCTCCTGACAAACACAGATTTATCTACTGGTCTTGACTAATCATGTCTAGATTTTGCTTAATAATCCACCATAGCACGTCTTCCTGAAGATTTAGAGTCATGGTATGCTCAGTCTGTGACTACACAGCCCTAAGCTGAACCCCACAGAATGGGTGCTGTTGTGTAAAAGCCCACTCAAAGGCTCTGTCTATCACAACCTATTCACTTTTGTACACAATATAGTAAATATACCATTTTGTATGTGTGTCTGAATTTTAAGTGAGCATCATTCTACCCTGTATAGTCCACTCATTGTATCCCAAACTGTTTTTTAAAAGCAGTGAATAACTGGCTGTCCCTAACCTGACACGCCAGATAGATGTGTGTGTTTCACACACATCCATCTGGGAAAGCTTCAAAAGGAAATGTTTGAGAAAAGGCAGAGGCTTTGAAAAAAACTCGGAGGGTGATTGGGTGAACGTTCTGTCTGTCACATCTCTATGGGCCAATCAGAGCAACAAAACACGTGACATGGCCGCTATCGAGCTGCGCGTGTGCAGCTACTGAGGAATAATGCGAAACATGGTGACGACAGACATGTAAGTACTTGACTTTTGTCGTTTTTGAAAAGAAAACAACTCACTGCTGTTCTTTGTTTTTCTTTTAACAAAGAAATGTCGTCAAGTTCTAATAAAACTGGTGCTTTGGCAGCATCCACGCTAATCTCTTCCTCCATAACTGCACCAGCTCTTGCTGCTGCTTGTTCACATCACGACTGTGCTGCGCCTGAAAGTACTGCCCCTCATCGCTGATTGGTCCTGTCACTTTCTAACCGGGCCCAAACGGTTCAGATTGGAGCTTTGCAAGATGGATTCGCCAGTGAAAAACAAGGAAATGGGCGTATCCATCTGCTTTGCAAGGTTAGGCGGTCCCTAGCCCAGCAATATTCTATTCTATTCCTTTTAATCCTTTTTGGTGATTATAGACATGAGACCATCATCTGTATGCTGTTAATGAGATACAGCATTAACATATGTATCATTATTTTGATTAAAACTCACAAGAGTTTTTATCTTATCATTTTGATTTATTCTTGTTAAAAGTATGGTATTGGTTTTCTGTGAAACTCTACCTTTATTTCTGATCCCCTGCCATTGCCAACCACAGTCTTTACATTTGAGAGAAGCAGTGGCGCCCTGAGCTGTTTAGGGTTCCGTTTCTGTTCAATACTTGTGGGGCTTTTCCTTTACATTGAACAGCTGTGCTTTAGGAAGTGTTGTTTTGGTCAAGGCTTGGCTATTTTTTCTACTTTAAAGTTTCTTCTTCTCATATGAGTAATCCAGCAGATATTTCAATGTTTGGTGCAGCTATTTTGCTACTTGAACATGTCTGCCACCGGGCTGGACTTGGAGGTGGGGCTGGCAGTTCTGAACCTGAAAAGTTGGTGCTCAGCTGGAACCAAAAATGGTTGGTTCTTTCTTGGGAACAGTGACATCATCAGTGGGCGTATCACCATCTAGGTTGTGAAGATGAGCAGAAAATGGAGAAGTTGTCTGCTGGGGAGACAAAATGTTTGGTTGTAATGTGGGCATCAAGAGAATTCCAGGTGAAGCTGGAGAGTAGTACAAGGAGAGGAAAGTTATATGCTTAACTTTTGGAAGAGATGGCAAAGGCTGGGTTTAACTTGAACACCAAACTAAATAATTAGTTTAACTCAAGAAACTGAAGAAGAAATACCAGGACAGCAGAAAAGACTTGGGCAAAAGTGGAGCTGGGCATGATTATACATGTTTATCATGTCCTCCCACTTTGGTTCTGATTAAACTGGTGTGAATATGAGCTAGTTCGCCAGAAAGCATCAAGGTTCTGAGACTCCAGAATGGAACCAGAGCCAGAACCTGAACCGTGTCTGAAAACACCAGACTAGAACTTGAAACAGGGAGCCTCTGATTCCCAATCCAAGTCCTGCTGCCCAACCAAAAAAAAACCTCAACACAATATGTTCCTGAAATCCAGCCCAAATCCCTCTACAAAGTTTAGGATTATTCATTTTTAGGATAAGAGTTGTCCTGAGCCAAAAAGTTTAAAACAATACAAACTGAAAGTTTTATGCTAATCAAAACCAAGACTGGCTAACTATCTTACCAAGTATCATTATCCTAACCAGACATTTGTCATATGAGAAGATCTCCTCAAGATTTCTCAATTCTTATAGCTCTGATCCAATCAGGTCACTTTTGAATACAGTGTAGATACTATTTTGTAGTCCATGGGGAACTCAGGTTTGGTTAGAGATCATAAAGCATCTGTTTCCTTGCTATTTTAGGTTAGATAACTAAATTTAAAGCTGCTGCTCCTCCACACACAGTCGGGGGTCAGGGTTAATGTCTGCTCAGGGATTAGTCAGCTGATTTAATAGAGGAGTAGTCATAAGAACAGCTGGTGTGTCACTGAAGCATCATATATTAAATATTAACATCATTGGATGGTTTCACTTTTGTAGATTAGACAAACTGCTTGTAGAAACAGGACTGAGCCACAAACGACAGCTTCATCCTATTCATTATTCATTAAATAAAAACTATAAAATGTTTATAAATCTCAATGGTGAATCATTTGAATTCTCTTGAAACCTTGTTCCATTTTTTTGTTTTGAGCCACTTCTCTTTATTTATTCATCTCTTCCAAGAAGCTCATTGAGAGGAATACACAGTGACACGGCTCCACGCAGTCTTTGTCTGACTGTTTTTATTGCCTCACAAATTCATCTTTTTGGACTCGTTGGGTCGCATTTTGTTGGGCACCATGTTTTCCTCTTCTACTAAATTATTTCTCTGCATTTGACAGTTTAGATGCCTGGTGCCAGGAGTAATCGTGTCTCCATCTTCCTCACATCTCTCCCTCTCAGCATTCCCATCGAGGGGAGCTAAGACGTGAAGAAGCCACATAAGCGCAGAAAGCGAGAAAACCGCATTATCCAAATGGAAAGCAGAAAACCAAGAAAATGCTGGAGGGACTACATATCCCATCTGGCCTGGGAATACTTTACCATCCCACAGGAGGAGATGGAAGATGAAGAGGAGTAAAGTACGTCTGGACTACTTTGAGCAGTCTGCTGTCCCAGAAAAGCTGCATAAAATGGAAAGACAAATCTGTTTCTGTTTGAATTCAAGCCCCCCTTCCCTGTAAAAAGCTTACTCTTAAAATGAAAATTGATCTTTTAAAATGGAAGGGAGGATGGAGAGTGCCGGACTTTTGCAGCGATCAATATTTAGTGTATGAATTATATGTGGGGCACAGCTGAGTGTTGCAGCAGAAGGACAATAAATGCTTTTCCCTATACAACCCTTTTATTTCTCTGTTTCTGCACAACACTGTTAGACGTCATTTCACCCAAAAATCCCCCCAAGAAACATTTACCATGCTGAGAGAAGAGTTGGATTTGATATGGAAAAAGGAAAAGGATTAAAAGAAGTGTCAAAAAAGAAGACAAAAACGTTATCATCTCCCCAGAACATCCCATACCCCCGCACACAAACACAAAAACACATCCAGGAAACAAGCTTGGCAGCCAGTCAAACACTTTATGCGTCTAATCCCTTTGCTGCTATCCTCAAATCGAGACCTAAATACTTTTCTGACGTAGCTATAAAACAGTTTTTAAAGCTGTTTTTCCACTTCTTGACCTTAAATAAAGCCATTTTATGCAGGCTGATTGCTATTGGCATGTAAAGTTCATTAATATGTATTGAAATCAGCCCTGACTAAATGCTGAAAATGTCACGGCCTGTTAGATAGCAAACACTTTACCTGGCTAATCCCTCCCCTGCCATGCCTCCCCCTTTATACTCACCTCTCTAATCTCTCCCTTCCTGTTCCTCTCTTTTATCTCACCCCTTTTTCTCCCTGCCTAACCTTTACATCCCCCCTCTCTTGGCTCATCCTTCCTACCCACAGGGGAAATGATAATAAGCAATAAGCCATTTTTCCTACTTTCTGTCCTCCCTTTTTCTCAAACCCTCATCAATCCATCTTTTATCCGTCTTAATCTCACACTTTTACCTCCCCTTCTTCTCCATCTCCCTCGTACCCGCCGCCCCATGGGATGGCAATACTGTTAAGTTATTGATAAACTTAGTGTAGCAGCACATCGCATAAATATTCACCAGTTCTGCCTCTCAGTGCAGAGGCAAAAGCTTATGACTGTGAAAACCCCCAAGGAGCAGCAAGCATGCCCACACACACACACCCACACACACACACACACACACACAAACTAAATACATGAAAACTTAAAAACAGACCCCAGAGCCCTGTGATGTTGTTAAGAAGATTCTCTGGCAAAGATGAAAGGCAGAATGGATTTATGGGGATGTGGAAATTTCCCCTATTTGGAAAAGTACTGTAAAGGATAGTGATGTGTTAAAGTTGGTGCCTGTGGACCAATCACATGCTTCTAAATGTTGATTATTTCTTTGTTTAACTCCAGGTGTATGAGATTGGAGCTACAGATATGCCTATGCTTGATGTTTCTGAGTTAAAGGGATAGATTTTGGGAATACTGTTGGGGTGCTTTCACACCAAAGCTGTCTGGTACAGCTGAAACAAACCTGAGTCAAACCTTTGGTTTATTAGTGCTGGAGGGAAAGCTGTCCCCCAAAACCTGATGCAGACCAAACAGAGGTACCAAGACCACTTAAAACTGAAGGCCTAGGCCCCCTTTTATATAGACTCAGCTGCAGCTCCTTTGTTGTGAGGGCAGGAACCACCTTCTATCTCATCTAGACACTACTATTGAGCATTTTGGGTTAAACTAGCCACCATAGTCAGAGAGATGTGTGTTAAAAAAAAAAAAAAAACAGAAATTCATTTCAATTCAGTTAGCTTCATTGGCACTGAAAAAAAATGTGTGTACATTATCAAAGCATTGTACAAATTAATTAGAAAAACAGTATCATAATTACTACATGCATATTTTAAAAATCTAGGTTTAACTTTACAAATTGCCAATCAAAATTGCAAATAAATCGCAAAGGAGTAAAAAAGGACCAGCTACAGCGGCAAAGTTTGGAGGCAACATGAAATCTATTATTTTCTGTATGTATTTGCTTAAAACCCTTCCAGACTAGCATTGCTGTATACGACAAGACGACAACACCAGTTATTAAAAGTTAAACCAACTTTTCAACCAGAACCTGAGCCTTTTACTTTTCTTAAAGCTAGCCATTGTTCCCATCTGGCGAGGCGTCAGGATTACAACTTTAGATGAGCCCACCAGATTTTATTTCTCTTGGCTGTGTGAAAACAATTTCCAAATTAAAACTGGCCTCTCACTATTTTTGCAAACTATCTGCCTTATTTAAACAGAATACAACTGCAATACAAGATCTTTATGGATAAAAACTGACAGCCCCTCGCTATTTACACATGGCTGAAGTAGTGTGAGTGGTGTTCGATACAGGCTCTGCAGCTAAACAGAGGATAAAGCGCACACCTCTTTGGATGTATTAATTGCAGTCATTTCATATTAAATTTATAAAATTACTAGCTCCCCTGACATAAAGTACTCTAAACAGAACGACAGCTCACTTATGTGAAACAGATTTAATCTCAAGGAGATGCAGAAAGTGAGAAAACAAGCAGAATAACACCCTCCATTGTTGTTGTTTGTCACAGCAGTTTCACACAGCCTCACTATGATGACTGCCTTTCTTAAAGAGGTACAATCCAAGTATACTATAATGGAACACAAGGTACCTGATATTAACACTGAGTAGAACTGATACAACATATGGAAATGCACAATTAGATTTCAAAGAGCAGCCAGTACTGAAACCTGCTTTTCTCCAAAGGCCTGTAAGAGCGACACCACTGAGTACAAAAAATTGTATGGAAGCAAATAAGGAACTGACCCTACTTTGAACTTGATTCATCTAATCTGCTAATAAAACGTCTGTGAGGAGTTATTAGTGGGTTATGAAACAGACTGAAACGAATGCTCTTTATGAGCCACAAAAGCAAACAGAACACTACCACAGAGAGTGATTATCTTAATATAGTTATTTTTAATGCCTGAAACCTATGCTGTGGGGTTGGTGGCAGACAAAGTGATTAACAGAATGCTACAAAAACAGCCTATATTTTTACATTTTTCACAGTAAAGATTCACAGTGAGTGGTTATTTTGATTGTTGGAAGGTAACAGTATAAGGATTTCTCTACGAAAGCAACACTTGCACAGGAACAAGGTAAAGTAAGTAGAGAGGAGGGACTGAAATTAACACAAGCTTGAGCTTCCTCAAGGGATACATACAGTTTGACATTTAGCAGACAATTCTCCCATCTGGAAAAAGCAGAAAGTGCTTATTGGAGTGGTTCTCAACTGGTGAGGATGGGACTCACAAGTGAGCTGCAGAGCTGTTTTCAGTGGGTGGCAAATAGGGACGTTCCAATACCATTTTTTCCAACCTAATAATGATTCCAGAACTAGACCATTGGGTTTCCGCTGATATGTTACAGTCCCATACTCGTGTAAAGTTTCTGGATTGGCTGTGAAAAACTGCCCAATTATTTTAGCCCTCAGAACAACCTCAGAACAAGTCTCAGAGATTCACACTGTACAGCCTCACTGTGACATAGAAAGCTGTTTTTCCTGCTAAATCTTGTGAGTTTGACTGCTAAATATTAAAACAATGACACAGAGGGCCACATCATAGGCTCTCTATCTCTCTTTCTCTCCATTATGCGCTATTCTAGCCGCCTCCATAGTGATCTGAGTGTTTAAGTGTGCACAGTTTGACACGCATATTGCGATGACAGAACAGCCTACCAATTGGTTGACAGAACTCACAGAGCATTCTGAGAAAACAAACAAAATGGCTCGCCGAAAAGATTCTATAAGGGTTACGAAGGCATGGATAGTATCTTTTGAACCTCACAACGGCTAGCTTCAAGGGGAAGAAAGGGAATGATTTATAGTAAAAAGTTATTTAACTTTTAATAACCTGTTTCGTTTCCTGTCCTACGACAGCACCAATCTGGAAGTGTTTTTAAAGATACATACAGAGAATAATGAAAGTAATGCTGCCTCCAAACCTTTCTGGTGTAGTGGATTCACTTTTTCTCCATTGTTTCTTTTTTCTTCACTATTCTAGCTTGGGCATGCAGTATTTTCAAGCAGTGAAGACTATTATTTTCTGCTTTATATCACTAACATATAGCATGGCCAAATGATGCAAAATATAAAGTTAAGCACAATGGTATCCCAGATTGCAGATACCAATACTCATATTTAAGCTAACCTGACAGATGGATTTTTTTCACACATCCATCTGGTAAACCTTCCATAGACAGCATCTGGGAAAGGGCAGAGCCTTTGAAAAAAGGGTGATTGGATGAACGCTCTGTCACTTCTTCATAGGCTAATTAGAGCAACAAAACACATGACATAGCCGCTACCGAGGTGCACTCCTACTGAAGGAGTAAACTCCGTATAGAACTGCATAACGCAAACCATGGCGACTGTAGACATGTCAGTACACGACTTTTGTCATTCTTGAAAAGAAAACAACAAAACGCTGTTCTTTGTTCTTTTTTAATGAAGAAATGTCATGAAGTTCTAATAAAACTGGTGTTTTAGCAGCATCCACGCTAATCTCTTCTGCCATAATTGCACCAGCCCGTTGTCGCTCCTTGGTTACGTCACAACAATCGACGTTGACTGGTCCTGTCACTTTCTAACCAGGCCCAAACTGTTCAGATGGGGGCTTTGCAAGATGGATTTGCCAGTGAGAAACACGAAAACGGGCGTATCCATCTGCTTAGCAAGGTCAGTTTTAAGCAGTATAAGACTTATTTTCAACACCCCTATCGGAATCGGAACAACTCTACTGTGGCAAAAACACAATGTAGGCCATAACTGAACACACAGCCTGACATTTCATTTTACTCTGTGCCGGTATAACAAGCCAACAAACTGAACAGGCTAAACTATTCAATTGTCAAAGGGTTCATATTTATTCAACCAGAAGTTCTGGACATGAAACACAACATCAGTTACAAACACAAAACAACCATATCCTGGTCACAGAACAGGAAGTTATCAGCCAAAGTATCTAGTCTTTAGTTACATCCCTTGTCCAGATTGCAACAATTTTCTTTAGAGTAATTTTAAAAGGTTGAAAATTTGAGAATTTCTGTGACAAATTCTCATTCAGGAGATTTTAGTGGACCTTGAGGCTAGACCAGCTAAGAACCACCGGTTTAGAGCATCACTTCCTGTTACTGCCAGGTGGCTACCACTGTGACTTAATAACCTGGGTAAGGACACACCTGCATGTTTACCAAATAGACCAATTATGGTCACTTCTTGGCTCTAAAAACCAAGATGGCAACAGCCAATGCCAACAAGATGAGTCAAAGGGTTGACTTTCATTTCTGTATGTGATAGTACCATAGACTTTAAAAAGAATTGGCAGACTCAAACAGCTTTTGAAGTCAATCCACGGTGGCTTCCATATTGAAATCGCTGTCTGAACCAAACTTTGGATCGTCCCAACAGCAGACTAGAGCCTTCCCACTGAGCTCAACTTCCTGTCAACTAGCTAGCTAGCATTCTGGTTGACTGATAAATAGCGTCTGCCTGTCAAGCTATCTGTCAATCAAATGAGATGCACCAATCAGTGCACAGTGAGGTTTTTCCTAAATAAATTATAATCGAAACGACTGTGGTACAAAAAATCCCCCCCCCCCCATACAGTGAGAGGACATGAAAACATTAGCTAATGAGACATGTTTGGTTTTTTTGAACCAGGCTGTAAACCAGTTTTATTGAATTAGTGGTAAATGTATTTATTTAAAAAAAACGGAGGTTGCTGCTGGGATAGTGCACATATTTATGGTAAAACATTTGTCTCCTAATGTGTAATAGCAACAAAGTGTCTGCTTGAGAAGTGTGTTTGCTAAAAGCAGCAGCCTGCTGAGGTGATCAGAAACCAACAGACTCAACAAAGTTGCAGCTACAAAACAAAACAAATGATTAGAAAGATAAAAACCTCTTTTATTCACTTTATATTTTGCACTGATAAAGAATAAAACTATATCGTGATAATCAGGGGGCAGTAGATGGCTTTTATCATGTTTGGACATATCCAGGCTTCCCCTTCCTGGTAATCAGTCTTTATTCGTGGCTGAGATAAGCCAGCTGTAGCTTTATATTTATTGAACACTAAAGATTGGTATCTTGGTGTGCTCAAACCAAAGGAGATGAAATTTCCAGTCTTCTATATCTTGTCTTGATATGGTACATTAGCTGAAAGAGCTACTTTGTGTATTCCCAAATCTGAGCACAATCTCCCTTGAAATACTCTTGACAAGAAGTAGGACAAGGTTTGTAATGAAGCGGTAGAAACATATTTTCAGCCGTTATAACGCTGTTCTTTAGTTTTACTCATCTTCTTCACACTCTCATGTTTTGTTCTGTATCTGCAGAGTGCAGACTGAATAATAGAGCTCCCAGTGGCCAAAAGAAGAGGTCCATAACTTTTCAGACAAAAATTTGGAGATATTCAGTGCTTGAAGGCTTTCGAAACACAAAGTTTAAAAATTTCAACTCTCACTGACAAAATATTTTCTCCTGACATTTCTCTTTGTAATAGTGCCTATAGCAAATTAAAATAAAGAAAGCCTTACATTTGTCTTGAAGGCACCAGCATTCCACTAAAATATCTTCAAATTATTTTGTGCAAGAAAGAGAAAGCTGATTTTGTGGTTTTAAAGATTTCAAACCATTTTTAATGACAGACCAGTCTGTTTTAGTCCATGTCACAATGATTTCTCTCTTCTCAATGACGCTGTATATCTAATCTATCATGCAATTCCTTCTGGGAAGCGCCTGATTAGGACCTTTTGTATTTTTCAGCATGACAATGATCCCAAGCACAATGCTAATGCAGTGAACAGAGGAAAAATGGATGGAGAGAATGAACAGAAAATTAGCCAATTAAACACTGACAATTATGGGCTGACCTCCACAGAATCTAGTCCTACATAATATAAAGAGAGTATGGCATCACCTGGATGGAAAAACAGCTAAAAGACAGCCAAAATTCAGAGAGGTACTCTGGGATGTGCTGAAGTAAGCATGGCATAAAAAAACCAAAAGATAAGGAAACTGCAAGACTGCGAGGTCACATCACACTAAATGATGACTTTGCATGTTTAAGCCATTTGGCCCAGACAGCTGATGCTTTAATTTTGACTTTATATTCTTCAATTGTCTGGTTTTATCTTAATAAAATACTGAAAAGTTAAAACCTCAATTTTAAAGAAGTTTAGGTACAGTGCAAAATGTACATTAAAAACAATGCAATGATTTGCAAATCTCACAACAGAGAATAAATAACATTTCAGATGTTGAAACGGAGACATTTGAATATTCCATGAAAATATCAGCTCATTAGGAATTTGACTGCAAAAACTGCAAAAGAAGTACAAAAAAGTACCGCTGTGTAGCATCCCCACTTCTTTTAACATCAGCCTGTAAACGTCTGGGAAGTGAGGAGATCAGCTGCTGGAGTTTTGAGAGAGGAATGTCATCTCATTAGTGTCTGATGTAGGATTCTAGCTGCTCAACAGTCCTGGGTCTTCGGATTTGGTGAAAGGTCTGGACTGCAGGCAGGTCAGTTCAGCATCCAGACTCTTCCACTGTGAAGCCATGCTGTTGTAGTGGATGAGGTATGTGGTTTAGTAGTGTCTTATTGAAATCTGCAAGGCCTTCCCTGAAAGAGACATTGTCTGGATGGGAGTATATGTTGCTATGAAACCTCTAAATCAGTGGTACTCAACCGTTTTTACCAAAGAGCAACATTGTCTAAAAAAACACTTCAGCGAGAGCCACAATACAACCCAGTTAATCTGAAGTTAAATTATACTAAACTGTGAATTAGTGGATAATCATGAGGTTAATGGGATACAAATGTCTGTATAGTATCATAAGAAACAATCTGTCACTGATAATGAGTGTATATTTATTTTATTTCTCACTGACATCAGGCTAAAAGCTTGTATCTCAGTTTTTCATGATTTCAATCTCTTTTTATAAATCAGTGCCATTGGTCACCCTTTACATCTGCCAGTGGTTTGAAATCATTTTAAAGCAATAGCCTAACATATGTCAAAAGATCAATTTTTTTCGTTCCCTGAAAAGTGTTATTTTTGGAGAAACCAGTCTTTGGCCCCACACCGGCATTATGTAAGTTTCACCTAGCCTAAAGATTTTTGAAGACATTAGTACGTGCTGAGTTTGAGCTATGAGATGCTTTTCAAAGAAAAAGATGAATTATGTTTGGCTATTTGGGTATTTATATCTCAAACTGGGGCATTTACTGGAATTCTGTGGCTTTATTAACATAGAATAGATACTTTCTCATTTGTTTCCACTTATTTTTCATTCTTTGGTTAAAGGGGAAGGGGCCTCATATTGGTCTTTGCCCTGGGCCTCCAAATGACTAAAACCAGCCCTGCCTCACACCGGCAGCTCTCCAGACACATCGTTTCACCCTGCCTTATTTGGAGCTTTGGGTTTACATTTCTGCTCTTTTGACAATATTTATGATCATTAGTGCATTAGAGATCAAATAAAACACCCACCTTTGGACAACTTTCACTGGCTATTAGGTTATCTCCACGTGTGAGCCGTGACCCATGTGTTATGCTCGTTAATGACTTGCATTGGCACAGTTGTCATAAGATATCTGCAGGAAGTGGCTGGAGAAAAATTCCAAAGAGGAAATGGGAAGCTTCCATCTGAACACAAGACAGCACAGCTCAATGAATGAGCTTACTGAAGAGACGTGGACTTCCTCTGCGCTCCTCCCCCACACACGCTCCTCCGTTGAGCACATCCAACGGTAAAAATTTACAGATTTAAAATAATAAAGGCTTAAATTTGGAAGTCAAAGCCTGTCTTCTTTGTGTGGGTAACAGATTTATTGATGTGACCCAGCATGATTCTTTATTGATGACGGTTTTTAGTTAAGGATTTTTTTTTTCCAAGTAAGCCTTAAAAGAGCCGCAAGTGTCACTTAAGAGCCATATGCATTAGTTGCAAAATGTTCCTCCTTATAGTGGTTATGAGAATCCTTATAGATTTATGAGATCATTGCATCCTGTTTTATTAACATTTTACTAAAAGCAAGTGCCAAAATTTTTTGGCACTGGGGTTTTATTTCATGGAAAGTCATTAAAAACTGCTTAAATCGTGTGGCCAGATCAGGACAGGAGAGGCTAAATTATTCTGTAATTTGCATCTTTAGTCAGGATAAGCAGTATGGCTGCTGTAAGAGTGAGCATGTCAAGCTAACAACAGAAAACCACAAGCTGTGAATTATTTAGCACTACTGCTTTAACTACACAACCTGCAATCACCGTCCTTGCACTTAAGGAGCCAAACAGTCAATACTTAGTGGGAGTGTGACATTGCAGGGAAGAGTTTAATCACACTGAATCGAAGATGAACAAGTCAGGATCAATTTAAGTCTTAAAAACGCACCTCATCTCAACACCTGCTTCATTCCCACTGAAGGAGTGTGGTTAAAAATAGGTAGGCATTATGCAATGTCCTCTGGAAATGCTTTAACTAGTCTGTTCTCATTTGTTCTGCTGTGTAAAATCATTTCCTGCCCCATGAGATCCTCTGGACAAAGCTGTTTTATTTACACATCAAAAGACACCTTGATGTCTTGTTTAAGTCAGGGATAAATATGGTTGAAAATGACTAAAATTAGATCAGAAAGATGTCCAAACTCCTCTAAAATAAAGTCATTAAATTCTGCTTCAACAGCTTTATAAAGTGTCCTACATATCTCAAGAACTTTCCAACTAAATATAGCTCACTTAACATGTTGGCATCAAAGAGAAACATCCTAAAATCGATGTTCACTGGAAAAACTTATAAGCAGCTGTGAACAGTTTACAAGGATTTTTTCTAAGCACATTTTAGTGTCAGTATCATTGGGAGTGTTGAGCAGTGTACTGCAGACATTAAACTAGCAGTGTCACAGCTGATTTAACAGTCAGATTCTCAGTCATATCCACAGCCTTTAATTCTCTGTAGCTCTTGAGATAATCTTCCTCTTGCCGGCTGGTTTTGTTGTTGGCACAGACGACTGCCAGCGGCGCTGTGGCAGAGAAAACCGAGCCTGATCAGATTAGTACTCCTAATTTAGGAAGTGAAATAGATTTAGATTTCCCTCAATGAAAGGCAATACTTATCCTGCGAGGTAATCTTATCGTCTTGCTTGTGAATTCAAAAAACTGACAGCATGCTGAAAATAAAACTGTTCGGAGTGCACAAGCTCATTCTGATTTTGGGTGTCAATATTATGTAAATTCCCTAATTAATATTAAAATTTCATTCTAAGTCCAGACACGTTGTTTTTTCTGGACAGCTCGAAGTCTTAATGTGTGCAGTGATGCTGCAGTTTTGCTGGCACCTTCTGTACAGGCGGTGTGACACTTTTTCACAGTGGACATGAGGCCAGTGAATTGACAGCTTCAAGACAAATTTGGTCCCCTCCGTGAACGACGCTCGCGTGTCTTGAGTGCAGGCAGGAAACTTCAACTTGGCATGCGTGAAATCAATGTTTTCACACCAAAGGTTATGTGTTCCCTGCAGCGACCGTCTTAAAGTGTGTGTGTCTGAGAGTCTGGCTCTGTAGATGTGTGTACCTGCAGGCCCTTGGCCGTCAGAGTGCGAGGGTTGGCAACATAAGAGTGGAGACGTCCATCCACTCCTCTCAGCAGCGGCTCGGAGTCTCGGACGTACTGCAGGTCTCTGGATGTCCGCAGGTCCACCACCTCCATGGACTGACTCACATTTTGAACCTGACACACAAAACACACAACAGATAATGTGAATGATAATTGTTAGCTGCCAGAAATTCCTATGAGCGGTTTTGGCTGTTGCCTGATTTTTGCCACCTGTTATTTGTTTTCAAACACCTGTTGTTTCCCTGCTAACATGACTGAGCAGTAATATGATGGAACATTTAAAGGGCTGGTTCACACATTTTCTTTCATACCTCTCAGGTTATCTTGCCAAGCAGACAGTTTTGGTTTTATCTGCCCAGGAGATTTCTGCCTCTGCTACATCACAATAAAAAGAGATTAAAATGGAGTTTCATGTATACTACACATACTATATTTAGATGGACAATGCACCAACTGCTTGGGAGTGAAGCCAAAATACTGGGTCATTAATAGGGATGGGTACTCAAGCACCAACCTCACAGCAAGGACCCTTTTGAAACTGAAGCAATTATTATTTAGTTCTTCTTCTGGCAAATAAATAGTTAATTTGGGGGACTTAAGATGCCTAAAATCTCCTCAAAACACTATAAAAAGTCCATCGTGCAGGCAAATGTAAGATAGGGGACTGGGTAGGAGATACAGACGAAAACAAAAATCCCAACAGGAAGTCCAACAACTTCATTTTAATTACAAAATAAGGTGTGATGGTCATCATAGTGCTAAATGACTAACCTGTTGTAACTTTTATATTCATTATTCTGTCTCCTACATTTTCTGGTAAGACAAATCCTCCTGTATCACTTGCTGTTGGAAGTGACAAAAAATGGGTCATTTGTCTGTTCCTCTTGCTGTGATGAACCTACTAATCTCAGATTTTGAACTGAAGTCTTCCATAATTGTCCACAACACTAACATTTTCAAAAATGTACACCTCACTGGCAATGGCAAGCATTCCAATTTCTCGCCAGTTTCACAGGAAGTTGGCATAACTCTCATACCAAACATCCGATTTCATTCAAGTTTCACATGTAAGTAAAACTTGAACAAAATCAGATGTCCCTCTACACTTTCAAAGGTTAATTTTATGGTTTTAATGTAGCGCCAATTACTGGAAGAAGCCAGCTAAACCTCTAACATAGAATGTCTAATCTTCTGTTAATTCCATATTAGAAATATCAGTCTTACCTGTATCACATCTAAATATTAGCATCTCGCTCTGTCATTCTGCCACCTACTGCTGACAGCCAGCGCTACTTCATATACAAAGTGCAATATGCTCATTATTTTTGATTTAATGAGAGTCCTGGGAGGATCCATATGGTCCCTCTGCTCTGGTGCAGTGCACTGCAAAGTTTACCATCACCACGCAATGGCTTCACACCAGTGGTTGCTACACACCCCAACATGCTTCGGGATGCAAGGGCCCTTCTGTGCTGCTTGCAGTTTTCATTGATATTAATACCCTTGTCAGTGCTTCTTATCGATCCAAATCTTTTTCAGTACTACTACAAATGTTTTTCTGTTGTTTGGCAGAAAGACAAAATGATGACAGTACATTTATTTTGGGGCTTTGTGCCTTTACTGGAGAGATGGGGAAGTGGATAGAGCCATAAACTGTGGCCGCCCACATACATGGGGTGCATCTTAAACCACTAGGCCATCTGCATCCTATAATAGTACATTTTTAATAAAGTGGTATTAGCTGAGAAGAGCTTTTGTTCTTTATTCAAAGAGGAGGACAGATTCAGAAACAGGGATGAGAGAGTGAGGGCCACAGGCCGTCTACACCTCTTCATCAAAGTTTTTTGTCAAAAACAGAGTCGTTGTATTTTTAAAGTGACATTTGAACATAACAACTTTGAGGATGAACAATTTAACAAATTTGAGTCCTTAAAACACACTTTAAAGTGTTAGGAAGGATGATGAATAAAGAAAACGACTTCAGCTGAAGTAGGTCTGTTGGTCCAGCCTTAACTCCTCCAACTTTATTTGTTGGTATGGCTAATATTTGCAGACCAATCTACCAAAGCATCAGTTGTAAATAGCAGCAGCATTTTTTATATCTGCTGATACGATAGTTACTGATAATATTGTGCATCCTTAGTATTGTCGTGCTGATTTTTTTTCAAGTGTTTATTATTCTGATTAGCTTGGTTTAAGTATTTATTTGATGAAGAAATGACTGGATGAAATGTCATGATGAACAGCTGTGTTCTCAATGTGGCTTCTTGCAGTGCTCTCAACCACAGAAGACTCTGCAATGAGCAGATTAGAGGAGGAAAGGCAAGAGAACACATAATAAAACAACAATACAGCCTTAAACTTTTCTTAACTGTGAGTCTTGCTTTATGCAAGTGCTGGGTGATATGTCTTTTTCTCCCTTTATGGTAAGAGTATTGAAATTTGTTATTATGGCAGCATAACATGTTGGGCATCAGGCTTCTACTTCATCACTCCTCACAGATTTATTTCAGATGCAGGATTTGAGGAGTGATGAGATAACATCTTAAACCCCTCACTGGAGCCTACAGGTGGATGCTGGGGTGGAGGTGGGTTGAAAGCGAGAGCGCAGTATTGATTCAGGGCAGAGCTGGCAATTGCAGAGCAGAGGAAGAGACCGGAAATCTTTCAGCTGAAATAGACTGAGGATGTGTGTCATATGCTTTGATTATGATGCATGTCAGGTGTGAATCATTGTGTTTTAGTGTGACTGCCTGGACTAGCTTGCAGGCTTGGCTTCATTACATTGTGGCACACCCAAGCACTGCTACTCCCTGTCTCCCCTTTAAAGAAGTCAGTGATACAAAACTAAACTCATGCCTGTGCACTAGACTGCAGACAGATGGTCCTAAGTCTGTCTGCAGTCTGTGTATATTCAATTCTCAGTGCATTTTCACTTGTAACTGAACCTAGGTGGTTTTCAGTTTCAATTCTCTGCAGTTAAGTTGTGTTAAGCTGCTATTTAAACCCCCCATTTCCTGATATGACTTTTATAATAAAAGCATTCAAACAGTATAACTGAGAAATTTTATTGTAAAAACTTTGCAGGAAGGGGTTTGTTTATCGCTGAATAAACAGAGCTTTACCAGGCAACAACCAGTTGCAAGTGTGCAGAGTATTTACAAGTGCTTCTTTGACCACGAGTCACAGCCACAGACCCCTCCTTTAATAATCCTGTACATAAAACAACTGAGTCAGAGGTGAAACAGGCTTTAAGTAGTCTTTAAGGCATTGCAACGTAGATTCAAATTACTGTAGGTCTGGGTTTAAATAAATAAACAATCTATTCTAGCACATAGGCAATGTCAAACACCCAGACAGACCAACAACGACGCTGTGCAAAGTGAGCAAGTTCCCTTCTAATTTCTTGACTCTGTGACATAAAATCTGAAAAGAACCTCTTTACCTGACTGCTGTGCTGCAGTTCACTTTCATTGTAAATCAAGACACTTTGCCACTAAGAGAAAGGGTAATGCTGTATGGTCAGTGAGTACACAGGCCCATCTGGCTCTGTTCTCAAGTGTCAGAGCAAAGCATGCACAAGACTGGGGCTCACTGAGCTGTAATCTGTGTGAAATCCCTGTTTATATGCTCCTTTTTCAGGATCAGCATCTGTGTCATGCACTACAACAAAATGCATGTGGTTAAACTGATGAGTATTTGTCCAAAAATCCATTTCATGACAAAACTAATACTAGTTTACCACCATCACTACTTCAAACTAACTCAATAATCTGTCCTGCTGTGGACTGTACTGGCATATAGACTGCAGTGTCATGCATGGTTCAATCTGCTCATTCTTTGGCTGCATTTAACTGTAGCAGTGCTTTATGTCAGCACCTGGGGAATTTTGGCTTCACATTTGTACAACTAAAGGAAACAGTGACAAGTAGTCCACATTAACAGTCAGTGGTTGTACAGCCCTGAATTACATTTAGTTTTTGCCTCCATCCAGAATTATTGTCTCCGTTTCTTGGATTAATCCACAGAACTCAAGGGATCCATTTATTTAGACTTTGTGTGCTTTTGTAAGTTTAACAAAACCGTCCTCTGTTTTTGAAAATGCTATAGCAGGCATTTGTCTGCCTGTTAAAAATCAATAGAATTAGAGTTTACAGACTGCTGGGCAACTCTGTGAAGCCCTGCAGTCAATCTTTGAGCTCAGAGGGATTGTTTTTTTTTTCAATCTTATCTGGGGAAAGAAATGCACCTGCACCTGTTATATGATGTACTCCATATTTAAACTGTCAGAGAGTGAATGAGTCGATGTTTTCAGCTCTGAAGTGTTCATATAGATTTCAGGAGTGGCAGGTGTTTAACCATTAGAAGCATTCAGAGACATGCCACTTTTTCAGAGGAGGAAAATCTTTAATTCCCTAGCCTGATGTCTCCCTGTCTATCAAAGTTTGCATATAGTCAGGGAGAAAAAAAACACATCCGAGGCTGTTGCTGATGTTCTTTTTTTTTGTCTCTGGGGCACAGCAGTAAAATCTGTTGTTCTTCCACTTTAATGCAGTTGATGGCCCTGACAGAACTACAGGCAACATGAGCTTAGTATTCCAGTCTCCACCTTTGTGTGTGACTTGCAAACAAGCAACAAAACTAAACTATGAACAGTGAGGCTGGCATCTTCAAATAGGACTGAAGGGTTTTGGCTGACTCTGATATTCTGTCATTTGCATCTGAGCCAACAAAATACTGCCAAAGAAATGCAGCAGAATGATGGAAATGAAGCAGCTGCTTGAGCCCAGTGCATCCTGGTACATGTAGGCAGTGCCAGCTCTGACCAGTGAGATGAAGAACTCAGTTTTTCATGATCATAAAACACAAAATCAGGAATTCATTGTCTCCACTGATAATGTTTGAAAGCAGCATACGTCCTCATAAAACATGGTTTGGTTTTAAAATGACCCCTTAATATTAACATCATCATACTGACATGTTGGATTAAAAAATAACAGACTATATTGAGCAGAGAAAATATAGATGCTAGGCATTTTAATTGCTTAAGTCATTAGCACTAACATTAAAACTACTGGCCTCTGAGCAGGTGTGCTGAGCTCAGGGTGTCTGCAGAAAATCTGATATCAAATTCCATACGTTTTAAGACTATTTAAGACCCTCTTCATGCTTTTTAAGACCCTATTGCATCTTCAGTGTCTAACCTGTTTCATAAATGACACCATTCATATATTTTGTGCTGACTGTAGGATAAAAATGTAACAATGTAGAAAAGAAAATTACAAAAATAAGTTTTCTTAGAGAATTTTGTCATTAGAATATGAGGAAAAGACCTCAGTTTGATACCACAAGGTAGCTGACAGTTGAGGGTTTTATTTACTTTTTTGTAAGACAACCTAAATATGCCATACTGCAGTCTTACAGTACATTTTTACACATTTTGCATTTCCATTGCTGCATTTTATCGCCTGTTGTGTCCAGTTTTAATGCACTCTTGGATACACAGTATATATATTTTTTACTTTTTCTACTTTGAATTTCTAAAATGGTGCATGGCACAGTAGCTGTGTTTTCTTCCCCCACTTTGCAAAAAGGTGCATTTCCTCATCATTAACATGCACACAGCACTTGCTAGAGACCCTGCAGAACTTTTAGCATGCACTGACAGCTCAACAAGCAAAAACACAGAATCTCAGGTGTTGTTAAAATAACATATAAAAACACAAATGTGGAAAAATTAAGTTAGAACCTCGTGGTGAAAATGAAGACTTCAAAAGCTACAAGATTTAAAACCTCATAGTCTTGCATTTAAGACTTTTTAATACTTTTAAAAAGCCTCTGTTTTTACTAAATAGGTTAATTAACTTTTAAGATCTTTTAGGTCTGTTCACTAATTCTTAACAGTTCAAATATCAAAAAGCAGAATAATCCTTTTCATTGGGGAAGACCTGTTAAAATAAGAGTGGGATGCAAGAATTTTTAAGTAGCCCAGAAGTTGGAGCCCAGGACTAGTAATTCATTACAGTACAGAGTTTATGAATCCACAGTGAGTCACAGATAAAATCAGAGAGGGGTCTGGGGTCCTCCTCCAGGAAATTTAGAACATCCAGCACTGAATCATGGAGAATATTTATGCAACAATTTGTGGGTGAGAGAATATTAAAATCGTATTAAGTTGACTAGAAATAAAAATTAGATAAGGACATGTCTTACTTAAAGGGCTGCTAACATTTCAGATCCCTCAGTGGTAAAAATCCGACTTTTAAGACTTTTAAAGACCTTAAAGGGGACATATTTTACCCTTTTAGGACAAGTTTATTTTGGTCTCAGAGGTCCCCAAAACATGCCTGTGAAGTTGCTGCAAAAACACTCTAGTATTGGATTCTTGCAGGTCTAAAACACTCTCTGTTCCAGCCCTGCTCAGAATGAGCCGTTTCTCTGTCTGTGGCTTTAAGTGTCAGTGAGCTGTCTGACTCCGCCCCTGACCACACCCCTCTCAGCATTCCTGATGTTACAATGTTACAGATGCTTTTATCCAAAGTTAAGGACATGACTAGGATTTGAACCATCAATGTCCCACTGAACTATCCAGCATCTCAGCTGGCAGCTGAGAGGAAGATCAGGATATTAGGGCAGAACTTTCCTCCAAGCGGGGAGAGCCAATCAAACCTGGGGGTGGTGCTTATTCCCCACATGAGATCATGAGGGGAAAATGTGAGAACAGCTTGTTTTAGCACACATTTTCTAAAAGGTGGAGAAAGAGTGGAAGGGAAAAAATCTGTCTGGTATTTGAGGGGATTGTGGACAGGCCAGGGACACATATTTGTGTTCGAAAAGCCTGAAAAAGTGATTTTTGCATAATATGCCCCCTTTAAATATCAAATGTGCAATTTGAGACTTTTCATAGATCAGCCAGAACCTGTTTAAAGTCTGTTTTTAGGACTGAAACTTGTTGATTTGTTCATCCTCAAACTTTAAACTGTGTGCTTTATTGGCTACAGTTAAAGGCCTAAACTACATTTAAATAACAGTATCAATATTAACTTATATAACTTTTAAAATATTGGCATATCAGAAAAAATCCAACATTGTGCATCCCATTCGACAATGCCAATAGAGACCAGACTGAGTCTTTAGTTGAATCTTTCCCAACCAACAGACCTGTATGGAGGCAGCCACACTACCAGTAATGCTAAAAATAAACAAAGTTTTGAAAAAAGTTCAGCAGTGTTTTATTAATACTCCTTTTTGGTACAAAGCAGTTTCACTTTGATCCATTTACAGAGAGAGCTGTGGATTATGCAAAATAACAGAGACACAAGATCTTGAAGGCACATTGCTGCTGAATATTTTTAAGATAGCCAAAGAGCCCAAGAGAGAAAAGAATCATGGGGAGTGAGAGGAGGGAGACATGCAGGGAGCAGCACCAAGGCAGGGACTTAAACCTGTGACAGCTGAAGACTTTAGCCTGCTCTACCCACAGAGCCAAACCGGTGTGCACATTACTGCTCAATTTTATTTTACATTTAATTTCTCTAATTTTTCAGTACCACTGACCAAAATCCTCTAACCAAAGTTTAAAGGGAAAGAAGCACAGATCTAAGAGAATGATGACTGAAGTGCAGACCAGTAAAACCAAAAGAGAAGCAGGAACACAGTTTTGGGTTTATTTGCTTTAAAATGGCACTAAAAAGGCTAAACGTTATGCAACGTAATGGAGCTCATACCTCCATTTGTAGAGACCTTCTATCAAATTCATTTAAACATGAGAATATATCCTAGAATATGCTCTGCTCTAAACAAACACACTGATGCTTCATCTCATTAAGTGCCTTGAAATAAACCCAGAAACACTTCAAATCTCTTTTAAATTGAGTGAAAAACAAGCATGAAAGAAGACATCCATTATCCATTAAAATGACCCAGATATTCAGAAGTGATATGCAAACAAACAAACACTCAGGAAAGTAACCCACCCACACATCTCCCGCTGTAACACATGCTGGCGAGGCGGGAGATGAGCTGCACACCTAAATACGCGCGTGCATTTCCACATACATGCGCAATATCAGAAACAAATAGGTGTCATTTTCAGAGAAACCCTAAGGTAATTAAGATTCTTCTTTTTTTTTTTTTTTTTTTTACAATTGCCTGAAGAGGCAGAACAGAAGAAAAGTCACAGATTGTTTTCATCCTCCTCTCTCTTTTCTCACTCTTCCTGTGAGAAGAGAACAGGATGTAATGCCAGCAGTGAAAGATAAAACAGGAGTTATGATCCTCCTGATCTTGTCGTTAATGTGCTGTGGTTCACTTTCTTTGGCGTGAAAACAGAATGTGTGAATCCTGATGTGAGAGCCCCGCTCCAGTGCAGGCTTTTTGAAAATGTTTGCTGGACTGATGGTGTTCAATAATTCATCAACTTCTGTCACAAATCACTTTTATTTCTGTCTCAGGACGCCATATACATTGAGAGAAATGTGCTTACGCAGCCAGATGCAAATCTGCACACAAACATGCACAAATGCAAGCTCATTAAAGCGCCCTAACACTCACATACAGCGCTGAATGCTGCATATAGAACAAAATGTTTGTACCCACCCATCTGTCTGTGATTCCTTTGAGTTTAAACTCTTTTGGCATGTTGAATGACTGGAGGTCTTTAGAGGATATAGCTACTGATGTATCAGGAATGCATCTGTCAGTGAGACCTCGGTGTGTGCGTGGCTGTGCGTTTCTCTTTATGTGTGTTTCTCCAAGTGTCAAAACAAAGAGACAGTCCAGTGAATATTTCATTCCAGTACGCTGCCTTTCGCCCCCCCCCCGTGCTGCATCACAATGCTGACCGCTGAAACATGCAGGGGCGCGTTCAAGAGCCAGACAAACACAAACACGCACACCCACCTGTTCAGTCAGCAGGCGTAGCTGTCGACTCCGAGGGTCTCGTTTGCAGAGGTTTCGTGCCGGGGCGACCACCGTGCAAACACACCTGCCGTCAGGATCCGAAGCCGTGCTGTACACCTGCCAGCCCTCCTCTGAGCCCGGGTACAAACCCTGTGCATACAAACACAAACAAACAAAGGCGCTGTGTTAATGAAGTCGCTGCAAGATAAACATGTCAGCTGTGCAATGGACAAAAGAGGAGGCCAAAAAGTCACACACTGAGCTAACTGTTGGTTTAACATGTTTGATTTTTCTGGTCATTGCATTGCACTTTTTTGGGAGGGATTTTTACGCCTGGTGAGAGAAAGAGTATCGAATGACATGAGGGAAAGGCACCACAGGCCCTTACCCAGGCTGTCTGCCCCAGAGATGGAAGCCTCTGTACATGGGGCGCACAAAGTACCACACCACTGCCACCCCTGCATTTAATCAGGAATTCTTTTGTCATAAATTTTACCATTTTAAACCCCCAAATGGATGGATAATGTAATGACAATGTGTATTGAGTACAATTAAATTTGTTCAAAAGCAATTAAGACATTAATCTGAAAATGAGGTTGCAACAAGCTTTATGCTATAAAGGAAGAGGCTGGGGTGGAGGAAGTTAAGCTTTGCCAGCAGCAGCGTGGTTCATCAGTATTAATGCAAGCAGGGATCAGTGAGAGGTATGTCATATTTAAATGCAGCGTTGTGTTGAGAGAAAGAGCTGTGATTGGATGTGGGAGCTGGGATGACGGTTAGGTGTATGACTACCGTGTCCTGCATGTATTAACGCTGAACTTCATTTAATTAACACCAGTTAAACTGTAACTATGGTTATATGGACCTTTGGTATGTGACGTCAGCGACTCTGCCAACTCAAATTCCCACAAATATCTATTTAGAGCATATTTTGTATATAAAAATCTTGAAAGCTTGAAGTGTTAGTTTTCACAGTCTGCAAATCACTTTCCTTTCAGCCATCCATTTTCTTTCACTGATCCAAAACTGGGTCGCTATAGCATCAGGCCTTCATCAGGGTCTTCATCAGGGTGTGAAAAAAACACGCTCTGATGAAGACCCGGTGTGGTCAAAACCAGCTTTCTTTGTGATTTTATTGTTTTATTAGATATGCCCTGAACCATTAAAGGCTTTTTAACCTAATCCTTGGCTCGAGCAAGTGTGTGCCTGAAGATTGCCCTGGTGGCTTCTCCCTTTTTTCAACATTTTATGCATCATTCTTCAAGAGCACCTGGCTCTTACCTGGAGTTTACCACACAACGAGAGCACACGGTACAGCTCTCCTTTTTGCAATACCTAACCCTAGTTGTAACCTGAGCTGACAGTCAGGTGCTGTCATAGTTTTTGAACAGTGGAGTTTAGTTGGATAAAACTCATGCCGAGGGCGGTCAGCAGAACTGAAATACATCTCCTCTGCCAAGAGGAGCTTTCAGTTTGGTTCTTTTCTCGTTCTAATTCTAAAAATGTGGCCTAGATCTGATAAGACTGCGGCCCTATTATGGCTACATCCGAGCTAATTACTACACCTGTGGCAGCCATTATATCTACTGGCATAAAGTACAACTAAACCCCTGCCGTTTCCAGTCATTGAAAAGTTTTTAATAGTGTTACATACTCTTTATCTAAGGAAGAAAAATGGTCAAGTTCTGAAAAAACTGCTGCTGAGAACAATGGTGTTGGACTTGGAGGTGCTGAACCTGACCGCTTCGCATTGAGCTAAAAACCGCCCCAATGCATGCTGGAGGTCCCGGCTAAATAAGCCAACAGCACCACATCATCTGCAAAAAGCAGAGATGAAATTCTGAGGTCATCCAACCAAAATCATTTTATGAAACGTAAGAAGTCATTTTCCATAACAGTGGCTCTTTTACAACAGATGTACTGAATGGGCTAATGCTAGCAAATGTCAGTACTTAACATGACAATGTGTCCTTGTGACTTCTAACTAGGGCTAAACAATTTTGGATATTATATTATAATATGGAATATTATAATATTCCATATTATATTATAATATGGAATAATTTTTGAAGTTCCTCATTGATGTATTATTCAACAAACACATGCAATGAATCATTTTATATTATAACCAGCACAGTATTGGATTAAACTAAGGCTTACACCTATTTTTGGAAAAAAAATCTAATTGCAGTTATTTTGACTTATATTGCAATTTCAATGTATATTGTTGTTTTAAAGAGCATGATCATTTCTTATTGAGAAAACCATTTTCATTTGTTTATTTATTTCAGACAACAAACATACAGAATAAAGAGAGTAGTATTTTTTTGACAGAGTCACTGGCATCTGTGCTAAGAAGACTACTTGTCTTTTTTACTCTCTTTGACTTTCATGGCTCCAAAACCCACCTCCAACATAATTATGGACTAAAATGCATAGTACAATAATGACAACACTGGTGCTTCCACCCTCTTTTAAATTAGATTTGTCAAGCAATAGCAAAAAACTCAAAAGTAGGACCCAAACGCAACGGCACTGAAGCAAAAACAAATGTTTAAACTAAAAATGCTAAAAAATACAACAAAAGGCCAAAAATATAAACCCAAGCTCAACAAAAAATTAGGGCTGGGCAATTAATCACAAAAGAGATTAAACTGTAATACGGCCTGCTGCAATTTTCAAATTGCAGAGGGTGCAGCTATTTGTTTTACCTGAAATTTGTGTCAAAATACCAGTTTAAATGGTTTTTTTGCAGCAGAGATGCAATCATTCTAGTGGCATATCTTAAGAATAGTGTACAAAAAATTCCTGTTCTCTTCATTTTTGTATATTTTTCTTGTAAAATATGAGAATTAGATAAAATTATCATTCCCTTTCTTACAAGTATTCATATCCAATTTGCAAAATAAGTCAAAATCATCAAAATTAGATATTTTTAAAATTGTTCAGCCTTCATTTAATCTAATATTGTGTTGGTTATAGTTTAGAATAAACTATTGTATGGGTTTTTTTTGGAAAATACATGAGATAAGGAACTTAAAATATAATCGTTTATTAAATCGCAATAGCAATATTGGGTAAAAAAAAAATCGAAATTACATTATTTTCCCAAATCATTCAGCCCTACAAAAAATACATGAAAGAACACTGGAGACACAGAACGGAGAGTGAATACGGGCTGGGGATCCACAAACTGACAAAGACACAGAGAAACACAGAAACTAAGTAGACAGGGAGTGATTACACACAGGGGGACAGGTGAGGGCGTGAGGCCAATGAGACACAGGTGACGACAAATGAGACACAGGTGAGGGCAATCAAAGTGGAGGGAAAAACACAAAGACAGGAAGAGAACCAGAATCACACACAAGGAGAGAGAAACTACAATATAAAACAGGAAACACACTGGGGATAGAGAAAACAAGGACACGGTATAACAGAACTAGAAGCTAAACTGGAAAACTCAAGGACTAGGGAACACAGGAGGCTGAAAACAAACTAAGCTCAGGAAACTAAACAGCTACAACAAAAACCAAAACCATGACAAAGTGATGTCATAACAGTCACCTGTCTGCCAGAGGTTCAGTCTTCTGTGTTATTTATTTATTTTCTCCCACACTATTAACATAAAATTATCAAATTCCACATACATTTTATCCAAATCATCCGCCCCAGCTCCAGTAATATTGTACGGGCTCTTTGGACATTTTATACCTTTTAAGGCGTTAAAGTGTGTTGTAACTATGTAATGTAATGTAATGTTGATAATTAATTCAACAACTAGATGTTTGTTAAGTGTAAACTATAAAAAAGTCATGGCTCCAGCTTCTAAAACATGGCACTTGGCCATTTCTTCTTTGAAAATCTTGTAAATTAAACATCTCTGGTTGATGGATTATTTATAAGAGAATACAAGATAGATGAAGTCAAAGTGGCTAACCCTTCATGAAATTTGATCACCTAAAAAATTCTCTTAACTAGATTGGGAAACATAAATGTTAAAAAGTCCACATTTTCAGGTAAACTGGCTAAAAAAAATGCCCTTGTCTAATGCACACAACACCCCATGATTGTAATTTTTTTTGGAACCGTTTTCATCCCTCACCACCTCTAAATTTCGGCTCTCGCATCTCCTTCCATGCTGCATTATGAACAGGATAAGATAATGCACTCAAACGTCACACATCCACCCAGTGTGCTTCTATCATGTGCAAACAGCACCAGCTCCACAGGCACGAGGGTGTTATGGAATAATTGTCCCTGCATCACATCCCTCAGGAGCTGCTTTCCTTCAGGCTGCACATAAATCCTGCAGCACATATACAGTGTGATGAAAGAGCTCCCAGTATAGGTAGAGGATTACTACTCAGTGGGAATGTATTTCAATAAAGTCAGTGTTTTGGTTCAATGATGACCGTGCAAAAGAAATCAAAAAGTAGCATTTAAAGAGGTACTCATGCTGCGCTTACGAACAGGGAAAATAAAGAGACTCTTTAGACTATATCTAATTTTTCTGTTTGATTTTCTAATGTCTATTTTTATCATTTTTTATGCTGTTTTTGGTTATTTTAGTGTGAATCTTTTCGTTTAAAAGTGTTTTCACAATAACCCAATGACTCATTCTCCTGAAGCAGCATCTCTGTAGAAATAGCACATTTCCTCAGTGTGCTTTCCGGGTCAGGCTGTATTTAGGCGAGCGGCCAAATGTTTTCCTTTCACCATCGTTTTCTGTCTATTTCCATGTCAACCGTACATCTCAGCAGGGTTCCAGGAAATCTCAGTTAGATGCATGTTGTAATCTAAGTGACCACCTAGGTTTGTAAGAAGGTGAGTGCATGTTCTCTTTGTATTTTATTGTACCCAACTAAACTGTCGACATCCGTCACTGAATGGGATGTGTCTTGTTTGCAGCTTAAATCAGCACTGACATCTCCCACACGTCTGCGTCCAGGAAAGCTATCAGCAGTACTGGAGAGTTTTCTCCCTCGTATCCACAGCCAGAGCTGCTTTTCTCTGGCAAAAAGTCACCAGCTCCCCAGAGTTATCTCAGAAAACTGCACCAAAATGATTTCTGACCAACTCACGGTCCACACCAACACACAGCTCTGCTTCTTCTGCCACCTGGCCCATGTCATTAAAACATTAATTTCATATCATCACCTTATGTTTACTATCAGCTTATAGTTTTGTCAGTGCAATACTTTCTTTCCAGTTAATTTACCAGATTAAAAAGTATTTATCAGTGTTTTACAACATAAACTGGTTTCTGTGGCTTTAATATCTATTTTATTTACATTTTACAAAAGTCAGAGTTATATAATATGGAAACTCAGCTACAACTGATATCATAGCACAGGAAACATTTACAATAAAAAACAATCAATAATAAACAATAAATAATAATAATATGACTGAGTTTGACCACAACTTCCTCCTGTAGTCCTCCTTTGCGGATGTTTACGTCCCTGGGGTGAAAAGGTTGCAGGCGGGTCAAACACAGCCAGCAGTGATGAGTGAGGAGACAAAACCAGGTCTGCTTCACGGAAATGAAGAAATGTGATTAATCATGATTAATCACAACATAGTGATGTGATTAACTTGATTTTTTTTTTTTATCAATTAGCAGTTGCTAACGCAGCTGAAAGGGGGTTAACATCCCATGCTGCCAGAGGCTCTTGCAGGGCTTGCAACCTCACACCCTTAAACTATATCACACTTAAACACCTGAGAATGAAAGATCCACCAACAAAGGCAAGACTGTGTGTCTAACACTGGTGCGCTCAGGAGTGTGGGGATGGGAAGGTGCAGCTGCCTGATACGGGAACGGCAGCTGCATTTTCATAGGCATCCACTGTGCTTTCCTGGCCTGATCCAGCTCACCCCATACTGGATGCACAGGACCCAGTGGACTGGTCCAGACATCAGGGTGACCACATGCATTGTAAAGGGGTCAGCTAGGAGGAAACTAGGGCTGAATGATTTTAGAAAATAAGCTTATTGCAATATTTTTCCCCAGTGTTGCAATTGCAATTTAATATGCAATTATTTTTAGGTTCCTCATCTTACTATTCATGTATTTGTAAGACAAGAAATACAGTATTCTTTATCATAACCTAAACAATATTAGATAGAATATAGCAGGGCAAAACAATTTAAAACAAATGTCTAATTGCAGTTATTTTGCAATCAGATATTTATTTTGAAGAGCATGATCATTTTTATGTCAATCTTGTTTTAAATAAGAAAAACATTCATTAGTAAAAGAGGGATTTTTATACATAAAACCTTGAAAGTTTGCATAATATGCATAATCTGCTGCAAAAAAGTTTCAAACTGGTATTCTGACACATTTCAAATTAGAATTATTGCAACTTTTGCGACTGTTAATTGCGGCAGGCCATATTGTGATTTAATCAAATTTGCGATTATTTGCCCAGCCCTAGAGGAACCCTGAAGGGACATGGGCTTGGTATGAGTCTGGACCATTGCCATTAGGAGGCCAGAGCTGTACCGGACCAAGGCTGAAGCAAGGTTGACCACCCATTTTTTTGGACTAGGTTTTCAGTTGATGACCAGGAATGAGCTAGTTATTGTAATGGTTAATCAAATCGCTGGTGTTTTGTTCAGTTAGTTACACGACACATCCAGAGGGCTGATCAGTGTTCTCCAGCGTCCCAGAGCCACCCCTCCCCCATGCTAGCTCTCACAGCTATCTTAGGTATCATACCAAATCACCACATAAAAGGGTACTTAAAAATACAACTCTCTCTGCTCTATGAAGATTCACATCACCATCCCTTCACTTAGCTGTTTTGCTGCACACTCACTCCTCTCCTCTAGTTGGACTCTTAAACTAACTCACCAGCTGTCCAAAACCAATCAGTACTGAGCACCTGAACACAGTCAGGCATTTGGCAGCTTAAGAGTTAGATATTTAAGAAGTTGCTGACGATCCAGCAATTCCTGAAATGTGCTGAATTCCAGACTTAATATCACCTGATTATAAAACTAAACTTACCACCATTGTTACTAAGTGTTTTTTATGTGTAAATTCCCAGATATCTGTTGCCAAATCAACTTAAACGTTAATCAAATGTCATTGTTTGGCTTAGAGGTTTGCCCCCTAGTGACCAAATAACTGCAGGTTTAAATTCCTGTTCAAACCTGACCACTACCTGAAATTATAATAAAAATCTTAAAGTTACTTTGAGTCTGCAGTGTTGGTTTAATGTTTTGACTGCCATCATTTGGGAGAAAGAAAGACAAAAACACACCAGAGAAAAGGGTAAGAACTTCGTAATGAGATCAGCATGCTTTTATGACACGATATCTGGGGCTACAGTGGCACGTTTATTTATTTATAGGTCTAAAAAGCTGCCAGAGTTTTACATAATAACACCTTTCCATTTTTAATTCTGGGGCTATTTTGGGCTGCATTAGGTAATGCCGAGGTGACGCAGATTTTTCCGCGGAGGTCTAAAGATATGAACTGAAACATGAAAGCATATGTGAGCTCATTTGGAGAGATTTTAGCAGGTCTTCTGTTTGACCTACTTAGTTTGAACATTTTAGAACAATACAAAGGAATGGCTCCATGCCTGCACACCAGCCTGTCACAATAATCTCACTGAGAAGCTGCCCTACAAACCCTGAAAAAGAGAAACAACAGAGGAGGAAGCTGGGGGGCGGTTGAGGTGCAGGGAGGGTAGGAGAATGCCTGTAGGGAAACATCTGATAAATCAATCAGCAGTGTTTGGTGTTTTAACCTTGAAGTCGAGTTGGCAATGAAGGTGAGGGGGGTAAAAGGGTTTAAACAGGAAAACGTGGATGGGATGAGAATGTATGCCTTGTTTGAGTCAAATGCTTGATGTAATTAAACAGAAGAGGACATAAGGCAGCTGAGGGCTCATTTCACGCAAGGGAGAAATGATAAATATCAACTCAGGCAGATCGGATGGATGTGATCAGTGCAAATATATCTACAGAGAAAGTGGAGATCTTATAAAAAGCCAATACTGTAAGAACAGAACAGATGGGAGTCAGAGGCAGTGGAGGTAGGACAATACTTAAAAAATGAAACAGCTTATTTAAGACACAACAGTCTACAAGCTGTCTTCCACCAGGGGAGTGTTAACCTGATGGGAAGGTTCTGGAGTTAATAAAAAACACATGAAAACACATGGCGGTAGTTAATGAATATTGTTCTCATTGCATGCTGAATTCTATCATATTTCAGGTGATTTCAAACTTTTTTGTTGCCCAAGGCATGCTAAATTCATATCCGTATTTCCGTGCAAAAAAGCCTATTTAAAACATTCTACATGCCTTTTTCTTAAAGATTTGATTTGGGGATTTTACACATTATTTACATGTTCAGAAACAGGGATAAGAGAGTGGGAAATGACATGCAGGAGAGGAACCATAGGCTGGACTTGAACCTGGGGCCTCCTGTGTACATGGGTTGCTACCTGCTAGGCCTAAACGGTGCCTGAATTGATACTTTTGAGAGAAAAAAAAAGTGCATTAAAAGTAAGCAGCTGAATAAAAGCTGTCTCAGTATCATGCAAGACTGATATATCTTAAAAAGATACCAATAGATCAGACAAGTAAAGGAAATAGGTGTCACTTATTTGTGCAAGAGGCTCACACAAAAAAATCATACTGGCATTGCATCATTAAGATGTCAGTCAGTGGCTATATCCTTAGTAAGAACATGCAAGAAGAGCAGAGAGCTCGCTCCAGACAGCAAAGCAACTAAAAGATGTTCCCACTCTGCTGAAGTAAAACAAGTGCACATAAATCACATAATGTATTTTGATCCTTTCCTTGGGAGTGGTGGTAGATTGCGTCAGAGTGGCAGGGTACTGGAATAAAACACCAAAATCTTCCTTGTAATTCAGTATGGTAGATTTTGGACGTGATGGTACCAGTGCCATGCTGGCATCTGACTTCAATATGCTACACAGCACATACTCTTCCTCAGAGCACACCATTTGGAAACCACAGTCTTATCATATCATCTCATGTCTTACTGTATCATATTGTAGCGTATCGTCTAAATGTATTGTATCATACCGTATCGTGTTGTGCTGTATCATATTGTGACATTACACATCGTATTGCATTAGACCGCAGTGGATTTAGAATGTTTTGGGGTTTTTTGTGCAAGGCACACCAGAGATAAAGAGCACTCTACAGTTGCCATGATACCCCAAAGATGAATTTCAACATGATTTTACTTAAATCAAATGATATTTTGATATCTGTTTCAGTACAGCTAAACCCTGCCCACAGCCACTGCCTTGTTCTCCTGAAATGACACTTACTGGTTAGAGTCCATTCTCAGATTTGGCACCATTACTGTAAAGTGGGGCCTTGTCTTACGACATACATGGAATCTGGCCAATCCATCTGTTTTGAAAGGCAACACAATGCCATCAGTCCACAGGTCTTAATGTACAGAAAAACTTTTAGGGACCAGGAGACATCACTGTCTTTCTCAACTCTCCCTATTCATCTGTAACAGACATTAACATTAATGTGTGCAAGTTTTATTAAGTCTTGAGAGACTTCATGTTTTAAAACAGTTAGTGGGGATAGACGCTGTGACAGCAAGCAGAGCAGAGAGCCATACAGTGTGAAAAAGAGGTAGTCTTCAGCATCAATCAAACAAAATTCTGAATCTCCGTTCATGTCTGTGCACTGGTGTTAGTGTGTACCCAACTTCTTTAGAGAGTAAGGCTGGCCACACTAGACGACTTTCAAAACTTTTAACAATTTAAAAAATTTGAGAGACCACAGACATAAGAATTTTAAACAATTTTTCATCTTAAAATCCCTGAATGCACACACTAGATGACTCAGCCAGACAACCTGCCAGTGACCTCACAGTGAAGATTCCCCAAACAGGGGGTTTCACAGAATCTCATGTGATCAATCGTGACTTTAAAATACAAACAAACATGGATGACTATCGAAATCCTCAGCTTGCTGCCCCTTCACCACAGGCTGTCCTGGCATGTGTTATAGCTGCAGCAAAAATCATAAAACACAGAAAAGAAAATAGATGAAATCATGGCTAGAATGAAGGTCAAGTTGTTTTTGAGTTTGTGAGCGGTTGAAGTATGCAACATCCAGCTGGTGACACCACACACTCTGGGTCTGGGAGGCTATGACGTGATTTGGAGCAGTAATGTGATTCTGTTGACACCAAATACTTGAGGATTATTGAGACAAATAGTAGTCTGCGACAAGCCGGGATATGCACCAACATTCGGGGGGAGAATCCTGTCTCAAATCGGGCTGAAAATTGTGTAGTGTGTGGCTAGCCCAACTGCTTTAAAACAATCTGAAAAAAGAATCTTCTCTCTCTGTATCACCGCCATGTTTGAGCAACAGGACACTGGCACGTGCAGTGATTTGATCGCTGTTTGCATCTTTGGTTTGCAAATTTAAAAATTTTATTCAAAAATGTGGTCTCATCGGTACAAACAAACACAAAAATAATGAATATCGTATTGTTTAAGCAGTGTTTCCCAACCACTGACAGCCCCACTCTCTGACATGTACCTAAGAAAAGCAAAAGAGTAGAGAAAATGACACACTGCAACCAAAAATCAACATAGATTTTAATTATTTCACTGATAAAACCATAAATCATGGTTTTAGTCAATATTTGAAAATCTAATTTTGGCGCCCCTAGAGCAGACAAAGCCTCACCCCCCCAAGATCATTGGTGCCTGCCCTGGGGGGTCTCTGACCCCAGGTTGGGAACCGATGGTTTAAAGCACATGGTATCCAAAAAGTTTTTGGAAGTATCACAAATCCTTTCCTAACAATAACACATGGTTGTATAAATTCCAACAGCACATCAAGACTTGCCTCATGGCACATTATTTGGGAATCACTGTGCTTTCATTGTATCCTAAGTTCCCCTCACTGAAACCCATGTATATATGTTAAAATAGATTACTGGTTGAACGAGTTAAAAATGACAAAGTGTGGTTTATATAGTTAACACATTATAGATTCGCAGTTAATAAAGAAAGAAAAATGGGTGAAAAAAGAGCTGAAGTTAATTAGAAAAATAACATATCAAAACGATGCCTATTCTAAATAACTGTGGTATTTTAATGAGATATAATATCAATGTATCGCTGTATATAACCTCCAGTTTAAAATGTGCCCACTAAATGCATTGTGAACATGGCAGGTATTGTGACTGAAGGAGTCCGTGAGCTGCGCTGACAGAGCAGTGTGAACATCAGACAGACGAGGTCTGAACTGCTGATCTCACTCACAATTACATCCAGTCGTCAGAGTGACTCGCAGCAACACAACGCTGTAAGATTGAAGAGATTCTCTGTCCATCATCCTCCGAAGCAGCAAGAAGTAGCAACGCTGCACCACTTACATTTCCATCTGTTTCCAGCCAGCTCTTGTCTATGTGTGTGTGTCTATGTGAGTGTGTGTGGTTGCGTGTAGGCGTCTGCCTGCATCAGACTGTGTGCACTTTGCTGAACTTGCAAAGTACAGCCACATAGCAGCTGTGAGGTGCCTCTCAAGCCAGAGACCTAAATCATGCAAAGCCCAAAGCACGCATACAAAAAAAAAAAAAGAAAAACACACACAGACACACACCCACATACACAGAGTTGAGAAACCTGTGTACATACACGTTCTTGGGGGTTCCAGGGTGTTGCTAGGCCAACAAATTGCCGGCTGTCCCTTGGGTGAGTCAGCCTTCCCCTGGAGAAATATCACCCCCAGGAAGTCATCAGGAAGGCAATCCTATTACCTCTCTGTGAATACTGTTGTGTGTGTGTTATTGTGTGAGTGTTTTAGCAGTGGCAGCATACTGCACATTAAGGTTATCAACATTTCTGATACACTGAAACCTGCTGACTGTTTTTAAAACATTACAATCTGTTATTTTAATGGGCCACAGTATTGAAAAGTACCAAAAACAGATCTTCAGTCATATTTTCATCCATAGCTCTGTTTGAATTACATAAACGTGTTGGCAGCATTCTAAAACTAAAACTTTGTATTTGTATAACTTGGACAGTGTGCAGGAGTTTGCCTACAGTTTTGGTAATTCAAAACAAGAAGTTATACAATAGTGGGTGCCTCGGATTCATGTCTGCTCTGGTATGAAAATAGGTATGGATAGTAGGTCTGTACTTGAGAAAAATCGATATGCCATTATATTATGTGCTCCTTGCCGATACGTGTATTGAACATTGACATTACAGAATCAATATGGCTTTAAATGGTGTAACAGTAGTTTTAAAATACACATCCCCATGGTGCAGTTCATAGCAGCACACACCTCACTCCAAAACAAGTCATCAGAAACATGGACATGAAGTCTATCGGCTGCCAGCAAGACTAAAAGCAAAGAAACTAGTTTATTACACCAGAATCCTGGCAGTTGGGCATGACTCAGACATGTACAAACAAGGTAAAACACTGCAGCCACACAAATCTCCAGCTACACAGGATAAGACACAAGGCTAGCTAGCAGTTTATAGTCACATCCAACACTGACTGTAAGTGATTTTCAGTCACTGATGTCAGTTATTTTTAGCTATTAAAGCTGTTTGTATAGCCGGTAATTGAAGTGTGCTTGTTATTGACTCTCACTGAAGGTGGCGTGCATCTTGTTCAATGTTCAGAAAGAAAGAGGCTCAAATTTGAGTTAACAGTGAAAACCAATAAAGTCCACTTTTTCCAAAAATAAATTTTTTCACAGTAAAGAATCAATGAGGGAAATTGATAAAGAACTGAATTGATAAGAAGAAGAATCGTTATCAATAAAATGTTGTCAATTCTCATCCTTACTTCTTAGATCTGAAATTAGCTGTTTCAAAATGTAGGATCCCTAAAACTATGAAAGAATCCCTTTGGTGTAATTCTCTACAGTGAAGACTAGCTGCTACGTTGAATTCTGTGTCTGTTTATTAGAACATGTTTATTATCCCAAATGAATATGTACCGCAAAATGTATTGTATCATTGCCTTTGTATATTGATACATATCAGGAGGCTGCGGGAAACACCCAGCTCTACTAGAAAGCTATGCTTGACCCTGATGAAGACTTCATTGGTCTGAACATGATCGTTTTTTAAATGATTGAGCCATTTTAGTAAATGCCTTAAGTATTTCATTCGTCATTTTTACACTGCTTCCTGGTTTCATCTACTTTGAGGCAACCGGTCATCCCCATTTTTCTATAAAGCAGTGTTGATTTTATTGACTAAAACAGTAACTGAAGATGTTAGTTCACTACCTTTTTCCATGAGAAGACGAGACTATGACTAGCTTAAAACACATTTTTTGTGATAAATACTAACAAAAATAAGTTTAGTTTCCATCATGGAGACTAAAAGTACTAAAAGTAGTAACGCTCATTATAGGTTTGATTTTGGTATCGACAGATATGAACATTTCTGCAAATACAGCCAGTTTATCGGCTGTAAGTATTGGCCCATACTGGCTGCATATACAAATACGTTTGTGGAGTTTTAGGCTTTCATTTCTTAAGCTTTAAAGTAAATAGACTCTGTAAATGAACTTAAGCTTGAATAGCGTTTTCTAGTCATCTGACTACTCAAAACACTTTTAGAGTGTTGGTCACATCTATCCATTCACTCCATGCTCTCATTGATGGCAGAGGTTGCTTAGGACAATTGGCCTTCAGTATTAGCTAATCCCATTCAAACAACCCATACCTATTTATACGCCAACAGCAAAGCAGCAGGAGCAAACTGGGGCTAAGGGTCTTCCCCAAGGACACAGCAACATGTGACTGCAGGAGCTGCGGATCAAACCATGTTCTTCTGACTGCAAGACAACCAACTCTACCTACTGAACCACAGTCATTTGGAAAATTAAAGAAAAAGAAGTCTGCTTCCTTTTTTCATCCTAAAGCTTTAAAGTGCGTTTTTACAAATCAGATTTTAGGTTTGTAATACATGTACAAATGTTGGTATGGATCAAAAACCCAGTATTGTGCATCTCTAAATAAAACTAAATAAAACTACTACTAAAATGTTAGTGCCGGACCGTCAGACATTCAAATCTATGATATTTCTCCCCTGTGTGTACGCAAGTATGTCAGTATTTTCATCAGTATATTCTAAATCAATGCAAGCGTTGATAGTGTGTTAATAGAGGATAAATAATTGAGTTAAAGTAATGACTAAAATCTAAGGACTTTTTACTGACTTAAAGTGGATTAAATCTAGAATAGACTAAAACTATAAAGAGTGATAAAACTGACTAAAATATGGCTAAAACTGAATGAAATTTTAAAATTAAGACTAATTCTGAACGCAAAACAGTTTCCAAAAAATAACACTGCTGTATGTTACAGTTTATTTTTATTAATATCATATCTAAATTTAAAATCATCGTGATAAACCTACTGTACACGTTCTGCATGACTCATAGACAGCAAAGGGATCTATCAGTGTCATTCCCTCTTTCTATTTGTGACACACTGTGCTCTATTTTTGAGTATTGTTCTAAATCTGTTCCGCTAAGACTTTTTTGTTCTTTCTCTTTGGTCTATTTTCTGCATCAATGAGCAGATCAAACATCTGCTGCATATTTTTCCCTGGATTAGGCTCCCTCTCCCTTTAACTCCAGATCCTATTAAGGTGTTTTGCCGCATTTCTATAGAAGCAATTTCTCTCTTATTAGTCACATTCAAGAGAGCTTATGTGAATACATGGACAGAGAGAGTGGCTGGCTGTGTTTACAAAGCAGCTGATTGAAGCATGTGAGTACCCTGAACAACTTCAGCTTCTGAATGATAAAAAATAATCTGTGCTGTTAAACTGATTAATTAAACTTTGAGAGAGGAGAAAGAGTGCATTTTCTGTCATAAAGAGCAGCTTTTCATTCAGAGTGTAAGTGTAGAATACATACGCTGACGATCCGCTCATGTGTGCCATCAGGGGATATGATGGTCCCATTGAGTCCGACCAGCGACGGCAGAGTCTGGGACATCCAGTTAGTGACCATAGCCATGGTGCTGAGCACCGCGCCAATCTTTAACATGGGAACACTCATCCTGATGCACACACATCCACACAAACACACAGGCAGAGACTCTAGCTGGCTCTCACACACAGTCCAAACTGTTGACAGCAGTCATGCTAAAAACAGCAGGTGCACAACATGATCCTACAGGTTAAAAAAGAAGCTTAGACTTTGCCCCTGCAGAATCCAGAGTCAGTGTTTCACGAAAAAAAAGAAACACAGCAAGTCCAAGTCCCAAGTCCTACAGGTTAAAGAATAAATCCTGAAGCAAAAGACACTTTAGATGCCTCCATGTGCAGAAACATCAAGTCCAAACATCCAGAGACGGCTCAGGCTGCAGGAGATGCTCCTGGAAACAGCTGGTTAGATCCTACTGAGCTGTATGTGTGTTTCTATGAGAGTGTGTGTCTCCTGGACTGCTTCCTCTGCCTGGCAGTAAGACGCTGTGGCTGAGCCAGCGCTGCTCTCTCATTTATCCACTGACTCTCTGACTCTCCTCCCTCCTCTCTCACTCTCTCTCTCTCCTCCATCTCTCCTCCTCATCTTCTCTCAATTCATTCATCAAATGAGCAAATTCTCCTCTTGAACACCATTTAGAGAAAAAAAAACAAACACATAACGGCCCTCTTTTTCTTCCCTTTGTCACCTATTTGTCTATCTATACTCCTTCAGAGTGTATTTTCCTCTCCACTTATTTTCCCTCTTTCATCTTTATTTCAGTGACAGAACACATCGATTTAGACTCCTCTGTGTCCTTTTCCCATCTTTTCTTTATATTGATTAAATGCAAACGCCTACATGAAAGCACAATGCTGTGGATTGACCTGTCCCCTGTCTATATGTGTGTATATGCCTGTGTGTTCATGTGTTTGTGTATATTTTTGCTTCATAGGCCAGCTGATGCAACACTGCCACCTTGTGGCTACCTGCATACACCTCAAACTCAGGATGTAAGCTGTTTCACTCTGGATCTCACTTAAACTTGAGAGGAAGATGTTGAGAGGGTCTTTTATTTGATTTATGTCTGCAGCGTTTCCATGGCAGCACAAACCCAAAAAACAAAATCCAGCCAATTTGCCACTTCTGCACTGTGCAGTGTTTGTGTCGACCTGCCCAGGGACTCAGATGAAAAGGAGCTAATTAAAAAATCTGCTGAGCAGAGGAATGTCCCAATTCCATAATAAGCGTATACATCATGAACTATTTACTAAGTGTCCCTGTATGCTGCCTTTTGTTTGTATATGAAAAATGTACATGCTTGACAGTTTTAAATTAGGATGAAATAAATCAATACAAGCATAGATGCATCAAAATGGAACTTCAAAAACTGACAGTTGGCTTTTTTCACACACGAACCTGCAGGTCTTAAATAGTTTCATTTTCTTTTGCTTTTTTCTTCTTTTCTTTATTTCTTCATTTTCATTTTTCTTTCTTATTTTTTTTTGGGGGGGGGGTCTTTATCCTGACAGGACAGCTGAAGCGGGATAGGGAAAGGGAAGACATGGAACAAATAGCACAGAGGCAGGAAATCAATCCTGTAACCAGGGTGTCAAGAACTCTAGCCTCTGCACACAGGCGCCTGCTCCACCAACCAAGCCAAACCAGCGCCTGCTTTCTCATTCTTTTATGATTAAATTTTGGATTTTCATGCTCTTATTCAAAAGAGGAAAGATGATAGAGTCTGAAACTGCGGAGCAAGAGAGCAGGGATTGAGGTGTGGGACCAAATTTAGAGCCAGGCCATCCACTTTGAGGACAACCCCCTCTGTTCAATCGGCACATGGACACAACCACTAGGCTCATACAGCTGCTTTAGTTTTATTTCCAGCGGTATGGAGCCATAGTTCATTTTGTTTGGTGCCTTATGGAGGGATTCTGTCAACACTTAGGGGTTAAACAGGCCACTAAGTTCACAGACGGGATTTTACTCTATTTTTAATTTTGATAATAAAATATATGACTCAAGTCCCAAAATGCAAAGCTATGCAGATCCATTTGTAAATGTTCTAACTATCTATTAGTGCTGCAGATGGGTAATAATGTGATTTTTCTGGACCATAAGCAGTGTTAATTTTATTGACTAATTATTTTTTTTATAGTTTCATTAATAGCCTTTTTTCCCCTGATGAATACACAAGTGCACATGGACAAAAACTAAAACGAAATTAACTGACACTTTAGTCAAAAATAAAAACGAGACTTAAATGTTTGAAAGAGACTTTATCCAATCAGACCTAATTTCATCATGTAGAAAGTAGGGGCAAGTTAGGCATATATCCAATCACAACTACTTGTGATTGGATATATGGCTGTGTGGTGGTGGGGGTAAGTTGGAGATAGATCCAGTCAGTCGACTAAACTTACTGTGAATTTCGTCAACTAAAATGTTGGGAAGTTTCGTCAACTAAAACTAGACAAAAACTAAAACAATTTAGATGACTAAATTATGACTAAAACTAAAAGATATTTTTGGCAAAAGACTATAAATTAAAAAGTGCTGTCAAAATTAACATTGGTATGCATAATATTATCTGCATAATATCATATCAGCAGATTTTAGCTTAAAAAGTGAATTATCAGTATCAGAAGATATTAAAAGTTCAGCTGTTATTTAATACTAATATTTTGGCTATATAATTCTGTTTAAATCAGCTGTAAATATTGCCCTTTCAAACAAATAAGTAAGTGGAGCTTTAAGGCCAGACCAGACCTAAGTTATCTGAAGTCTGTTTCTTTATTTGGCATCATTCCTTACACTTTAAAATCTGTTTTAAGGACTGAAATTTGTAAATTTGTTCATTCTAAAACTTTAAATGAGTGTTTATATTTAAATAACAGTACGGCTCAAATTATTTTTTAAATATCCCCAAATTTGCAACTGTGATTAGGATGTGTTCTTCAATGGTATCATAAGTCTTCTTGCTCGGTTATTAAAGAAAATGTAGAGAATAATCATAGTTTTGAAGATAAATATATATACATACATAAATAAATATATTAGGGGTGTAATAGTAAGAAAAATTTCGGTTTGGCATTTCGGTTTTGAAGTCACGGTTCAGTATGTTTTCGGTACGGTAATTGAATTGAAAAAACACAATTTAATTTTTAATTTTTTAAAAATGAAATTTTATTAGAATAAATAGGCTGAATAAATGAAATTTAAATTATTAATAATGCTGCAACCCCCTATCAAAAGTTCTTCAATGTTTAAAAATATTAATAAATAAATACAATTTGAATTACTAGGTTATTTCAATTGATATATTAACATATTTATACCCATTCTTAAAACACGAAATTTCCCAGCCAACTTGAACGTGTGATCACACAAGCTTGAGTTAGCTTGTAAAGTATGCTAGTTAGCATCTATCCTGCTGATTTCAACACGGACTTCAGCACTGGATTACTTTTTTAATCAATGGCACCTACCAAAAAATTTGGGAGAACTTTTCACAGCCCATCTTGGCAGATAAAGAGGTTAGAGCTGTGTAACATCTGAGGATAACTTTACCTAGGACGCAGCTGTAGACATGATGGAGTCCTCTCTCCCCCTCCTCCGAGGCTGACGGTTGAAGGTAGAATTAATTTGATTCACAGAGCCAGAGCACCACTGTTATAATAAAAAAGATTTGAAATCATGGGAAATTCATAACCAGCAGGTGAGACTTCTTGTTTTTCCTTCTCGTTACAGTGACGTTCTTGTTTGAGTGGTGCTTTTTAAAATGCTTTGGTTGATCCGCTGGATGACAAGCTGTCTGCGACACACCTGCTGAAATTATGGCAGCGCTACTGTTGTTGTCTTTGTCCATTGTGGTATTTTTCTGGGAAACAAAGTGTTCCTAAACAGGACACTTTTATCTGGGAATATTCAGGCTGTTGCTGTTGTTTGCTGTGGTTGTGTGGTTACCAGGACAGTGTGACAGTGAGCTGTGCTCTGGTTTTCTGTCTGTATGTGAGCTTTGTTCCACATGTATTTGTTCGGTACACGTCTGTACCTACCGAGAGGCCTGTACCGAATCGGTACTGTAGGAATGTACGTACCTTAACACCCCACATATACTTATATACACACACACACACACACACACACACATATATATATATATACATACATACATATATATATATATATATATAATTTATTACTATTTTTTAAATTAATAAAGTTACTTCTACAAACCGTCATAGAGGCACTATTGTTGTTTGGATTAAATGCCTTTTTGCGGGCATTTTTATAAACCTTTCAAGTACTACTCAATACAAAAATAATTGCAGCCTCTTATGTGATTATGGAAATGCACAGCCTAACATTGAGATAAGATTAATTAATTGTGCAGCACTCCCACTTATCCTTCTGTTCTGATTATCTGCTTATAAAGTTTGTGACTTCTCTGGCAATGACTCAAACTGCGCATTTTAACGCAAATCAAATCAAATATCCGTTCATTTTAATACCGTGTCATACCCTCAATTCATTTCACTACTTAGCGCTACAAATCTAATGAATCATAAGCATTAAATGAACCTGAACTCTTGTTTTACTGAGAGCATATTAATAAAAATTGGAGTAAAACAGACTGAAATATAAAAAGCTGCATCATTTCAGTGATAGAATTTGTAATTCTCTATCAGAATTTGTCTTTATATACAGAATTTATTTCAAATGTATTGTGGTCCTATTTTTTTCTCATATGAGCTTTGACTTTGTTGGACACGTATGTTTCAGACAGCGAACGGCACCTTTTTTGGACTATATCGCTGGTTTCAGGAGCTAATAAAGCGCTTTATAACAGGGTCTGTTTTACTAAATGTATTACTGCAGTTTGGATGATTCATAACTTAAATTAAGTTTCTGATTGATGTCACGTGCAGCAAACAGCTGATAGATGTGTGAAAAACACAGGCACAGTGAGAGAATGGAGAAAAGTCAAGCAGCATTTGAATAAAGTAACAAATATCAACACTTTATGAGCCATCTTTGTCCAAGAATCCATGCACAAACATAAAGAAGTACATTCACTAAGACACTGCACAGGTATTTAGCAGCAGTGATGATTACCTTTATATCTATCTGCGGATCACATGCAGTTTAAGCCAGTAGGTGTTTGGGGGATGGGAGAGAGGAAACAGGACATAGATCAGCTATGCTCTGTTTCTCCAATAGCTGCCACACAAATGATTTAGGAGAGCCAGGGACATTTATATTGGCGGTTTTCAGTGAAATATCTGGCTGTGTCATGGTAACTGCTGTTCTGCATCCGTGTTGCTGACTGGTCCAGAGAGACAGTTGTACCCTCAACGAGAAATCTCATGACAGTTTAATGTCATGAGATCTTGTGCAACAAGATCTTGTCACACCCCAAGACAATAGCACACTGAGAAATCTGCATATTCCTTTTTCTGGACCATACACTTGGATTTCTCAGATGTCTTTGCCTTCCTTGACTCTTATTTTAATATATTAAATCTAGTTGTGATAGTTTGACATAAGAAAAGATTTCTTTACTTCTTATAACAGCATGAAAACTGATAAAATAAAATTTCTTATGACTGTTGGGCGCTCCCGAACATTTGGAAAATCCAGCACTTCCAGAACTATGCTACTCTGTGAAGCATAAAAACCAATAAGAAATGCTGCAGAATAAATCAACACTCCTGTTTAAACTGTTAGGAATATTTTTGTTTGTTTTGTGTTTAACTCTGGTTTGTTAAAACTAATTATGTAGAAAAGCACTTGAGGGGTTATTATTTCCTTTGCCAAGTCATGCAGAGCCAAGGGACCTCTCTCATCTACAAACTGTTATAAAACACAATAACATAAATCCTAATAGCCTTAAATTAGATTTTTTAAAGGAGCTAGTGATTCATTAAAAAAGTCATTGTATTCGACCTACAGCTGCAGGCATAAAAACACAGGCAATTTATCATTTCTGTGGCAGATTTTTAATGCTCATGTTTCAAGAACATACTTATACTGTAGGTTTACCTCTGCAAGGCTTCCTTCGGGAGCATGGGAGTTTGTTCATCTAGTTTACATGTGGTTTGTGGAATAAGGGTTACAATCCTGTCCCTAGAGAGCTCTTGTTGGGGTTACTACATAAATATGGGGGTTGCTGCTGGAAGCCATTTGGTCCCTGTGCAACCACAGTGGGAGCTGTGTCAACGTTCTTGGCACAAAGTCAGCTATGGTTTCTGTGCATAGAGCTGTCCCTTGCCACTGATTCTGTCTGTTGTTTACAAAGACAGGACCTTGAGTGCAGCCACTGGGAAGACGGTTTTCTATTTGCAAATGTCAAAATTGATCTCTGCTTTTTGCAGATGATGTTGTTCTATTGGCTCCTTATGACCTCCAGGAACAAGACAAGCAAAGGGACGGTTTGTAGCTGAGTGCAAAGCAGTCAGGATGAGAGTCAGTTCCTCCAAGTCAGAGGCCAAAGTCCTCTGCTAGAAGGTAGTGTATTGCTTCCTCCGGGTGTGAGTCTCACAAGAAAAGGAGTTAAACTTTTTCTGGGTCTGGGGGTCAAATAGAGCATTAAATTGCCCGACAGACTGGTGCAGCACCCGCAGTTTGGCATGAATTGTACTGAACCACCACAGTGAAGAGAGAGTTGAGCTGGAAGGCAGAGCCTTTGATTCACATCAGCATCTCGTTGGTGTCCGGAGTACAACTGCGGCTCCTTGAAAAGAGTCAGCTGAGGTGATTCAGGCATCTGATTAGGATGCCTCCTGGTTGTCTCCCTTTGGGATTCTTCTAGGCATGACCAAATGGGAGGAGACCTCTGGATAGACCCATAATTTGCCAGAGGGATTACACCCCTTGTGGCCTGGAAATGCCTCAGGACCCCCCAGGAGGAGTAAGGTTGAATCATTTATCGTTTTACATCTGTGGCGGTAATGTGTGCATGAGCAATAGTCACACTGCAGGACATGTGGAGTACATGACCTGAAGCATTTCAGGCTGCCATTTTTGTGCTGTTTGATGAAAACTGCAAGTTTTCTCATTTTTATAACTAATCAACACAAAATCCTGTCTGAAATCGCAACCTGCAGTCAGAGAACTGAGAACTGCGCATTGATTCCCTCATATAGACAATGGATTAATAATAAAGCTCAACTATCTCATCTTAAACATGTAGCATAAGCTGCCAGTCTACAGAGGCTGGAGTCTTTGGTGCACTGGTCGCAGGAATGATTCCCAATCCAGGCCCTCTTTGGTGCACATCTTCCCCCACTCTCTCTTCCCATATTTCCTGTTTCTTGTAGGCTGTTCTATCTGGGCATAAAGAAAAAAAAACCCAGAATAATCTTTAAAAATGAAATGTGGTGTAGTGTTGTTTAAATGTTTTCACCAGCTTTATGCTTCAGATATTATCCTGTATTACGGAGGTACTTTTGGATTATGGTTGCAATATACCACCTCCTCAGCAATGAACCGTCACACATGGCTCACTTGTGCCCTTGTATGTGGGTGGCAGGGTTCAAGTCCAGCCAGTGGCTCCTTTCCCGTGTGTTTCTCCCCCACTCTCTCATCCTTATTTCAAATTCTATCCACTGTCCTCCTCTATCAATAAAGGCTTAAAAAGTAAAAAAAAAAAAATTACTAAAAATTGACAACCCTAGTACATGCAGAGTCCAAATGTCTTCTGCATTTAAAAACAGTCAGGCTACAGGTGACGCTGCTGCTGTTGTAAATACACTGACATGACGGTCAAGGTAGAATCCCAATTAAGCGAGGCAGATTGTGAGGGAGTATTTTGCCATTGTCACCTCTGTTAAAATAACAGTCAGTTAATAGCTGCTATACTGGAGCTCTAGCTGTGCTCTGCTGTGTTAGAGCTAAGGCTAAACGATTTTGGTAAATAACGTAACTGCGATTTTTTTTCCCCATTATTGCATACGCTATTTGATATGCGATTATTCCTTAACTTTCTTTTATTCTTATACAAGGACTGAACAATTCTTAAAAAGTTTCTAATTCTGATCATTTTGACTTGTGTTGCAAATTTGATATGAATTATTTTATTGAAGGGGTTTTATCTTTCTTATATTTAATAAGAAAAAAGTACAAAAAAAGAAAATAGGATTTTTTTGTTTACTATTCTAAAAATATGGCACCTGAATGATTGTAGATGTCATGCATAACATCTCTGCTGCAAAAAAAGTTTAAAATTGGTACTTTGACACAGATTTCAGGTCAAAGAAATATTGCACCTTTTGCAATTTGAAAATTGCAGCAGGCCATATTTTGATTTAATCTAATTTTCGATTAATTTCCCAGCTGTAGTGAGAGCTTTCGGTTAATGAGGAGTTAAACTCATGGAGCTGATCATGTCGACTAAATGTAACTTTAGCACTCAAAAAAGAACCTAAAGATCAAATTAGGAAAAGCAATAAATACATTTTTTGATTAAAAATGTAATTATTGTACACAAGAAAGCACTGCATCTATCAGGTCTAATTTTCTCTTTTTAAATCACACTATATATTGAAGAATGAAAAAAAAAAAAAAAAAAAAAAAACATTGCCATTTTTCCCCTCGTATAGTTTAGCCTTAAAGAGGGGGTCAGAGCGTTTAGGGAATGTCTAGGTCAACTTGCTTAGGCTGCTGCCTCCGTGATCCAAGCCCAGTAGAAGAAAGTGGATGGATGAGGAAAATGCTGAGGAAAAGTTATGACTGATCAGCTGACTAACTAAAGTTAAGTACATTTCTGGAGTTGATAAAGAACTCCTGATGTGTTCAAAGACTCCCACAGAGCGTTAGAGTTAATAACTGATGTGAGAGAGCACTCCTCATGGTACAACAACATCCCTTTACTACAACACAACTACAAAAGAAGAGCTCTGTGCCTCCTGCCTGGAGCGATTATACGCTGACAATTTAACTAACAAACACTAAATGTTTTATTGTGCCTTTGTTCTCATCAGCGGTTACATGCTCCTGCTTCCTCGTCTCGGAAAAGAGCCCCCAGGATACACATGGATTATACATAAAATGCCCTTCAGCAAATATTCTGAACTAACATGAATATTTCAATCAGCAGCACTTAGGGGTAACACAGTCGACGGGAGATGGAGAGGCACAATAGAACAACATGACAAGTGAGCGGTGTAAAACACCTACAGGGTATTCACGGTCACTGGCTCAGGTAGTTGCCTGTTTGCGGTTTGAGGAAATATAGAAAAATGAAGTGTTTTTCAATAGAGCAAAACAAAGTCTGAAAATGCAAGATAAGACATAATAAAAGGGAAACATTTAAAGTAATCAGCCATAATAAAGATAACACATTTAAACCCTCAGTAAAAGATGGATGGCAGCTATGTTTCTAAAGATCAGAAGCATAAAAGCACAAAAATACATTAGATTTAAAGAAATAAAGGCAAGTAAAAGTCACTAGATGCTATCCTAAACTCCTCTGGCAGCCAGTACTGTATTTCTCTAGTCCTTTATATGCTGTTGAAGCTTTTAATTTCTTTCAAATGCAGAGTAAATGAAAGTATTCAACAGGACATCTTCTAAGGGAGATTTATATTCATGTATTTCCCATGCAAACAAATGCATGCTTTGACTTTAAGAACTGGGAGATCCTAGATTTTTGCCAACTTATAAGTTATTTAATAAAACTCAACTTTTTCTTGCTTTGAAGTCCTGCACAAATATTCAGAGTAATTGCGAAATGTCTCTCCAGAAAAGGATTTTAAGCAAGTCTCTAGCTGTTCTATCCCTTGACATTTGCTATTTTTCTCATTTTTAAATGTAATTAATGCCGTTTGAAAACGGCATTAATTCTGACACAGTCCATATTCAAATACAGAGTTTAAGAGTTAGACACAGGGGCAGAGTGTTTCTCCTTACCTTACATAAACAGACAGTAAAAAGCAGCTGCAACACCCAAAGGATGTCAAGTGGACCCATCACCATCCTCCTCTCACATGCAGGTCCAGTAGTCCTGACCCAGTTTTAGCTTGACACTAGTTCAAAGAAAAAAAAAGAAAGTCAACACTCAGTCTGTGACCCTGCAGAGCACTTAGGCAAGTTTCCAAATTCAGGCATCACCTGGACACTGTACACCTCCCTTGGTTAGCCTCAGGGTTCTGAACTAGTGCCGAGGCCAGGCCGGAGTGAGTGAATCCCCTGTGGCTGTGAAAGGAAAACACAGTGATGGTGTTAGCTGCATAGTGAAGAAAGCTACTGAGGCTAACTGGAGAGAACAAGTGTCTGAGAGAAGGTGAAAGAGGAGGTACAGGGAAGGAGGAGTTGGAGGACAGCATGATAATCTGTTACGTCAACACAAGCTGGGGATTACAGTGTGTTACCAGGTGTGTGGGCGCTCCTGAGATCGACAGCTTGAGGTGTAATAACACAATCAACTTTGGCCTTATCACATTCAGTGAGAGCATGCATAAAATAATACAAGTGGAAAACTGGAGCTTTTTTTTATTTGAGTGTTGGGAATCAGGGTCAAAGTTTGTGATACCAGATTTTTCTTGACAACTGTATTTTTTCCAGTTCTAAAAATATAAACAGTAAATGCTGTACCTCACCTTTATGAGAACTCAATGCTACTGAGTTTTTTCAACAAATATACATTTTTATCTTAAAATTTCAAAGTGCCCTTTTGTAATAAACAGGTTTGTTTTCATCAAGTAGCCAATTCTGTGCCTGATTTTTTTAAGGAAACTTGAATTATCATCTGGTGCAAACAAGTGTATCGAGTGATGCGCCCACTGCAAATTTCATTCTTTCTCACTGATGCAGAACAGTTAAGTGAATGGTTCTTTTCACACATTTCAAAACTGATTTTTCTTTTATAATAAAAGGAAAAATAAGCCTGTGAACTACATTAAAGGAGTCAGTTGAGAAACTCTGAAACAAAAATTTCAGATCACTATTAAAAACAATAATTTAAGACATGCAAATATTAGTTTATTCTCACATTATATCACTGGAAACTTAAAAAACAGATACTCAGCTCTCTAAGGAAATAGGTGAATTTTAGTATAAATCACAGCCACAGCAACTAACATCTTTTAAGGCCATGGAATTAATTTGCAATTTCAATATGGATTAATATGCACACATTACTGGTGTTTGACATTTTCAGTAGATATTCTTATATTTTGCACTTAAAATCAATCAGTTTATAAACCTTAAAAATCATTATGATGATATGACTCGGTACTGTGGGACATACAGTATAAAGAAGTGAAATAATTTGGCAATAAATTAGATGATGGACATATCTGCTTTTTGATCTAAAATAATTTACTTATCAGTTTTATATCCTGAATGATTTCAGATGAACCCAAAAAACAAAGCAGATGAACTGCACTGTTCATTTGTAAAACACATCATAAATTAGATTATCTTATGGACGTGAATGCACAATAAAAAGGCATATTTTTTTTACAGACATATTCACAGAACATTATGGGGAAAAAACTGTATATGGAGAGTTTTTAGAGTCACAATAAAAGAGGACTCAGCCTTTCTGTTACCTCAACTTGGCTAACCTGGATAAACTTTCTAATATTACCTTCTAGCTCCACTTTAGCTGCCAGCATTAGCATGCATGATTCATTATTCAAACCCATACTTTTTCGATCATTTTAAAGACATTTTTCCAAATTATTTAGCAGCTTTCAGAGTTATTACAATTAGAAATAAGAAATTTTTGGTCTATGATTTATAAAAAACCTTAAGTTATGTAGGTTTGTTTGGTCATATTTCAAACATTAGTTTTCTCTGCCTGCTTGCTGAAGTTTAAAATTATGCTAATAGCTTTGCGTTTACATATTAGCATTAATACTCACCTTAGTAAATGTCAGCATCTGTTTGAAGTTGAAGTAAGAAATAAAAGAATATAATTTTAACTTCTGAGGACGACAATGAATACTATCCACTCAGTATTCGTCAATCTTATTCACTGACTTATGGCGAAGTTTCTGGCAAACTAAAGAGCTAACGGAACTGCTAACGCCGACTAACCCACGGACCCAGGGTTGCCAGGTGTATGTGACAAAACCAGCCCGATAAAAACTAGCCCAAAACCAAGTCCAATGCTGAAATTCAAAATAATACAGTAAAACCTGTGCCACACTGCATATATTGCTTGATTGCCCGCAGACATTCTGCTTCTCTGTGGGTGGCGTGTATATCTGTGTGCCATGCTCCATGTTTTCCTGCCTCTCTGTCGGTTGTTGTTGTTGTACTTGAGTGTAAATAGAGTAGTTTGTTCTGCTACAGAAATGAAATACTCATACACAAGACATAAAAAAATGGGTCTACTCTGCTCAGCCCGCGGACAGAATAATCTACCCACAGCAGTACCTTTGAAGTAGCCCAATTCTGCGGGAAAACCGCGGACCTGGCAACCCTGCACGGACCGTTAGCGACCATAGACGTAACATATGTAGACGCCACATTGACCCTGAATGAAATGTGCAACAGTGGGCGGCGCCCAAGGCTCATTAGGCATCGCACCTAGTTTTGAAAATGATAAAGCAGTTCTAATAACGGCGTTGATGTTTGATTAGCTATTTCATTTAAATAATGAGAATTATTTGACAGAGCATTTTTAGAAAATTCCAAATAAAGTGGCTTTTTCATTTTAATGTCATAATGAGTCGAAAAATGCACAAATATTTTGAAAATTAAAAAGCATTGCCTTTTACATTTTTAAATTTTCATTCAAAATTGTGATCACTAAACAAAAGAGCATTTTCTAAAAATTAAAAATTGTAATAATGTTAAACAAATCAAATTGAAGATAAATATTAATTGACAAACTAGGTAATTCACTTCATTTCTGAGTCTGTATTATAATTTTCAAGTTCCATCGTTTACTTGTGTATATGCTTGTGAGGCAGTCTTGCCTCTGGCAATATGGCGGACATGTTGTCGTATCGCGGCAGCTGGCACACACAGCCAATGAGGCATCTAAGTATGTTATGGTTATGGTTACCTTTGTCTCTGCCTTCACATGATCGTTGTGGACACTGGCATTTATCTTCCATATACAGGCTGAATGGAATAAAATATTAACCAATGTTTTCGACTGGAGCCTTCCCAACACGGTTTGGTTGGGGGTCTAGGACTACACAAAACGTCGTTTGCCATGATGCCAGGTTATATGTCATATAAATATTTCAAGGCTAAAAAATGGAGGCTTAACATCCCTGAGTTAGTCATGTGCATCTGCAGATGCTCATCAAATTTTCAGCATGGTTGTAAAATGTCCATGTTAGATGATTTGCAGGATAGTCAGAGCAAGACAAGACACGGGTCACAAAGCAGTCAGAAAAGATGAAGTGTAACACTCCCACACATGTGCACAATGCCTTAGTTCTGACAAAAGTACAAAATAAGTACTTTTATATTTCTGAAGAAACATTTCCAGGGTTGAGAAGGTTCCTGTTCTCTGCTTTACAGCTACACCTCATGCTCTGACCTTGTAAAATCACATTGTTAAAATGCAGTTGCAAGGCTTTAAACTGGAATAAAGAGCATGATGTGTCCAAGTTTTTCCTCCTCTATACAGACTGTTAATAAAAGGAACTGAAAGGATTGGCACTTACATATTTTTCTGACTCTTTGGGTGCATTTGATGCACTGAATGCTTGAAGGTGAAAGTACTCAGAAATTTTAACACATGTAGCTGGGACAAACCAAAGATCCAAGGATGTTATCTGTCTAAATCAATGATAAAGGTTGACCTCTTGATGCTGTTAGAGAAAAGCAAAGCTTATTTATTGTTAAAAGACATCCTTAAGAGAAAACTAAAGTCATACATTTCATAGTAATCTACCAAAAATGTTGGAACATTTACTTTAGATCACAGCAAACTTTCTGTGGTGCTACAAGACAAGTCAGGCACAGCAGATATTATGACAAGTTTATTTTAAGGAAAAAATAAATATCAAACCAGTAGACAGATAACCTTTTTCTTGTAGGAGCAGAACACATCGGTGTATCTCAAGGCAAACCTCAATAAATCCTGGGGAGTTTTACCCAGCTGGAGGCGAAATTGCCGAGATTTCATTCCCAAACCTGATTTATCTAGAGTCTGCAGCGATGAGTCCTAAAACCCAGAAATGTGTTAGCAAGTTTTCAGTTACACAGTCATCGTAAACACGATCTTGCTAAAAACTGGCTAATGAAAGGGAATGGAGTTGAATTAGGGTCTGCTGAATTAATCTGAAACCCCAGATAGACTGTTTAATATATCCATTGCAAAATATATTTCCCATTCATATTGAAAACCTCTTATACAAAATATGAAGAGCAGTACTTAAGCATTCTCAGAAAGTGATTGGATGAATACTTTTCTGTCACATCCATCATGACCAATTAGAGCGTTAAGACATAATGAGTTAGTAGCCATGCGCAACTACAGCGCTAAACAGACTAGCACTGTTTTAGTGTTAGATGGGCAGAAGTTGTCAGTGGCTAAAATTCATGCTGAAGCTTATCTGGAAGGCAAAAACACCTTCTTCCAAGCTTTCCCTGTGGCTTTTTGCTCTTGTTTAAATAAAGGAATGTGCTCGAGGTCTGACTAAACTGCCACTTTTCTACACCTACATCCAAGCTAATTGCTACCCTGGCAGCAGCGTTGTTTGCATCGGCTTACATTGCAACTCAACCCCGCCTGTACCAATCACACATTCATACAGAAGCAGGGCGGGAGAAGAGCGAAAACACCTTCTATGCCAAGAAAAGCTTTTAGTGTTGCTCATTACTCTTGTTTAAATAAAGAAATGTGGTCCAGTTCTGATAAAACTGCTGCTATACTTTAGCTACATCCAAGCTAATTGCTACATAAGTGGCAGCCATTGCTACCAGCTCACGATACAATGTAACCCCGCCCATAGCTACCGCCTCCTTGTCCTCAAATGACGCTGATTGGTTCTGCAGAAACGCTGTAGATGGGAGTTTTGCAGGATGAATGCATCGAACATGTAAACCACAAACTGTAGTAAACATTGGACTGACATCAGCAATCAAAACATTAAAACCACTGTGACAAAATAACTTTTTATCAATGTAATAACAAGACAATGAGGTAGAACTGAGGTGATTCTTAAAGTCACTACAAACAGCTGCAGCATGCTGACTTGCAGGTTTGTCAGCTTTGCCCATAATAATGCATAACTAGTATCATTTTAAAACAACAGCAGATGAGTTATTGGAAAAAAAAATCTTCTGTAGAGTGTGTGCCCATGATGGCTTGAACTTACAGATCAAAATATTTTTTGAACCATGTGTAAAGATGTTTAGTTGTGTTAATTGGTATTTTAACATGGGTGTGTATGTGGCTTCTAATGCTTCTGCAGCCAGCCTCTAGTGGACACTAGAGGAACTGCAGTTTTTTTTTTTACAGTTCTACACTGGCTTTATTTCGCATTCCGTGGAGACGGCAACTTCGTTTAACTCATCTACTTTGTCCCCCTCTGTTTTACTACAGTGACTCAAACTATGCTGTTTGTTTTTCACACTAAGAATAAAGTCATTTGTAGAAGAGCACTCAACAAAAGTTGGAGGTTCGTCGGTGTTGATGTTGAAGTCAATCAACCATGGTGCAGTTCCTTTATGACCTAACATTAGCGTCTGACATTTGCAGATTACATTTAAGCTTTAGGCTTCAAAAAATCAGTGTTCATTTGTAAGGATTATCTTGATAAAATGTCTGAGTGTCATAAACTTTGTTTCAGCAGTAAACCAAAAATACATGGAAAATACCCATAGGCTTTTTTTCTGATGGAACCCATGCAACATTAACTTTCAAACTGGCCTCCAAAAAAGTGTCATCCTGCAGCACTCTGTGGGTATGAGTTATTCAGTTTAGTATGATCAAGAACCCTGTGACCATTATAGGAAAATGGCAAAATCAAAAAAAAAAAAAAAAAGATAAAGAACAAAGAGTGAAGAGTAAACTGACAAGACTTACCTGGTAGCACAACCATGGTGTTTCTCTGCTGTGTAGATTTTCTTTACAAATGCACTCAATAAAACTAAATCTCCTCATATTAACTTAAATGTACATTATGTACTTTTATTAAAGTATGGTACTCAGTCACTTCCCCACAAACTATGCATAGAAAGACAATGAGGCAATCATGTACCACAGTTTGGTTTGAAATGTTGAAAAAACACAAAACATGGATTCACAATATAAAAAATGCACTGCCCCAGTTCCCTTTACAAAGACATGTACTCCTGTAAGGAGCTACATAATAGCACCGTGATGAATTACACTCCAATATACATCACATTACAGTTAATAATAACAACAAAATGACAACAACAAACAAAAATAAACACAACAATTGAGGTTTGGTGATGACACAGAACTGCATGGCAAGTGAATGTGCCTGAAATGTGCTGTTCCTGTATTTTCAAGATGATTCACTGAGCATGATATCCAGAGGCCTGCGTGTTGATGAGAATTGAGTGCATGGATCAATAAATGTGTGACAGAAATAGATTAAACTGTGGGAGCGCCCCTCGCTCTGTTAAGAGGGATGACGGAAAAGAAACTAATGATACAGTTCACGGTCAATGCAATGTTTTTGAGGATGATGTGAGAAAAGTTGAGATAAAAAGATTTAAGAGGTGATTGTCTGTGTAAAAAAGAATGAATGCAAAGACAGAAAAACACTGTTGTAGGTAAAACAACTTATAAATATTTTGCGCCAGGTGAGTCTTGAACGTAGTTTTCTCCCTGCATGTAGAAAGTGTCCATGGCTCTTTTATTCCTTTTAAATAACTCCTGTTTAGGCCCCGCCCCTTTGCATCGTTAACCGTTGAAGCAGACCGGGCCAACTTGGAAACCAAATTTCTGGCTCCCCTTTCCAAAATCAGAAACAGCAATGTCGATGATAGGGAGCGTGTTGGAGAGCGGAGCGTCAAATTCCAACACTGTCCTCTCTTGTCCTGAGCGCGTCTGCAAGAGAGAAACACATTAAAACTATCAGAAAACCAATACAATTGTTTATCAATAGACAGTTTGAAAAATGAATGGTACCACCTAAAACATTAGAAGCTCTCCGTTGCAGACTGGCTGTAGCAGGCATTGCAAACCCGGCCTTCTCCGTGTTAATCAATAGGACATGTGTCAGGTTTTTAAGTCATAACAAACATGATTTTTTTTTTTTGTTTTGTTTTTTTGTTTTTTACAACCTAGCTTCCAAAAAAGTTGGGACACTTGTACAATGTAAATGAAAATAAAATGTGATTAATAAAAGTCGTAAAAGTCAAACATCCCTATGGACTATTTATGAAAAGGCTGATCTCTGTTGGGCCACTGAGATTGTCAATGATCATATTCATGTTTCAAATCTAGAGAATGAACTGCTGTCCTCTGGTAAGAGGTTTAATGTTCCCTGCTATAAAGTTCTTAAATGGTAGCAAATAAGGCAAGAATGGCACCAGACTGGACTGTGATTAGGGCTTGGTAATTAATCACAAATTAGATTAAATTGCAATATAGCCTGCTGCAATTTTCAAATCACAGACAGTGCAATATGTTCTTAATCTGAAATGTGACAAAATACCAATTTGATAAAAAAATTTTGCAGATTTTTTTTTTGCTTACACATTATGCATACATTTAAGTGCCTATTTTGGAATTCTTTACAAAAATCCTACTCTTCCTGTTCAAAAAATTATTATCCCCTCAGAATAGCAACTGATATAAAATTTGCTATATGACCCAAAATCACAATTACATCTCTTTTTTTTAAGTCTTTGATCCTTAAGTTTGATTTATCTAATACTGTGCTGGAAATTACAAAGAATGATTTATTGCTTTTTTAAGCAATACATAATTTGAGGAATCTAAAACTAATAGCATATCAAATCTCAATCGCGATAGTGGGGGAAAAAAAAAATCGCAATTATTTTCACAAATTGTTCAGCCCTAATCGTGATTACTTTTTGCATTTTTCACTGGTTCTCTATTAATCTAATAGAATTTAAATTCTGTTTCTTAGGGAATTAATTATTCATACTCAATGTCCTATGTCAAAATGTTCATTTTTCCTCATGTGTAATCTGTATGTTGTTGAGTGTTGTCTATGGCTGCAGAACGGTGAAGAGCCTAAGACAAATATCTCACTCTGAAGACAATAAAGTTGATGTCGCAAGACACTGAGAGGGGGTCTCGAGATGACTCCCAAAAAACAAAGGGCATTTTCAGGGTTTTAAATTGTATATCTCACCCAATTTTGTAGAAATATATGCAGAAATTTCAAAGTTCAATTCAAAATAAAGCCATTTTCAATTGGTGAGATTTATGCTGAATTAAAATCAATATTCAAAAAATCCTTAAAACGTAAGACTGCACATGACTATTCTTGAATTTGCATGGCTGTGTTTAACTCTGCCACAACCACCCTTAGAGACAGTGGGGGTCCCAAGTCTTCATCACCGTTATTTTGGGGGTCACATGGGAAAAGTCTGGGAACTGCTGCTCTGAAATGCCATAATCTAGTAACATATACAGCTCTTGCAACATCTCTAACCAGATAAGCATAGAGAAGGGAGAGAAGACTAAGGAACCCCAGACTAACAAAAGGGCCATTTCAATTTCCATAACTTTTATTGTCTGCTTTAAACCGACATAAACCCTGTCCTGCTGTTGACTGTCAGGGATTTCTGGGTTAGTGAATGTGACATGATAGGACTGTGGCTCTGCTTGTCATTCCCTACTGTGTAGACTCTGGCTCCCAATTAGCATCTCCGTGGTGTCCACACCTGTCTTTTGTTATTTTGTAAGGAGGTGGAGACACATTACCCATCTTTGTAAGCAGTTAATTATACTTGAATTTGTGTCCATATCACTCACCTGACACCCGTCGTACAGCGCACTGATGTAATGTGTGTTCTCGTGTGTCAGCTCCTCCCCGTCGCTGCCTCTGAAGCGCAGTGCATGCTCATGGCTGAAGGTGGCAGAATGCAGCCAGGCGGCAGAGTTAAGGCAGTGATAAGTAAAGGTTTGTTTGGCTGTCGCGCTCAGCAGCTGTAAGAAGGTCAACTGGACGATGTGGACTGGAACGCCATCAGACCCCGAGTATGAGAACTGGAAGAAAACAACACAAGAACACAGACATAGATACAAAGACCACATTAATAGCAGGAAATATATTTTAGATGTTGTACATTTAAAATTAGACTTAAACTAAGAGAGAGAGACATGTTAAACATTGAATTACTGGCTGTATTGCTAAGTTATTATTTTGTTTTTCATATAATTAATGGGCAACATTTCAACTCTACAAAAGCCCAAAAAGAGCAATCACAGAGCCAAACAAAGAGCAAGGTATTAATGCGTATAAACATGTCTTTATTTCCATTTATTATGGCAGCATAACATGTCTGGCATCAGGCTCTGACTTCATCACTCCTCGCAGATTTATTTTATGTGCAGAATTTAAGGAGTGTGAGATAAGATCTTTAATCCCCTATCCAAGCCTGGAGGTGGATGCTGGGGTGGAGGAAGGATGAAAGTAAGAACCTATTACTGATTTAGGGCAGAGCAGAGGAAGAGACCAGATATCTTGCAGCTTAAATAGACAGCAGAATATTTTATTTAAAATTTAACATCTCCTGTCATTCCAGTGCTGCCCTCAGGTGTGTCTCAGTTCCTTGATTACCAGCAGCTGCTCTCATCTGCTTCTAATCATCTCATTAGCCAGCCAATAGATATGCTCTTTTGTTTGCCCTCATCAGTTGCTAGATTGTCTCTGTTTTCCTTCTTTGTACAATGCTTTCCAGCTTTATTCTAGTTTTGAATTTTCTGTGATTTGGACCCCCCCCCCCCCCGGACTTGTTTGTTTGTTCAGGCTGCCTTCTGTGAATGACCAATTTTTTCAATAAAGGCCAAGAAAATTTTGAACCTAAAACTGTGTAAGCTCATCCCTGTATTTAAGTCTTTTGGTACCTGGAACCTTTTCACTTATGTGTTCTATGCACTATAAAAAACATGAGAACCATGCTTTCTACGGTTGAAGGCAGAAGAGTGACAGGTATGTTGGGTTTTGATGGATTTACCCACAGTGGAGAAATATCCTGGATTTTGAGTGATGAATTACCTAAATTACATTTTTGTGTATTTGACAAAAACTTCTTTCTCTTTATTTACTCAGTATTGTTTTTTTTTTACATTAACCTGTTTATATATTTATTTCCAGTTGAAATCTTTGTCTCTCACTACAACCATCCTCGCCTTCAATTTTTTATTCTAATTGTAGATTTCAGCTTGATTGATATATTTAAATGCTGTTACTGTCAATATCTGAAACATATATTTAAAATTGCCTGTTTATAGTGTTAATTTTTGTATATAGAAATACATATACAGCATATATGATTCAAAAACTTTCTTTTTTCTTTATACATACTTTGTATTTGCAATTGTGATTTTATTTTTTTTTTGGTTAGACTTCTGCTCTTTGTCTCTTTTAATGCTGCCATGAATGGCCCCCTCTGGGACATAATTAGGTTTTTCTGAAATTAATTGAATTGTTTTTTTCAATAGAAAAAGGATGCATACTAACATTTTTAGTCATGGTTTTAGTTGACAAAATTATCACTGGAGAGGAAAGTATTTTCTTTGTGGAATTACCTCCATTACTTTAAATGTTTAGATGCAAAGGACAAGAGCTTAATAATCATGAAACAGAGGTTCAAAAGCTTTTGTTGTGTTGTGTTGAAATAGTTGTGCCTAATATTGCAGGCCTGTGCCTTTTTCCTTTTGTTGTAATATTATTCGCATAATGAACAGCTGTAAGTGTTACATTGTGTCTCTTATTCTGTTAGACATACAGTCAGCTACATGCTACCTGAAAAAGCTGTTTTTGTTGCTGTTTTGTAAGCAAATGGTAGGGATTTTAATTTGATGTGAACTACAACTCCAAGCCAGTGGATAGAGATCATTAGCGGAGCAACGTGCTGTTTTTGGTTTGTTGAAGACTAGACGTGCCGTGGTATTCTGCTGCATCATGTGCAAAGGTTTAAATGTGGACACAGGGAGACCTGCCAGTGAGGAGAAGTCAGTGTGTGATATTATAAAAGCCTGAACCAGGAGCTGTGCTGCATGCTCAATCAGGTATGGTCTGATCCTCCTGATATTATAAGGGCAAATCAGTGTGACGGGGCACAGAACTTTAAAGGTTAGCTGGTCATAGATCATAGCACCCAGAGTCTGGCTAGATTCAGAGGGTTTGAGCTCATTTGGTCCAAGCTGGATCAAATTAAGTGCCAAAAGATGCTTGTCACTGATGAAACCTGATTGATGTCAAATACCAGGCTTCAGTAAATGTGGTAGTTTTGTCTTTATTATCATTACTGAGCAGCATTGTGCTGTTGGTTAAACTGCACATGAACACACAATGAAAGAATATTGAATCATTACACTCTACCTGTTTTCCTTTCCTGAATGTGCCGTACCAGGAACCAGGCTTTTCTCCTTTCCAGGCTGCTAACTTCACCTAAACATCCAAACAAAGAAAAAAAACAAATGTTTAGTTTGCGCAATGCCCACACGGATGAGGAGTAAATGTTGTTTAATCTAATTCTGAGAAGTTTTTAGTGACTGATAGCTTTTAGAAGCCCAAATCAAAGCCCAGAAAGGCTGGTTTATGTGTTCCTTCCCACTTTAAAACTTACAGACTGAAACTTCTTGTCAGGGTACAGACACGTCTCTCCCTGTGCCGTGAAGTTACAGAACACCTTGAAGGAGTCTCTATGGCAACCCTGGTTCGGATCTATCCAGTATTCACCTGGAGTTAGGAGAGCACAGAGGTTAAAAATAAACACTGAAAAAAATACAGCTAGAGAGAAATCCTACACAGTATCAGAAGAGAAGAGTGTACACATGCAGCTGTGATCTAGCTGGAGATGGAGACTGATGAAGTACCATTGGGGAGGCCTGGGTGGAGGAGCCAGAGCTCCTTGCATGTGCGGGCTGGGCTGTGGTACGTCCCCTGTGGGTTACGCAGACCCTCCACCTCTACTTTCATAGAGGACAGAGATGCAAACACCTCCTCCATGCCTTTACCGTCCTTCTCCTTCATCCACCCGTCCTGCCCTGCCTGGTCTCCCTGTATCCAGCCCTCCTCTCCTCCATCTACCGCCTCCTCCTCTTCAAGTGCAGCACCATCCACCGAACTGTGGGTTCTCCTCCTTCGTCCTCGCTCTGGCAGAGGGGATATCCCGGCTGCTGGCAACCCCTGTGGAGATCGGAGGGAGGAAGAAGACAGGTGAGGAGCTGTGCAGGTATTTCAAGTCATTCAGAGTTGTATTGGTGTTTTTTTTTTTGTCTTAAATATCTGGAAACAGAACTCACTGGTGGTCCTGGAGGTCCAGCAGGCCCATTGTCTCCTCTTGGACCAATGGGACCCTGAATAGAAGCAGAGCAAATAGATTCATACGGGTTTGGAGAAAGATATAAGTCTTGTTAATGCAGTAAAACAAAAAGCATCACATTCACCTGGTTTCCTTTAGAACCCTTTGCACCAATGGCACCCTGGAGGAGAAGTAAAGTATAAAATATATGTTGCAATAAATATGAGTATTTTAGAGCTAATAAACTGCAGAACTGAACTGTATACTTACAGAAAGACCAGTGGGGCCAGGAGGACCGTGAGGACCCGGGGGACCAACTGGACCCTGATATTAAACACAAAAAATGAAAGCAAAACTGTCAGAAAAATAAAGATCTTAATGTTTTCTCTTTCAGCTCCCAAATGGCTCTTTACTCTGAGTCATTTCTTTTATTTCTAATAAACAACAACAAAATTGAAAAAGGAAAACTGGCTCTAAAACGGGAGCTTGTTATTATTGTTCACATTAAAGAGCTGACTCTTTAATGAACTTGCTGTTTTGAACTGAGTCATCATTTCAGTCTTACAAACACCCTACAGTGTTTATTTGCTAAATAGTTTATTATATTGTGCTTTAAAAGCATGTTTGTGATAAAATGAGGAATAAAAGCTTAGTACAAAACATGGCAAGTTTTGTATTTGTCCATATGGTCATTGTTTCATAGGAAGTGAAGATTCTTTTGACTGATAAATTGACTGAAGTGAGCCTAGCTCCACTCTCCAAGGCCAGAGAGGCACGCTTGTTACCCCAGCAGAAAAATGCCAAAGTAGTAAGACAGAATTGATTGGTGATTCAAATGTATTTATAAAGCACATCCAGAAACAGCCAAAATGACCATAGAGTTCCACAAAATAACACAAATACCAACATGAAAAGCCATAACAATAAAAATTAAAAGTTTTGGGGTGCAGATGGCCTAACACAGCAGCCCGAGGTCCACATCAGGCTCTTTACAGCGTCCCATCTGGCCCCCAGAAAGATGATTGGATTCAGAAAATGTGAGGAGGGGGAAATATGTTGTAGTATTTTTGCTCCCTTTTTTTCTTCAAATCCCTACAGCTATCAAAGAAACCCCAAAAACTGAGATTGAAGCAATTTTATCAGGAATGAATTAAGAGTTTTAAGAAATCCTCCTCTCAGCCATTATTAGCAAACATTCAACCAAGACTAAGAACCACTGCACTCAAAAAATATTTGCTTGTTGAGCTGGTTGTGCACTGAATAGTAGTAGAAGCTGTTTAATAGTAGGTGAAGCTAAAACAAATCCTCCTCTTTTATGACTGAAATGTACCTTATTCTGTTTAGCCTCCAGTATGCAAGCAGTCCAGGATCAAGTCTAGCCAGTAGCTACTTTCCTGCATGCCATTCTTCTCTTTCTCATCCATATTCCTGACACTCTAAGCTGCCTTTTTCTGAATAAAAGGCATTAAAAGCCCAAAATAAATATTTAAAGAAAAAGTCAAACATTTTAAAACCTGTAGAAAAGAAAATTTTAAAAGCCATATCTCAGGCAGGGCTATTGATGTGAGGTTTGATGTATAAACGGGCCGTATGGAAGCAGAGCATTCAGCAGCTTTGGAGATGCATCTGAAAAGACTTGGTGACCCCCAACATTCATCTTTGGTTTTGGGACAGACAGAAGCTACTAGTTAGATGGTTTTAAGAGGTCAGAAAGAAGTAGAGTCCCATTTAATGATTTAAATCTTAATAATAAATACATTTTAAAAAGGAACTGGGAGTCGATAGAGTGGAACTAAAATTTGGAAGATGTGCTCAAGTTTGCATTTGCAGGTTAAATCAAATCACAGGGAAAATGAAGAGGTCTGACAAACATTAATGCAAAGTGCATTGCATTTATCAAAACTAGTATACATTAAAGGTTGACTGATTTTGATCTTTTAGGGGCTGATCATTTGTAGTTCATGAGACCTATGACCAATATTTTAAACAGATACCATATAGGTAACACTATTTGAGTGGGTCCTAATCACTTAGTAATTTGTAGTAATTGTAATTATCTAGTATTTCTCAAGAATAAGGGGCAATTACCTCGTAATAAGTTGGCATTTAAATTGGAAATATGGTGTTATGAAGAAGTATTTACCTAGAAATAACGTATAAATCATCAAGTAATTCCATGATATATTGTGGCAATTCTTAGGTGGTGTTAATAATCCCTGATCCCAACACTAACCCTAAAAACTACTGGAAAGTTATTTAGCAAGGATTAACTTTAATTTAGTGGGCCAAAATAAAGAAATTACCTGAGAATTATCAAGCAACTCATACAGAAAATTATCAACTTATTTCTAAGAAATTACTTGGTAAAATATCACCTAATTACCAGAGAATAGCCATAATATTATGGGTTATTATTTTACAATTAATACATTATGACTAGATAAATGCTTCCTTAATATTGCCATATTTCTGAGTTATTACTTGATAAAATGCCAAAAATAAAGTGCTGCCCCAATACATATATTAACAGTAAAAATGGGCCATGAATGTCAGTAACTTCAAGGTTACAACAAGTAATAAGATACACTCCTGTCATTGAAAAAAACTTGACTACTTCATTACTAAAGATGAATAAGCCTATGAGCCAATCAGACACTGCTGTGGGCGGGGCATTAGAGAAACTGTGGGGGTGAAAACAGAGCCAGAGGGGAAGACATAACTCACAGCAGAGTCAAAGAAGTGCACTTTTTAATGAGGTGATTTCACTAAGGATCTGTCAAATACAACACTGATGTACTTTGACACCAATTTAAGGACTGTTGGGTACTTTACATCTTCAATATCCATATGTTGAATGAGCACCATAATCCTATGGGAAACACTGAACTTACTGTAGCATCCCATTAAGCAAGCCATACGGGGGCCTTGATGCATTTTCTCCTCATTTTTGCCTCTAATCAGCATTATCTGAGAGTTGCTGTAGAAATTGTACTCATTCATAATAGAGGATCTGAATTCATTTTCAGTTAAGTGTAAAATATGTGTGAAATAATTGATTTTTTGTGCAAAATTCTGCCTTAAAAAGTCTTAGCTCCAGCACAACAGTAATAACAACACCCCAGAACTGTTAGTCTGTCAGACACTAAATCCACATTGACAACTTTGATTTGTACATCTTTGGTTCAAGGCCATGTTGGGTTAACAGCCCTCAGAGTTATGTAACCCTCTGACGCGGGCCTCCAGCACTTTTCAGCAACATTTCACCAGGTGGCTTCCTCGCCAAGTTCAAAGGGTTTGGCTGAGCGGGAAACCCTTTTTTCCTACAGTCATTTGCAGAACGTTCGACATCTAAATTATACGCCCCTCTTTGATAATTTTACGCCTCGTTAAAAGTCCATGTTAGTGAGAAATGATGCCTTATTTGAGCTGAATTATGTCTTTTCATTGTGAGCCTGACAGCTGTGTCCTCTATCTGTTCAGTTTTATTCATATTAGAAGAGCAACTAAAACCCCAGACCACTTTTTTTTTCAGCTAAAAACTGATGTATATGGATATTTAGTAGATAAACAGCCAAAGTTCATGAGGATAGAAACAACACCTCTGTCCTCTGACCTGCCCATGATGTTCAAAAGGCTTTTTTAAACTCTATCTCAGCCAAATCTCTGGGGCTTAGTTACTCTGCAAACTCTACCTGGTATGCTGTTCCGGTATAGTTTCATGTTCAAGTGACTTCCTGGTAGGAGTGGGTGGAACTCACTTTTTAATACCTTCCTCTAATGTTCCCAGGGTATACGGTATGACCACCAGGTGTTTGAAAACATATTATACAAGCACTTGATAGCGTGCATGTGCAAGCAATGGTAGCAGAGCGTGGCTTGCAGGCGTTTCATTCAACCCTTTAACAAAATGCTTCGAGTCTAAAAAAGACGTAGTCTTCAGGGGCTTTGAAAGTGATTTATAGATGAAGCATTGCATTCACACTTCACAGGTAAGCAGAGTTACATCAGGACAGAGGATCCAGGGTGGCTAGGGTTTAAGTCTGGCCTGTGGTTCCTTTCTTTCCTTTCTCCCACTCTCTCATCCCTGTTTCTGGCTCTATTCCCTGTCTTCCTCTCTAAATAATTGAATAAAAAGCCAAAATACATGTATCTTATCAAATATATATATATACCTTAAATGTTATTTTTATTTTTGCATTTCCCTGCAATGGCAAGCTCCGTCCAGCTGCAAGTTCAATTTATAGAAGGCTTAGAAAAGTCACAGACTAAATCGCCACTTAATTTAACCAACAAGCACTGATAAACTTTATCTATATTTAGCGTAAAAAGGGGTTAACTAAAGGTAAACTTTTCTTTAAAAACTGCTGATAGTTTTTATAGTGCCTGATGTTGCAGCCACACCCCACAGCATGTACTGTTATTGACGATAAACTAAACATCTTTTCTCATCACTGATTCCTCCACAGAAAGAAGGATTAACGTGTTTTTTAAACTGACACATTGCTGTGGATCACCATACGACCTACCCTTGCAAAGCAGATGGATACGCCCGTTTCCGTGTTTCCCACTGGTGAATCCATCTTGCAAAGCTCCCGTCTGAATCATTTGGGCCCAGTTTGAAAGGGATAGGACCAATCAGCGACGAGAGGCAGTACTTTCAAGCACGGCAGAGCCATGACGTAAGCAAGCAGCAACAAGAGGCCAGTGCCGTTATGGCGGAAGACATTGGCACAGATGCTGCTACAGCGCCAGTTTTGTCAGAACTTGACGACACTTCTTTGTTAAATGAAGAACAAAGAATAGCATTGAGTTGTTTTCTTTTCAAAAAGTCATGTACTGACATGTGTATAGTTGCTATGGTTATGCATGGTTATGCAGTTCTATATGGAGTTTATTCCTCAGTAGCTTCGCACACGCACCTCGGTAGTGGTGTCAACGTCACGTGTTTAAAGATGTGACAGACAGGGTGTTCATCCAATCACACTCCAATTTTTTTTTTTTCAAAGGCTCTGCCCTTTTCCAAATGCTGTATATTGAAGGTTTTCCAGATGGATGTGTGAAACAAATCCAGACCCAGTGAAGGTCTGCTCTGTCACAGTATCTTATCTACAGTTAGGACAAAATAGCATACGATTAATGCCATCGAGAAAATGCGATGCATTAATGCAGTCAGACCTCAGTTAGACTCAACCTAAAGCAAAATAACTAAACTGAAGTTTCAGTACAGTTAAAATAATAATATTTGGTTATGCAAACCTTTAGTTTTCTTGTTGATTAGGCTTTTGTGTTTGTGTGTATAGTTTCAGCACCTCGTCTCCTTTTGGACCCGGTAGTCCCTGGTTTCCTGGTAGTCCTCTGTCGCCCTTCTCCCCCATGTCTCCTGGTGGCCCGATCAGTCCTATTAGACCCCCGTGACCCTGCACAGATATCACAAATGAGCTCAAAGTCTACACCAACACAAGGCTTACAGTAACTGATTATGCATGTAAAAAAATGCACGCACTTTGTCTCCCTTCTTTCCGTGGTCTCCCTTCAGTCCTGGTAATCCTGGAGGACCCTGAGGGGCAGACGTGTAATGATTAAAATTTCCATAAACTGTCAATAAAACCTCCTTTTCTGCTTTGATATTATCTTGAAAGGTAAATATTTCTTCTCTGTTATATTCAATGCGTCATCTCACCATGGGTCCTGGGGGTCCTGTCTGGCCTGGTGGTCCGTTTAGTCCCTGCTCTCCCTGAAACAGACAGACAGAAATATATAACTCTTCATCTTTGTTCTGCTCTATTTGAACAGATTTATTCTGTGATCTCTGACTCACTGCAGGGCCGGGGATGCCTCTTAAACCTTGAGGTCCAGGCTTTCCTGGGTGTCCCTGTGCTCCTACAGGCCCTGTCTTACCAATGGGACCCTCCAAACCAGGAGCACCCTGAAACAGACAGAGAACAGGATCATCAGATACTGCAAGCAACTGGATGTTATAATGCAGAGACTGTTTCCAACTCTCACCTTTGCTCCTTTGAGGCCAGCTTTTCCCTCCTTCCCTGGTTTTCCCAAGTGCCCCTAAAACACAAAAGTTCAGACATTTTTACCCGAATGTGTCACGTACATGAGCCAAAACAAAAAATTAAGAAATCTGGAGATGTTAGAGTAAATCTGAATGAGTTCTGGCTTCTGTTTGAAGCAGGAGTATGAACATCCACTTCCCCTTTCATGGACATTTGCTACAGGAAAACCAAAAGGTGCTATCTGTTGTAATGCAAACCAGGAACAATCTAACAACAATTCAGCTTCAATTAATGTCTACGAAGAAATTTCAGGACGTAAGAGTAGCTACAATCACATCTTAGATGTTATTTCTCAGCATTAACTCCATTCTAACATCTTCAGTTGGTAGTCAGAGTTTACATAAAAGCACAAAGCTACAAAGTTTTTGGCCCACAGCTCGTTATTGTTTAATTACCAACTAAACCAAAGGCCTTTAAATGTTGGTCAGCAGTCTTGTAGGCGATAGCATGCTGCGAAGAGAGCCCATGATTGGAGAGACTGTACAAATCAATACACAAACACATAAACCTCATTCTAATGCAGGGAAGGAATCTAAATTTTACTGAATCAAACTGGACAAAAGATTTAAATTCAGATGAAAAACAAAAATACAAACCCTTCGCCCTGGAGGTCCAGGTGGTCCAGGTTCCCCAGGCGCTCCTGGAGGTCCCTGAGTGAGACAAGAAAAACTCTTAATGATGACAACTTTGCTAATGTTGGATTTAGACTACTGTGTGTTGTAAAATGAGGAGCTCACAGATTTTCCAGGGTCTCCTGTGTCTCCTTTAGATCCGGGCAGGCCGTCTATCCCCTTATGAGGAAGAAAAATGGTTGGCAGGAGGTTGAAGAACAGAAAATAGAACATGTCTGTCTTGTAGTATAAAAGCTGTGGATGTAGAAACCCCTTCATATGCAGGGATGTCATAAATCTCATACAATTATGGGATGTATTAAATGGGATAAATAAAACGCTGTAAATCATCTCTAAGAAGTCACCCAAACATGTGGCATTAATTCAGCCAACATAGATAAATAAACCAAATAATAAATAAGCACACAAGGAGCTTTGGCTCCTCTACAAACTAACTTTAAGACGTTAATTCTGTGTCTTGAATCTGATCTTTGAAATATATATATATAGAGACAGTAAGAGTTCTAGTTATATGTTTCCTCAAACTTTTTCTCTCCTGTAAAGTTTTTTTTTTTAAATAAACATGCTGTTTATTCCAAAACCAACTTTTTGATCAGCTTTTCTTTTATCAAATAGACACAGTATTTTTCTCTCTTCCAAATTTTTAAAACTTAAATTTAAATTGAAGGATAAGAAGATTAAAAGAGCAGAGACTCACATTGGGTCCAGCCTCTCCCTGCTGTCCAAGGTCCCCGGTGAGACCAATGGGACCCTGAGGAAAGAAAAGGGAGAGATAAAGCTTGAACAGAATTCTACTGCTTGGCATGGAGAAGTAAGATGAATACATAATCAATAAAGCTGAAAGAAAATGGAAACAGACTGAAAATTTTGTAAAACCTGCACGCCCTGTAAGACAGACTCAGAATAGCAAACACTTTGAAACAAACATGCTTAAATAAACTTATATTTATCACTTAAAGGAAAAAAAACAAGAGCAAAGCAAAAAGGACTATGTTCTGCAGAGCTCTGTTGGGTTTAAGCAACATTTCCAATATCTAAGATTGAAAAAAAATCTGTTTTGAGGACTGTGTGAAGTGTGAAGTGTGAAGCACTTTCTAAGCCATTTTTTAAAAGTCCTAACCAAAGAAAATGTTAAACAGTTTATGCACAGCCTAGCATTGGGTGTGTTTTTGTAATATCCTTGCCAACCTCTCCCTGTGATTTCAATCTTGAAGTCAAATTTCCTAAAACTTCCCCCTCCTCTCTGTCTCACTTTCATTCATGGTTTGTGCATGTGTATGTAAATGCTGTCTAAAAATGCCATTAAAACAACTGAACAAGCAGATCCATAATAAAGGATAATAACGAATTCTTATGATGCTATGAAGACGGTACAAATTTGCTGAAGTATTCAGAAATGTCTTTGTACATCTACAGTGTAAGAGCTTTCAAAATAAATATAAAGTAAGACTTTTTCAGAGTCTGAATTTAACCTATTGTATATCCTATTGTAATCAAACAGCAGATGTCACACAGGCTTTGTCCAATTCTCTCTACTATGATCGATGTCCATGCAGAAACCTCTCTCTTCATTATCCACAGCTGTACAGGTGAAACTAAGGGTAACATAGGATACATATTTACTTGTTTTGGTTGGAGAAGTTGTGATGTTTGGCATAGATTCACTGTTAGTATTGCATTTCCCTGGAAGTCCTTGCACTAAATCTACATGCTTTGCTTTGCTGATGTATGTGCATTCATTCATTCAGCCTTGCTGAGCCCAGGGGCCCGAGTTACAGCTTCAGGGCCCCGCTTGGGGCCATGGGACTCACTCTGGCAATCACTGCAGTAGCTAAATCCAGATATGCAGACTTCTGTCAACAAAATTGCCCCTTCGGGATAATAAAGACTTTCCAGTCCATTTCAATTAGTCTGTTATAATTAATTTTCTGCTCTTCCCCATTTTACACATATTTTTTTTTACCATTTTCATTGTCACTGTTGCCACAAGTCTGCATTTGCTGCTGTTACTACATTTGTTTTATTCTTCACTCTCTATCCCACTTTCTCAGCTCAACATAATCTCTGCAGACGGCCGTCCATCATGAATCCAGTTCTTAAGATTTAAGGTTTCTGGAGGGAGGTTTTCCGTGCCACAGTTACTTTACTAAATGCTGCTTACGTTGAACTTAAATTGGGTCTGTTTAAATAAAACAACCAAGAATAGAGGTCTAGAGCTGCTCTTTTTTAAGTGTCTCCAAATATCAATTGTTATGAGCTGGCACTCTGAAAATGATTACTGACTGACTGATTAATATTAAATATCAATATTTGTTTTTTGTTAAGATTGTCTCTCACAGCATTGCCCTTGGCTCCGTCCTCTCCTGTCTGGCCCCTTGCTCCTGGAGGACCAGCTGCTCCTGAAGGGCCTGTATCTCCCTTCTCCCCTTGGTCTCCTTTTTCTCCCTGAAGAGGCAAAGGAGCAGAGTGAGCGATTAAGAAAAGTGGGGCAGAGAGGAAGCACAAGAAGAGCTTAAAAACCCAATATGGTGGAAGTAAATTCTTTGATCTGCTTCTTTGAAGTTGAAATGCTCCTTGGGAAAAAAAAAAAAAAGATGAACTCACCGGCCTCCCCGGAATACCGACTGAACCAGGGTCACCTGCCTCACCGTCTTCCCCCTTGGAGTGAAAAAAGTTCATGTGAGAACTTTAGGAAGAGACTTTTTATCTTTGGGGAGACACAAAGTCAAAGTGTTTTTAAAAACTATTTCTTTACCTTCTCTCCAACACCACCGGGCTGTCCGATCATCCCAGGTCGACCGTTGGGACCCTGAACAACACAGAGAAGACCACAACATTTAGTCAGAATCATAGAGAAGCTCGTCCCTGAGAATGTTTAATTGTTAGTCTAAGACTTACCTGTCCTCCAATAGGGCCTTGAGGACCATTAGGGCCTTGTTGACCAGGTGGACCCTAAAACACACAATGAAATAATTATCAGTTCTCTAACTTGTATAAAGTAAGAAAAATGTCATATAAATAAGGCACAGAACTTTAAACAGGATATAACCTCACCATCAGCCCCACATGTCCACTCTCACCCTTCTCTCCTGGCAGACCAGGCATACCCTGAGGGAAAAAAGAACATTACGGATAAAAAAGGATTCAAGTACAGAGCTTTAGGATCATACAGTCTATTCAAAAGGCACCCAAAGGTCCACAATTCTTACCTGTAAGCCAATCGGTCCTCTAGAGCCCTTGAAGCCACGGGGTCCTTCATCTCCTTTTGGACCGTACATCCCCTGCTGTCCCCGGGGACCCACCAGCCCATCTACACCCTGAAACACAGAGAGGAAAGTGAAGTGAGCATTGGTGGGACTAAAAATGATGATAAGTATGCAGGCAGATCTGTGTTTTAACAGGCAGGACTTTTTGTTTCCACCTACAACTGTAGGTTTAGTTTAACATTTTGGAAAAGTGATGATTGAAATCTTTGACCTCTATAAATTTCAGTTTCTGCAGAGTGTACGACCTCCTGTACTTTAGAGAACTTACCGAATAATCAGCCAAAATGCCCCAGGTGCTTTTATTGTGAAATGATGCTCCACCTACATCAAGTTTCATACCTCTGGAGCTTTGTTTGGCTAGAGTTAACACAAGTAATACATCAAAAGTTTGAATCATTTGTTGATATGAAGCAATCCGGGGATCTTCCAGAACGCAATGTGCTTAGATTAAACTTTAAATTAGATTCAGATACTGAGAACACTTCATAAATGTAGCAGGACTATTTTTGTTAAAATATTAAGACCAGGAGAGTGCAGAGGAGCTTCACATGGTATATATAATGATATAAAATTGAAGTAAATCTGTCAGAGTTAAGTTTTTTGCTGACCACTTGCACATGGGTCTGTATGTACCTGACTGAGTGACTGAGTAACTATACTTTCAGAGCCGCACAGGGCTGCGTCAATGGGGGAGTAGTGACATCTAATGGAGCCTGGTGGATCTCTGCTGACACCATGCTCTGTTGATAGCGCTGTGGATATTGTTCAGGGGGAGTAGGTGGAGCTATTCCTCTCCCCTAACCTTGCAAAGCAGATGTATTTTCCAAACTCTGTCTCTGTCGTCAGGCAAATCCATCTTGACAAGTTCAGGTCCATAACATTTGTGCTGAACAAACACTGTTCGGACCAATCAGCATTAATTGATGATAACGAGGCGGTAGTTACAGGCAGGTTTGGTTGTACTCAACACCATTTGCTATGGCTGCCCCCAGTGCAGTGATTGACTCAGATATACCTCTAGAATAACGTCAATTTTACCTGAACTTGACCATGTTTCTGCATGAAATAAACAATAAAAACAACTATAAAAGCTTTTCATAATGAGAAGATGATTTAGCTCTTCTGCCGACCTGCTTCGGCATGAGTCTGTTACGAGTTACAGGGGGAAAGGGTCAGTTGTTGTTAGCACAGACTCAGCCACAGCGGCAGACTTGTCTGAACTGGACAACATTTACTTATTAAAACAAGGGCAGAGAGCAACACTGAGAGCTTTTCATGATGAGAAGGAGGGTTTTACTCTTCTCCTGGTCTGCTCCGGCATGATTAGCGTAATACAGCTGGGGTTTGCCGGCGAATCCAATGGCTGCTGCTACAGTAGCTATTAGCTCGGATGTAGCTGTTGGAAAGCAGCAGTTAATCGGAACTGGACCACAGGCAAGGAGCTTGACCTTGGCATCAATTTTATTCATCAGGAAGCTTCAACATGAGCAACCTACGGCAGCGGTAGCCTGCTAGCTCTAGCATGTGTAAAAACATTGCTCCTGTCACCTTCTGAGAATCTTTTGAAAAGTCCTGCCCTTCTCAAACACTTTCTATGGGAGCTTTCCCAGATGAATGTGAAATACATTCATGCAATGGATATCTGAGGTTACCCCTCCCCTGTCCGGCATTTCAACAGGCATCCCAGAGAGTTGTGGTCAGCCATATACTAGGTTTTAACCTAGTCTTGTTTACATACAATTCATTAAATTAATATAGTCACACTAATAATATTTTGCAGTTATTAAAGTTGAGCGGCTGTGGTTAACGGGTGATTGTACCATGTAAGAAATTGAAAGACTTTAGTAAAACAGTTAAAAGGTGGGAAAATATTATCTTGAAAATCCTGAAAACTGTAGTAAACTGAATCTTTAAATCAGTCCAAATAGAGAAAACAAGGGTAGTTTTTTCTTCAATTAACATTTTCTTTTCCTGTTAAGGAGTGAGATAGCTCAGATATTTCATTTTTATTGAAGTTAGAGGTGGTTAAATGAGGATGTCTGAGAACGTTCTCCTTGAGGTACAAATTTTGTGTTTTAGTCAATCATTCTGAGTCTTGTGGACTGCAAATTCCTCTCAGTTTTGCTTTGTCATCCTTGGGAGTTTAGAAGGAGAGGTCACCTTTAAAGCCTCTACGTACCACCTATTTACACTTAACAAACCCACACGTAATATATAAAAACCTCATTATCAAACTCTTAACTGAAAATGATATAGATATTTTTTTAACTTTGATATTTTTAAAGCAATAAAATGAATCACGAGTCCTTTCATCCTCCTCATCAATGATAGAAATCCAAAGCAGTGTGTGAAAAACAGCATGCATTTAGTTTTCAAAGGTTTTAATGTCTGATACTTCACAAACTACTCAATAAACATGTTCATGTGGGATTTGAGAGCTTTCAGCCTCTGAGACGCTTTCCAAAGATAGAATGAACTCAGGGATTTCAAAGAGAAGAGCAGACTTACTGGAAGTCCTGGCTGACCAACCACCCCCTGGGTGCCGGTGGGTCCTGCAGGTCCCTGTAGAGAAGAGGGAGAGAAAGATAGACATTCAAATATGATCAGATATACCCTGGGTATGAACAGGCTTGTCAGGATATGATACAAGAAAACATCAAATATGAATACCTGTTTTCAGCAACAATATTTGGGTCTTAAAATTTCTGATGTTTCCTACAATGACTTCAAAATACAGAAATGCACAGTTTAAAACAAACTGTGAAAGAATGATGCTCATTCAAAGTGTTAACACCCTGCAGTGAAGAGGTTTGTGATTGTCTTTAACTGTCCAAGAGAAACGAGAACTGACAATCATGAAACTCTGTAATAAATTATTCCACATTTTTGGGGCACTGGCACTACAAGCTCAATAAATAACTTCTTCATACTGCCTAAATCGTTCAATAAATAGGTACAAATATGGACAAAAGTATTTGGACACCTGACCATTACACCAACAGGGACTGTAGTGACGTTGTATTCAAATACATCTACTTTAATATGGAGTTGGTCAAACTTTGCAGCTATAACAGCCTCCACTCTTCCTGGTTTTCTGCAAGATTTTAGAGTGTCTCTGAAAATTTGTGCACATTCATTCTACAGAGCATTTATGAGATCAGGCACTGATGTTGGACGAGAAGGCCTAGCTTGTAATCTCTGTTGCAGTTCATCCCAAAGGCGCTCGATGGGGTTGAGGTCAGGGCTCTGTGCTGGACAGTCAAGTTCTTCCACACTGAACTCATCCATCCATGTCTTTATAGTCCTTGCTTTCTGCACTGGCGCACAGTCATGTTGGAATAGAAAAGGGCCCTCCCCAAACTGTTGCAACAAATTGGAAGCATAGCAATTTTCAAAATGTCTTTGTATGATGATCTACTGAGATTACATTCTCCCGGCATCTGCCAAACCCAGACTCGCCCATCCGACTGCCAAACATTTGTAGCTCTACAGAGCGCGTTTCCATAGCTCCATAGTCCAGTGTTGACGGGCTTTACACCACTCCATTGGATGCTTGGCATTGGACATGGTGGTATGGAAACGTCCAACAGCACAGTTTTTGTACTTACATTACCACCAGTGGAAGCTCAGAACTCTTCAGCTGTGGAATCAGCAGAACATTAGCAAATTGTACGCACCATGTGTCTTAGCAGTCATTGACCCTGTTCTGTGATTTTACATGGTCTTCCACTCAATAGCTAAGTTTCTGTTGTTCCTAAACGCTTCCACTTTCTAATAATATCCTGTACAGTTGACTGTGGAATATCCAGCAGGGATGAAATTTCACAAACCGTCTTATTGTAAAGATGGCATCCATCACAGTACCACTCTTCAAGTCACTGAGCTCTAGAGAACAACCCATTTTGTATCACAAATGTTTGCAAATGGAGACTGCATGGCTAGGTGCTTGGTTTATACACCTGTTGAAACAGATTTGAGTGCAACAACTTACTTTAATAATCAACAGTTGTGGCCAAATACTTTTGTCCATATAGTATGTTTGTGCATTATTTCACCCACAGCAGCTTTTTCAAAATGTATTTATCCTGACTAAACATGTACTTTTGTCTTTTTTTTTAATAAAGCTTTGGCATATTTTCATACTGCAATCAATTAATATCAGTCTGTATTGATTTAAATGGTTGTGGTAGATGGACTTGAGCTTGTGTGGTACTTATTTGGTTGTCTGACTACTCAAAGCCCTTTATACGTTGCAGGTCACACCTACCCACCCACACCCATTCACCCATTCACCCAAGACTTCTATCACTATTTACAATCCCATTCTTACATCCATTTACATTTACATTACATTTAAGTAACTCTGACACAGCTGTGGGAGCAATTTAAGTGTCCCAAAGATACATCGACATGTGACTGAAGGAGCTGGATCCCAGCCTCCTAATTGAGAGACAACCTACTCTCCCTGCTCAGTCAAAGTCTTTCCAAACATATGGTGTTGACAAATATCAAAATAAAATAATTCAAAAATTATAGCTAAGTTATGAATCACTGTCCATGTTGAGCTGCAAACTCACTGATTCTCCTTTGTCTCCTTTGCTGCCTTTCTGCCCAGGTTCTCCCTGCTCTCCCTGCAGACAGACACAAAAATGATGATTTATCACCACATTACAAACACACAAACACGCAGTCTGCATTTATAAAACACATAAATTTACCTTATCCCCATCGTCTCCCGGAGGTCCTGCGGGGCCCGTCGCCCCAGGCAACCCAACAGGTCCCTGATCTCCATCCTGACCAGCTGGACCGATCGGGCCCTTCTCACCCTGAAACACACATTCAGCAGGTGAGAGTCAGCTTATAGGAAAAATACACAAACATTTAAGAACAATCAACCCCAAAAAGAGTGCAAATACACTTAAAAATGAGTGAAGATGAGAGAAGAAGTGATAGAAAAATTCACAATAAAAGAAATAATCTGGAAAAAATGAAGATGGAGGTAATTACAGGCTCGCCCTTCTCTCCCATTGGTCCAGGTCCTCCAATTGCTCCAGCCCGACCAGGCTGTCCGATGGCACCAGCTGGTCCTGGAGGGCCCCTTTCACCTGACGGCCCCTACAGACACAATTTAATATGATAATACTTGGTGACACCTGTTTTTAAACAGATTTTTCCAGCCTCATAACCTTGATGCATCTGGAAAAACATGTAACATATTGCAGGTAAAACACTTTAAATGTAAACTACATTTAATATAATTACACATAATGACTGTATTAAGCAAAAGAGGTATTCTGAAACTCACTAAAGCTCCTGCGATTCCATTTGGACCTGATCCTCCTTTTAGACCTGGGGGTCCCTGAAAGATTGTGCATTGTTGGCATTATGAAGTTGACATAAATTAAAATACTGGAGTGTGATGTTGATGTACTTAAGTTTGTATTACCATAACTCCTGGAGCTCCTCTGCTGCCTCTGAACCCCTTAAGTCCTGTAGGACCGCTCTTTCCTGATGTCCCCGGTAATCCTGGATCACCCTGAGAAACAAATAGAATATTTTTTTTACCATAACACAATCAATGACATTTTGCAGTGCAGTTCTTAACTATCAGTAGTGTTTTAGGCTTGGATTTCTCACTTGGAAGCATCTTAAGATTACTGCCCTGACAAAGTAACTTCACCAAATATCTGCCACTTGGCACATGCTGGTGGTATTACCCACATGTGGCCTACTGTACATCTGTCTTTGATTGTAACAGTACCCTGATTCTGCCCAGTTTACAGCCAATAATCTGTAACTCTGCAGCCTAATCACAGAAAAAGGGACATGATAATTAGCACAGCTCTTTATTACACTCAGAATCTGACATTAAACTGGGCTAAAGAATACAGTTCAGGCCCAGATGTTGGAAAATGAGAAAAACTGAACAGCTTCTTCAGGGTGTTTATTTTTAGTCGCAAAGCTAATGATCCCCATCAACCCATTAATCCCCATTAATGAGTAACGTTGCATTAAAAAAAACAAATAACTGATTGCTTGGATTGCAGAGCTAACATGCTACATTGTTCATGATTACAAAAAAGTAACCTGAGCACTGCTGCTATGACTTGGTTTTGTTTCCTCCTAGTTTGGTTTAAATTTTTCTCCACCCTGGCACACACAAGATTTTTCATTGCCATGGCTGGGTTTGTTGTGCTTCCTCCTTCAATCAGCTTGTTCTCTGATTGGCTATCGTCCACATAGTGCATGCTCAGCTGTCTTTGACCTTTCCCCCAAACAACAGCTCTTGTGATCATACAATATCAAGAACCATTAGATAATTTGAACCTTTGCTGACTCTGGTCAGAAGAAGGGAATCTGGCCCAAATTTGGCCCAATTATCATGCAGTGTGTACCCCAACTTTAGTGACTCAAAAGGGTGTGAACTTCATTTCCCCTCTGGGATAAATGAGGTAAATAAAGTCTAGATTTGAATCTGAGAGACCCTAAGGACCCACCTTTCCTCCTTCCTTCCCAGCAGGTCCAGGTAAACCGTGCTCTCCAGGTACTCCTGGTGCTCCTGGATGACCTCTGTCTCCTGTTGGACCAGGTTCACCTGATTTACCCTGAAATACAAAGTTTTAATCAACTCAGTTACACAGATACAAACCTGAAGCTCAGGCAGGAGAATTATCACCTAATTTAAACTATTAGGATTGTCATAGTACCAGAAATATATGCTCTTATATGATACGAGTGAAAAACAAACAACACTGATGCAAGTCTAGCTAATTTAATGATTAAAACAAATCTTGTTTTTATCCCCAAAACACGTAAGCAAACTTCTGCCTGCACACTCTCTAAATTGCACAAACACATACAGAAAAATTGCAGGTGTCAGAAAGTCTTGCATATTTCAACAACTGTTCAAGTTATTTATGATATTGATCTCACCTGAGGCCCCACAACACCTGAGGGTCCTGGAGGGCCCGTCTTCCCTTGGAATCCCTGAAATCACAGCATAGGGAAGGCAGGAAATATATGATAGTATTTTGTACATGTGGGTGGGTTTAAGCTGTTTTTTCACTGTAAAAGTGCAGCAGCTGATGACTTCTTGTGACCTCTCATGAAACTTTAACCCACTCACCGGCTCTCCTCTCTGACCTGGGTGACCTGGAAGCCCGTCCTTCCCAGCAGGACCCTACAAACACAAACACAGATCAGCCCACACAGAAAAACACAAATATATTAACACACAGATACTCATTAGGAAGAAATGACCTCTAAAGTTTAAGTGTTATCATTAAAAATCCAGGTTAAGGGCCAGATGGATGTTCTAGCTGATCTTAGGTACCTTTTTTTACATTTTCCTATGTTGCATTTCTTAGAGGAGCTGTCAAATATTCAAGTAAGTCTGCAGGAGCTGTCCCCTGCAGACAACATGAGGTGATTCAAAGCAGTATGTGACCAGGATTTCACTCACATGCATCTCAATCAACAGAATTGTTATCAGAAAACATATAAATGAAAATCTTGAAAGCTTTATCACAATGCTGGCACCATCAGGTGTGCTACAATAAAAGCCACCATTGTGCAGGCCATGATACTGAGTATTAGCTGGAATTGGAAGGATTTTATCTGTAACTCAAGCTTTATTGTTCTTTTTAAGACCCTGTAAAGTTAAATCCAAAATTTGTGTCTGAACACACTAGACATGTTGGAATATGGTTGCGGTAAACACGTGAAAACACTGAGATCTTCATGTGAATGAATTTTGGACTTAGACTGTTAGAAAGTTTTTCACCTCTTTCCTAGGTGGGTTTAATTTGGGCGGGGCAAACAACTGGACCAGTGATGTCACGAACCCACACTAGGGAATGGACCCCTCTAACACTAAGATATAAAAAGACTGAGCAGTTCATCTCAGTACAGTCTGTTGTTAGCTGATGTCACTGTCTTTATTGAAAGTTAACAGCCAGTTAAATACTGTTTTTTTTTGTTCACTGTGATGTTTAATTTGCCAAATATATCAGCCACAGTGGCCTATGGATGATTTAAAGCATCATAACAGAGATTCGAGCCAGAAAACTGACTTTGTCTCTTCTCTGACACAGAGCCAGGCAGCTACGCTCTGATCACAAGGTCAACGTAAGGTCAAGGGGCGTACTAATAGCATTTTTAAAAATTGAGAGGACTGTATTTCTCCCAAGTGAGCGTGGCTTCAGCTCATTCAACAGACACGCTCACACCATCCTGGAGCATTTTTTACTGCCTCATTTTTCATGATTTAAAGCTTAATTTTATAAACTTATAAATGTTTTATTTGACTGAAATTTGACCTGGAAGTCATAACACAGTGACCTGCCATACAACAAACCTAAATACAGATTTATTTTCACTTTTTTAAATGTAGTATGTCAATAAAGATCCAGGGTGTTCTGGTCAAGCTTTGCTCAAATGTCCACTTATACTCTAGAATGAAGGGATAAAATGTCAGAGGCTGCAGGTCAAGGGTCAAAGTAACTGGGCTTTATATCCTTGCCTTGCTTTTGAACATGATATCTCAAGAACACTTTAAAGGATTTTATTTTAATTTTGCACAAATATCCACTCGACTCAAGGATAAACTGATTAAATTTTGGAGGTCAAAGGTCAAAGCCCTTCTTCAGGACTCACCACTATACTATAGTCTTTAGATTGTACACCTTGTGGAGGCATGTAACCACCAGATGGTAGTTTAAGATTTAAGATTCAGTTTTTAATGTCATAGTCTATGGATGACTAATCCTGTTCTTGTGCTTTCTCTGCATTAAGACTTCAGACTGACTTTGATTTTGTTTTGTTTTTTCTTGTTTTGTCTTCATTCAGAATCACACAGAATTACAGATGAGTTTACAGCCATTATTAATGAAAAAACTTCCACAGTGTTTCATCTTTGAATGTTTTTCTGTGTGAATACAAAACAGAATAAAAATCAGATGATGGAGTTATTTTTCTCATCAAAAAGCAAATGGAGATGCACTTTAAAGTCTTAACAAGTGTTTAAAACTAAAAAAGATCTAAATAAAATATGGGCATCTTGGGGAAGTATGACTACCACTCAGTGGCACAGCCAGCTATAGTCCTGCAAGTCTGTGCGTGCATTTTATTAACAGCAGTATCATTTTTTTTCTATGAAAACTGAACTGTGACAGCAGCAGACACTGTGTTTTATTCTTTTTCTTCTCTTCTATTCTTGAGTTGCAGTCTTTGGCTGTGTCCACTCATCAATATCATGATTTTAAAAAGTTAGCTTTCTTAACTCTTTCTAAGATTATGTTTTAGGGCTTTTCGCCTTTATATTTTTAGGACAGCTGAAAGGAAACAGGAAATATGGGGAGAGGGAGTAGGGGAAGACATGCACCAAATGACACAGAGACTTTGAAATGATCCAGTACCAGTACTTTGGGGACTCCATCCTCTCTAGCCTGATTTACGAATTGAGCCAAACTGGCACCCATAGCTTGATTACTAAAGTGTATTGTGTCTGCTGGTGAGAATTTTGGAATCATAGACACAAGAAAACCTATTTTTAGGCCTTTGGAAACCAAAGGAACTATATGGTGAGGCTTGTGGCAAGTACAATCCCAGCACAGTCTACTAATGTTAGTACTGCTCATACCTGTATTGCAGCAGCAAGCAAAAGCATGATGAAGTCTGGAAGCAATCTAAGATTGCAGATTTCCTCAGCAGTGTGTTTTTTACAAAGCCCAGAAGAATTAATTATTTTCCCCACACAGCAGAAATATCCATGGTATGAGCTACCTTGGCTTCTCTGACACTGGCTTTGTAGAGGGTGACAGGTAAGGCTGGGCAGTTAATTGAAATTTAGATTGAATCTCAATATATCCTTTCAAATCACAGAGAGCACAATATTTCTTTCATCTGAAATGTTTATTAAATTCCAGATTAATGCATTTTTTTGCAGTAGATGTTATTTTTGTATGTTTTTCTTAATTAAAATGAGAATTACATAAAAAGATCATTCCCTTCAATACAACAATTCACATCCAATTTGCAATTAAAGTAAGAATAATCACAGATATTTTTCAAAATCATTCAATCTAATATTTTGTTGATTACAATATAGAATGTGTTATCACTTGCATTAGTTGAAAAATACATAAGAAAATGTGTGTTTGTGTGTGTGTGTGTGAGGGGGGTGCAAATGGATTATCTTTCAAAAAATGTTCAGCCCTAGTTGCATGCTTAGATTGATATCTAACTCTGTTGAATATGTTTAAGGTTAGTCAGGCTCAATATTGACTTTTACCTCATGTTCCCCTGAAATAACTTCGGTAGTATTTAATCTGGGATGCATAGATACTGATACCGGTATCAGGTTTCTGTGCTGATAACAAGTAAGTAGTAATACTCATTAAACATAGCAGATTCTGTACTCTGTTAAAGCATCATTTGAGTCTCTCGGCATGTGAGCATGAAGTCAAAGTTGGAGCTACATCTGCAGTTTGATATTTTAACATAAATGAAGATGACAAGAGAAGTTATGAAAAACACCTAAAGAAAATAAACTTTCAAATAATTGTAATATGTATAATAATATTTGTATTCTGTATCAGTGAGTACCCAAATGTCAGCAATTACACTCATATTCGGGCTAGAAAAATGCAGTATTGGTGCATTTCTAAATATAATATTCAATACATTGTACCTAATATTGGTGAGTTATTTTTAAAAGGCCAGTTGTCTGGCTAGTTGTTGTTAATCTGACTTTTAGAGTTGTCTGGCTAGTGTCAACGCTCTGACTCTCTGTCTCACTCTGTCACTGTGATCCTGGGTGTAAGAGCCTAGATGATAAAAGTGTCCTGTACCTTAAGGGGTCTTAAGCGTACTATGAAAAATAATCCTGGTGACACCACTGTTTCTACTTTTCCCAAAGTTCTTAAAAATCATTGTCCTGAAGCCTAAGCAACAAGGGGATTCATTTTATCATAAAGAAATCATAAATTATAGCATGTTTCCTTTTACAATTTTGTTCATTGAGGGCGGTATTTTCTATTTTTACCACTTGAAATTCTACATCTAATCTTGAATTAATTGCAGGACTAGAGACTGGCCTGTAAGCACTTAAAATGTTTGGATTTTTTCTTGCCTTAACTTTAAAAAAGAGCAATTAAAGCAGGATTTACATGTATACTTGGCAACCTAATTACCCTCTTCTGTACAGGTGAGCAGAGAAAGGTGCAACATTGTTTACAGTTGAAAAAAATCTTAGCTGAACAATTGTTTTGTGTACAGTTATACTGTGTTAAGAAACGTGTTTTATCTCCAAGATTAATTTTCAGGCTTCTATGCTGGTTTTAGTCTACAGGAGAGTGGCTAGAGTAGGAAACCAAAGAGAGAGAGCTGGGAATGTTGTGGAAATGGAGCCACATGCTGGATTTGAACCTGGGTCTCCTGTGCCAAGGACAAAAGCCTTTTTACATGTAGGCATGGAGATGAGAATAGTCAAATTTGGGATTATTTGCTTGCCCTTGAAGAGCTTTAGTATTTGTTTGAGTGGAGAAGTGCAATCAGTCTTTATCCTGACATGTAGATGACAAAAAAAAACCTCACCGTTCCTCCTTTAGGTCCTGGCTCTCCGTTCCTTCCTTGCGGCCCTGAGGGTCCCTAAAGAAACATATTCAGGCCATCAAATGGCTGATCAATCAACTAATTAATAACATGGTATATTTGATGTATTTCTTACTCTCTCTCCAGGAGATCCTGGGGGTCCATCATTTCCTGAAGAGCCCTGTGAAATCAGGGAAGAACATGAAGGCAGTGATGGAGTAACAAGCAGCTAAAAACTTACAGACAAACGACTGGATGTTTTCATTGGCTGAGAGGAAAGACAGCTGACCTTTTCTCCTGGTTTCCCCGTAGGCCCTCTTGCTCCTCTGGCACCCCGTGCACCCTGTCGCAGAAGAATCATAAATGAGAGCAAACACAGGACATCCATCAAATTATACAGATGTAGGACGGAAAATCTCAATCCATCGTTCAGTTTAGCCTGAAGAGACTCACTCTACAGACTTATGAGGTTGGTGGGTCAGCAAACAGGCATGTCTCTGTGATCAGCAGCACTCTGGTTAGTAGACGGGCTGCATTACAAGGATAACATTTACAGCTATAGTCAGGGGTAAAAAGGGGAACTTGTTAAAATAGTTGCCTGAGGAAACACCCAACACACACCGAGCAACATGAACACAACAACCTAAAAGTTTATTATTCAATAAGGTATCAACCAATCTTTGTTTGTATAGCACCAATTCATAACCAAAGTTTTCAAGATGCTTTACAAATGAGAGTCAACCAAAACTCTCAAATCCTGGGTTTAAAAAATAAACAAAGAGCTGAAATATGCTAATCAAAACTAAAACTATATCAAGGTATTTAAACAACAGCAACCTCTGTCAGATTTTAGATTGGGTGCCTTGCCCAAATTAAGCCTAGTCAGAAAAAATTTAGGATTTCACTTTACAGGGACTTTAACTTGGGCAGTGTGTCAATTGTTTGGCTGAGTGAGCTCAAAAGGCTGGAATTAGCACTTGGTCTTTTGTAATTATGGCTACTGTTATTTATTTTTTAGTTGTTAGAAGAATTTGTGTGCAGAAGCCTAAGTGCAAAGAGGTTTCTCCATATCCTCTCATTTTTATGCATAATTAGATAATGATGCATCCTCATGAAGAATCCCACAGGTCTTAAGTACGGAGTTTCAGTATAATGGACATTATACTTGAATACCTAGTAAATGTATATTTAAAGGCTTCATATGCATGTAAGAGTTTGTTGTTCTCAGTTCTGTGTTCACACTGATTCCACTGCATGGGAGACATATGATGGCCCTGCCCACAGAGGTGGTTTCTGTTACCCCATTTAGGCAATGTGTTTACATGGATTTATATCTGTATTGGGCAACATATACCTAGTGGTAATGTTTTGTGTGGATGCATTTTAATATGTACTGAAAACAGTTTGACATCTGACTAAGACTGCATACAGAGGTGGTCTGGGATGCCTTCATTTAGATTGGATTCGTTGTGCAGATGTGAGTACTGACACACATTAAAGGCCACTCCAACAAATGACGCAATCTGCTGTTTTCCTCTTGTAAATAGAAAGCGTGGCTTCATGTTTCCCAGCAGCATGGCACCACAAACCTCGTAGCTCATGGCTTATTCAACCCCATTCATTCTCATTGCCAGCTGCTTCATAGCACACAGACCGTGTGGTGGGATACAAAGCCACAGTAAGAAAAACACAGGAATGATATAAGGGCTGTTGTTGGCATAAGAAGTGGGAGTGTGTGTTCTGATATCAGGTCGTCAATAGAGACATATTGTTAATGCATAGTATGGTAAATAAATGCAGCCACTTGATATCTGAATGCCCTAAACGGATCATTGATGCCGAGGGTTCTAACGAGGACCTCTGTTGTGGTCTAAAAATCTGCTCTCATAGTCAGCCATTTAATAATTTAAAATGTTACAAGTACATGTATAGAATAGCCTCAAAGGCAGGGGCTGTTATTCATCTCAGACTTAAATTACTTACAATATTATAGAAGATATAATGATATATTATTAAATAAATGACATTCATGAGTGCTGCATTTAAAAATATCCTAGTTCCTATTCAGTTCTCGACCCACTAAACCAGGGAATAAGTCCAGAAACAGCACTCACATTTGGACCCCTCTGGCCTGCTCCTCCTGGCTGTCCTGCAGGACCCTGGGTACAAAAGAGAGAAGGTTAATGGAAAAAGACTGATTTCACAAGATTACATCATATTGACTTGAAATCCTCGACTTACTTTCTTTCCTTTCTCTCCCCCAGCTCCCAGAACACCAGGAAATCCATCAGAACCCTGAGAAGGAGCAGGATAGTGCACACATGCACTTTGCATAAATCATACACCTACTTTATATGTTAATTGTTCCTTCAGTTAATCAATTATCTGTTAGTTATCCATCATACCTTTGGTCCCTGCCGCCCTGGATACCCTGGCAGCCCAGGAACTCCTAGTTTACCCTGTAAAATACAGGCAATGTTATTCTCAGCTCGTCTTAACTGTTAGTCATAACTAGGGCTGCATGATGCTAAAGTGTGAAAACATTCCATCTAAATAAATGGCATTATATGGGAAAAATGTGGTTTTTAATATTAGTGTAAAATATGAAAACCAATCCAGTTGAATTCACACCCTTTCACTCCATTCACTCCAAATTCACACACTGATGGCAGAGATTGCTATAGAGCAGTGATTTTCAAACACCTAAGATCAAGCCAAAATCTCAAGGCACACCATGTTCATATCCATATCTTTAGTTGATGTTAAATTGTACCACGGCACATGTTCAGATTCACAATGCACACCTCCACCATTTGGGAACAACTAAATTACATAAATACAGTCTAAAATGTATATTTTTGCAGCCTAAATTTTTAACAATACCAGCCTTATTCAGAGTTGCTGATTCAACCAACCTGCTGTAGAAAATCCAAACCTTTTTGTGCCTGATAATAGTAACTTTTATGCAAAATGATCCAAATTACACAGTGTTATCTAAATCATTGATTAAATTCAAAAGTACCAGGGCAAAAATATGTAGAAGTATCTTTGGTTGTAGTGTGGTCCTATTAATCAGGCATGGCTGTATAAATGCCTAAGGCACAACTCAACTTGCCTAAAGACACACCAGTGTGCCTTGCCGCACCATTTGAGAACCACTGCTATCAGCCATTTACATTCTCCGCTGGAGCAAACTGGGGTTAAGTGTCTTGCCAAAGGACACACTGACATGTGACTGGCAGAGCTAGGGATCAAACCAGCAACCTTCTGATTACAGGATGACCAACTCAACCCACTAAGCCATATTTGCCCCTAAAAAGGAACGACTTGCATGTCATTATAAGGAGCCGAAATCCAGTGGACAGTGACTTAAACATAAAAATGATGACTCTTCTAAAAAGGATTGGCACTGTTGCATAAAAAATAAACCAGGTTACTGGCATGTTTGAGTTCTGCTAAGTTTCTCTGTCAAACTGACCCTGTTATGTAACCAGAGACATGCTTTACATTATGTGTGTGTTTTAACCATGTTATCTTAAATGTATCTTAAAGGGGACATATTCTACCCTTTTAAGACAAGTTTATTTTGTTCTCAGAGGTCCCCGAAACATGCCTGTGAAGTTTGCTGCTGAAAAAACACTCCAGTATTGGATTTTTGCATGTCTGAAAAAAAAACCCTCTGTTTCAGGTCTTTTCAGAATGAGTCGTTTCTGTGTCTGTGGCTTTAAATGTTACTGATCTGTCTGACTGCGCCCCTGACCACACCCCTCTCCGGAAATGGTTGTGGCACTCCTGATGTTACAACGTTACAGGTGCTTTTATCCAAAGTTAAGGACCTAGCTGGAATTTGAACCATCAATCTCCCAGACCAAAGTCAGCAGGGTAACCCACTGAGCTATCCAGCATCTCTGATAGCTGATGAGGGGAAGATCAGCACACGAGGGCGGACCTTTGGGCTGGGGGCGGTGCTAACTCCCCACATGACATCATGAGGGGAAAATCTGAGAATAGCTTGTTTCAGCACACATTTTCTGAAATGTGGAGAAAGAGAGGAGGAAAGGGAATGGACTTTTCTGGTACTTGAGCAGACTGTGGACAGGCCAGGGGCACATATTTTTGTTAGAAAAGCCTGATAAAGTGATTTTCCATAATATGTCCCCTTTAACTTTTAAACTACTGTGAAAGCACATCAGATGTGTGAAGAATTTGTTAGCAGGCAGGCAGACTACAGCTCTTGCTTCTCAGAGCAACCACTACCATTTAGTTAGTGAGAAAATAAGTTACAACTCTGATAATTACTAGTTTCAGCCTACAGCCAAAGACTCTTCCTTTAGACTCCTTTGTTACTTGCGGATGGAAACATCCTCACAAGTCTATACATTTACTTATGGTTGTCTTTTTTTAAATGTAACCTAATAGGGTTAAATCACATAGCTACTACTGATTTCTAAACTACTGCCATTCTTTCTCTACCTTGTTTTAGCTCAAATGCAGATGTGGTCATTCTGAATAGAGTGGACTGACGCTGGACTCATCTATCACCATTTGACCTCCTGAGGATTGAGAGCATAATTCTCCCCAACGATTCGCATTTTTTCAAAAGGGGAAAAAAAAAATGACTGCACTCAAGCGCACATGCTGTGGGCTTTCGACAGGCATATCATAGGTTGGATATGGACTTCAACTTAAAAGTCTCCTCATTTGTGCCAGTTTGGCTCAGTTGGTAGAGCATGCACCCATATATACAGATGCTACCATCTTCAATGCACTAGCTTCAGCTTCAAATCTCTACCACATTTCCTGCCTCTTTTCAGCTATCATGACAAAATAAAGGCAAAAAGACCTAGAAATTAATTTTGAAAAGAAAGTGTCTTGTATGACTAGTATATAAAGAGCCTAATAAAGTACCTCTTTCCTGTTTAAGAACACTTTAAGTGAATTAAATCCCAACATAATATGCCTGCATGCAATTGTTCTCGACTAAATCTGTATAAATAATCCATTATTACAACAGTGTATTAGGGCCACTAAAGAAAAAAAACAATAACAAAGAGGATCAGTCAGTTTTCAAGAAAAAAAAAAATCAAGTTCAAAAGGTTGTTAATTTACAAGAAAAAATAATTTTTTGACCTTTTAAAGATGTAAATGAACATGAAACAAAACTTAGAAATTTTGAGATTACAAAGCCAAAAAGTTGAACATTCAACCACTGTTTTCAGTTTGGAAATTTCAAATTTTTCCTGCAAATTTAAACTCTGAAACTGTGAGTTTGAGTTCTTGTAAAAATACAAATGCAATCTCAAACGTTTTGTTTTTTCTTTCCTAAAAATTTGTCTTTGGATTTTTTGCACATAAAAAATAGATTCTCATCATTTGTTATCTTTTAGGTAGGCCCTAATGCATTATGTTTTCAAACATGAGTAAAACAAAATGTATTCATGGCGCGCCAGTAGTCGAGTGGTTAAGGCGCAGGCGACACAGGGTTTGAATCCGGCCCGTGGCACTATTTCCTGCATGTCTCTCCCTGCTCTCTTCCCTGTTTCCAACTCTATCCACTGTCCTATTGAATAAAGGCCAAAAATAAATCTTAAAAAAAGAAAAATATATATATATGTATTCATATCCAATGTTGACAATGTCAGAGCAGAAAGGGTCCCGTGACACCCCCCCCAAGATCTGTGGCGCCCCCCCTCTAGGGGTGTCCGGACCCCAGATTGGGACCACTGCTGTAGAGGACAGGAAGTTTTAAGAGTAATATTCATAATCATGCTAAAAAAAAAAAAAAATCATGACACCTGCCAACTATGGTACCTAAAGGTTTTTAGTCAAGAAAACGAGTTTTTCCCTGTTTTGAGACTCCTTTAAAAGGTCATTATGCTGTTCAATGAACTGTTTAATGCTCTCGTTATTGAGATTTGTGTGCCAGCTGGGATTTGTTTATGTGGTTTCCTTGTCTGCCAGCCTTGTCTGTCACACTGGATTTTAGGTGCCGTTTGATGTGGTTATAGAGATTTATGGTGATAACCTGTGGCGATGCGATGGTGCGAAGGCAATGCTTTCAAATTATCGTCACCAAGCTGGTATGTACCTCTTTTCCCTGCACCAGTGTAACACTCCTCTCACCATCCACACCCTACATTACCTCACTTTGCCATTGTTTTTTTCCCCCTTCAACATACTCCTTCAAATGAACTGTCTGTTGCCTTTCTGCTTGTCCACACATGCCACTGTTAACCCAGAGTGTTACCATAGTAACAGTGACTGACAGCAGGGTGATGTTAATAAGGGAGAGAAATACGAGAGGTAATTGAGTACTTTGGAGGAGTCTAATTAATGGCCTGATTAATGAATTAAACTTGTTATTTCTGTATAATGTGTGAGTGTGACTGATTTAAAAACAAGAGTTGTTGTCAAGCAGAAAAATGTATGTTTAAACCAAGATCCTGATTTATCATGCAGCCCAAGTGATGACAATATTTAGAGATCTCTTAATTAACTTTAATAAGGATTTTACATGCTAATTTAGCAGTGTACCTTTTCTCCAGCAATACCAGGGGGACCAGCATCCCCTTGAGGACCCGTCTGACCTTTTGGCCCCTCAGGTCCATCTTCACCTCGACCACCTGTAGGCCCATTATCTCCAACGTCTCCCTTTGCTCCCATCTCACCTTTGGCCCCTGGGAAACCGTCCTCTCCCTGCACACAGAAAGAGGATGGGTATTACACAAAGAGGACAGTTAGTCTAAGGGCATCTTCACAATAAGCTTGACTTTTCCTGAACATGGTTTCTGCCCCCTCAGCATGTCTGCTTTCACATCAGTACTGTTCTGTGCCTAAGCACATATTTATCTCTGCAGTCCTGTACACTTGGTGGCAGTATGCATGTAGTTTGTTTACCAAGATGAAAGAGAAGATGAAGCAGCAGCAGCGACCACATTCTTCATCAACTGGATGATATCAGTTTATGTTAAATGCTGCAATGGAGTCCATCCTGCTACTGTGGATGTTTTTAATTACGTTTTGAGACGGCAAAACCCCTGCTGCGTGGATACGATTGGTTTTGAGGAGACAATAGATGCTTAGAATTGCCTTAAAAACTCAAATTGCTGATGAGTATCTCATACTCAGGGACAGCTGCACTCATGTCCTTTGGTGCATGCCAGGGACCGCCTGGCATGCTCCAATGACCAATGATAATCTGGGGTATTATGATCATTTCAGACAAAAACATCCTGAATTAATAAAGATTTAAAAACTTTTCTGTCTTACCTTTTCACCTTTGCTCCCCTTCAGTCCTCTGATTCCATCTGCTCCCTTTCAAACAGGAAAACAAAGTAAAGGTAAACAAGAAAACAGAACACACCTGATATCATATAAAAAGTTCTCAGAATCCCTCTCAACGTGGCAAACATTAAAGTTTTACTTTCTGAAAATCCTGTCAGTTTTTATAACATGGAAATAAAATAATGCAGCCTAATTTTAGACATTTATTTTACTTTGTTGATTCATTGATTGAGATTTTTATTTAACCAATAATGGACCATAAAAACAATTAGCCAACCTTTCACCCACCTTGAATCAGAGAAACATTGATTAGCTACACTAAATTTTTAAAATTTAATAAATTTGCTTTTCTCAAACATGGTGGTGTAGTGGTGCCTAGAGAAGCGGGTATACTCGTAATTGTTGGATTTTTTTCTTATATCCAATATGCTGAAATTTTCTAAATAAACTTAGACGATGATAACATTCAAATGTAGTTCAGGCCCAAAACTAAAGTCCTTAAAACACACAATTCAAAGTCTGAGGATGAACAAATGAACAAATTCAAACCCTTTAAGACCTGTGGGACCAATGCATTTGTATTTTTAACCACAGGTAGAATTGCAACCAAATGAGACAGAGCAATCTTTTTGCATATAAAACCAGAGGAGTAACACTAACATATCACAAATTTTATGTGTCCCAGAGTACTGTTTCCCTCCCCAAATATCCTTCCTTCTTTTGCAGAAATGTAGTAAAAAGCACACATCAAAAACAATATACTGTGATATAATCCGGGCCGCTGCCTTTCACAGCACTTTCTACTTTAAGTGTACGTGATGACGTATGATGACGTTTTGTCTGTACGAACCTATCGGGTTGTTTTCTTGCAGGTCACGAGACGCACTTGTTAATCTTTTAACAAGGTTCTCTGCAAACATATGTATGCTCTAAAGTATCTGACATACTTAGAGACTTGATTGCATTACTGTAAACATAGGCAGAAATTTTGTATATCTGCTGCTATGGATATTTGAATTTTGACTATTATCTGCTGGTTAATAAAATCATGCATCCTTACTCTTTATTTATCCCCCACATTTTTCAAAGCCCACTCTGTGCTACAAACAAAGACATCTAGGACCATTTAATATATTTTGTTCAACTAAAATAGGCCTTTGGTGTTCATACATTGTCATTTAACTTTTGCTGCTTCAGGAAATAAGGATCATTATGAATTTATTGGCCAAAAAAAGAACAGATTTTGCCTTCAATAATGAGCCATGCACTATAGGTTAAGATGATATCATATGATTATGCATTTTGAGTTAACTATTTAATTTTCCTCAGCAGTAATCAGGCTTTTTACATGCTTTTAAAAATCCAGTTTAAGACTTTTAAAGCCTGAACTGAGAAAAATTAATACCACTTTTTTAACAAACGGTCAAAAATGAAAGTATGAGGTTTCTTAGTACACCAGACCATAACCAGGCCAGACCATTTTTGATTGAATAAACTGCTTTTGAAATGGCAAATGGTTTGGGACAATTTTGTTTTTGTCAAAAACACCCAACTTCAACGATTTGGCATGGTTATTTTATATTATATGATACTTATTCATTACACATTTTTTTCAGATGTGCTGAGCTGATTCTAAACAGTTTAAAAAGCAGAATAACTATTTTTGTCAGGGAAGAAGGGTGAGCTGCAAGGATTTTAAGTGGGCCACTGGCTGCACAGAACTGGACTGGTTTTTCATGCCAGTATCAAGTTTATTAAATCACAGTGAGTCAGACAAAATCAGAGAGGAGTCTGGAGTCCTCCTCCGGGAAATTTAATCCAACACTGAGTTATGGAGAATATTAATGCAACACTTTGAGAGGGAATAAAATTAAAATCACACAAGGTCGGCTAGAAAACAAAGATTGGATAAGGACATGTCTTACTGAAAGTGGCTGCTAAAATTTAAGACCTGACACTGGTAAAAATCAGACTTTTGAAGATTTTTTAATACCTTAAATTTCAAATGGACAATTTAGGACTGTTAAAAGCTTTTCAAAGCTCTGCAGGGTATTTTGAAGGCCTTTCCAGATTTAGAGTATATGTTTCAGTGCTGCACTGTGTGGCATTGGCTTACTTGTTTCATACTTGTTCCTACAGTACATAGCAAATATATTTCACACAAAAGCAGGCATATGGCGCCTGCATTTCCTACCTTAACTCCTCGTTGTCCAGGGTATCCAACAGGACCCTGCACTCCTACAGGACCCTTGGAATGACAGGGACATTAAAAACCATTTAATATCTTTGTAAATAAACTAATCTATGCTATTTATGTGAGTTTTCTGAGGCAATAAAAACCACCCTAATATCTTAAAGCAGAAAATGATGCTACAGAAAGTAGTCCAGTAAGCACAAAGGCAGAAACACAGGGAAACAGGGAGCCTGGATCATCAGAACGGTTGGCCTAGTTGAAAAAAGTGTAAAGCTGGTTTAAAAAAATGACAATTTTGAGCTTTACTTTAACCAATAACACTTGACTTAGCTAGGATGATTCAAAAGTTCTTCCAGAATTAAAAAACTTTCCTTCCATGGTTGACAAGTTTACTTCTATATCAGTAGTAAAACATGCATCCATTGAAAACATGCAGACAGCGACTCACCGGCAGTCCTTTTTCACCTGGTGTCCCTTCTCTTCCAGGGTGACCCTGTTGAAGTGAGGGCATGTTAACATCCAACCTTTATTTATTTATTAATGTAACATTTATTTGACGTGGACATACAGTAATACAGCTGTGACATTAAATCTAGCACAGGTCCCTGATGCAGTGCTCTGAGTATTTATAGAAAAATATTAATCTGCAGCAGAGGTCCTTGGAGGGCTCTTAGAAGTTTAAGTTAGAAATAAGGAAAGGAAGAGTACATGAATATAGTCTGGATTTCTTTTTACATTTTTATAGAACAGTAAGAGACAGGAGGGAGCATCATCAGTCAGAATCCTCATAAATATCTGAACACAAGTATGCATATACTTACAGGGGGACCATCATTTCCAGGTAAACCAGGCATCCCTTTCTTTCCTTGAGGCCCCTATGGAACAAAAATTACTCAATTTATCATTTCTCCTTCCCCTTGAAGAAAATATCAAACTGAAGGAGTCTTACCTTCTCTCCTGGGAGTCCAACTAACCCTTGAGGACCAGGAAAGCCCTGCAGGACAGACGAAACATTAGTTTCTGTCGACCTAAATATGCAGCTAATTTATTTTATGAGTCTCTGTTCTCTGCTCGTACCACAATCCCAGGGTTTCCCTGCTGTCCTGGTGCTCCGACGTCTCCTGGAGGTCCCTATTATGAACAGGAAATGGTGTCATTGGAAATCATTTGTCAAGCTGTACTGCCTATTTTTCACGCATGTATTTCCTCCTTTCCTCTTCTGACTTTGGTGTCCTAATTAGCTCCAAAGCATTCTTTTCTAACAACACAGATGCAATAAAAAAAGATGCATTATATTTGACTTTTAAGAACCAGGTTACTGGTGATGATAAGAGCAACCAATCTGGGTATTTTTGCTTTAACAATGATATCCCCAATGCATTCTGGGTAAAAACATTCCCTCTCAGATGAACTGTGGAGAAAAACAGGGTTTAAATTTAAAAGTTTAGAATAAGAAAACACTACTGTAGCACTGTTATGAACTAAACTCCAATGATGTTGACATTTCTGAACTGAAACTATCATAGAAATATTATAAAATACACTTATTTAAAGGTGTAAATGAGAGTCTGCTCAGTCTCTCTCTGTCAAATTGGACAAAGTTGTGATGCTTGAGTATTTTTGGACAAAACCCCAGGATTTTCAGTTGAGTTAGAACAGTGGTTCCCAACCTGGGGTCAGGGACCCCCCAGGAGAGCGTGAGGCTTTGTCTTCTCTTAGGCTGCCAAAATTAGATTTGCAAATATTGACTAAAACAATGATTAAAGCAATTATTAAGTAGTTTATATAAAGTTCTTTTGATAAGAAAAGTATGCATTGGCCTTTTTTAGGGGTTATCAGTGAAACAATTTAAATCTATGTTGATTTTTGACAGCATGTGACACTTTTTCTACTCGCTTGGATCCTGGGGGTGCTCCGCGTCACTTCAGTACATGTAGGGGGGAGCTCCAAGGTAAAATGGTTGGGAAACACTGCTTTAGAAAACAAAATATGCAATTCATCCTGGATAAAACGCATATTTATACTTTGTGGCAAGAATTAACATCAATTTTAATGATTTTTTTTTGCATAAATCCAACCAAAGTAGCCCTAAAAACAAATTCTTTACCCGCAACCATTGAATAAATTTTTTAGAAGTGTTATACCATGATTTCTGTTAATATGTGCAAATTTACATTTACTATAAATGTATATTTCTTGTTTTAGTGTAATATTTTATCATTATGTATGTAATTATACTTATTATTTTTAAAATTAAAGCATCATCCCATGGGCCCAGCACTGGACTGGGAAGAAAACTTGGCCTTGGCATTTTTTGGTGCAAACCAGCTCTTTACCCCTGGTTAGGGCTAGGATTAGAGGTTTGAACAAGCCATGAATGTTCCCCCGTCCCTTTAAAAAGTTCCACCAAATGGTCCCCTCAGACTGTTAAAAAGCTGAGACATAAATGCTACAGACAAATCAAATGGCATGATTGCAAATCTGTTATCACTGACCTTCTGGATGTTAATTGGTAATGTGGTGCACACAATATTATGTTAGAAGTACTTACGCAGTCAGTATGATTATTGAAAAATTTTTAATAGAATCATACCAGCCCTTAAAGGAGGCGGCCCACCAGGGAAATGCCCTGTATGCCAGATTACCAGTCCAGCCCTGCATGGGCCTCTACATAGCAAACAATCAGGATTAGAGTGAAAATAATAATTATCAAAAAATAAATTATAGAAAAGAACAGAAAATATGTAAAGTAAAACTGGCTCACCTCCAGCCATTATATTAGACTAGTTTAGACATTAGTTCTGTCAAATTAGTAAGAGCACCAAGTTTTCTCAGACTTTTAAGCCGTTGCGTCTTTAGTTTTGTTTACATAAAGAATTTCCAACCTCTCCCGCCCCATTAAGGGACTAACAAGCCCTTCAGTGTAATAGTTTAAATGGGAAAAGCTAATGTGAGGAAAAACTATTTCCTATAAACAAAGTAAATTATAAACCCATTTGCACATTTCTTCTAGCTTCCTGTTTCTAACATCTCTCTACAGAGTCCTCTGTTTCCACTCTTTTATTGTTGATGCTTTTCTTCGGGTCTAACGCTGGCTTAAGGAATAGCTACATTTTAGTTATGGGGCCTAGATAGGTAGAGTAGGTGTTATCAGCATCGTCACTACCTGAAGTTTGCATGTGCAGAGGCGGGGCCTGTTGAAAGTCGTGTTGCTGTTTAAGTTCTGATTGTCATGTGGAAGAGGAGGTAAGATAAAGAAGGTCTACATGTTGGTGGGGGGGTGGGTTACAGCTGACATGGGACTGTGGGACTAACTGAAACAAAAGTCAAGTGAAAGGAGGTTCACACTTGACAACTGTGCTGATATGCTGGGTTTTTCTACCCATCGGTCTGCATGGTTGACTTGTGGAGGCCATTAAAAGGGCATAATGGGTTTAGGGATTTCTTCACTGAGTGCTAATTCTCTCATTAGGGCACAAAGTTCCTGTGTTCATTTCAGACAAAGTGCATTGGCACTAAAATAGCTTTTTTACACACTGATAAATCAAGAGATAATTAGCTTAGTGAGAGACTTCTCTCCATTAGGATAACACTGTTGTGTAATCTGGCAATACAGACATCTCTTTTCTCTGCTGAGGCTGGCAGATCTCTAAAAACACATTATCATAAATGTGAAATAACTTTCACATGAAATTAAGAGTTAAAGTAGAATAAAAATGATAACTACATGAAAACATACTGTGCTATATCTAGTCCGGGTGTGGAGGTGGCTCAAGGATCAGAGATTTCTCTGCTTTTTAAATGGTGTCCTCCTTTTATTGGTTGGGTGTTGTACGTCAATCAATGTGCTTACAAAGTAAAAAATATATTCTAATGAGTTATATAACATAAAAAAATTGAGTTATCAGCACTGATGCATTAATCTGAATGTGATTAGCCTCCACAACCAGCAAAATAATGTCATCTTGTCTTTGATTAAGCCACTGCAGCAACTCCCTGCAGCCACAGTGGTGCAAAATAAGTCACCAGAACTCCTTAATGCCTAATGACAAGGAAAAAAAATGTGCAACTTGAGTTATTAAATATTAGCGTTTTACTGCTCTCTGGTTTCCTTCTGAATACACAAAAGAACTGTAATTACGTTCATAATCTTCAGTCAAATCACAGTCCCTTATTTTCCCTTCAAAGTAAAACAAAGGCTGTATCCAAACTGAGAATTAACCCTTAAATTCCACATACTCTGTGCAGCATTTTGTGCACTCTGGAGAAAATTGCTCCCTCTCTAGTCAATCATGCAACTCCACAGCACGTGCCCAGGTCCCTCTCTGCCACTCCACTCCGCTCTGCTTGAGATACATGCCGGGTCTGTTCTCATTGGAGGCCTGCCAAAATAAGTCAATCTCTGCAGAGCAGATCGACTCAAACAGGAACAAGAACATCCAGTTGGAAAACCACAGGATTTACATGGTACCACACATCCTTTCTAGAAAACACAAATCTTTCAACTTTCTATCCAGTCATCTGTGGTAGAAGCAAAAAATAAATGAAACAACTCAGCCACAAAGTGGAAGACCACTAGAAATCACAGAGCGGGGTCAACGACTGCTAAGACGCATGGTGCATAAAAGTCACCATTATTCTGCCGATTCCATAGCTGAAGAAATCTGAACTTCCACTGGCATAAATGTAAGCATAAAAATGTGCATAATAAAACATTTTAAACACTGTGGAGCAGTGAAAACATTTTCTGTGGAGCGCTTCTCTGTTTGGCAGTCAGATTAGAGAGTCTGGGTTCTGCTGATCCTGGAGAACATCACCTGCCAGAGAGCATTGTGGCAACAAAGTTTGGAAGAGGAGGGATAATGGTATGGGGCAGTTTTTGAGAGTTTTAGCTAGGCTCCTTACCTCAAGTTAAATCTTAATGATCTAGCATACCAAGACAATTTTGGACAATGCTATGCTTCCAACTATGTGGCAACAGTTTGTGGAGGCCCTCTTCTATTCCAACATGAAGGACTATAAAGACATGGTTTGATGAGTTTGGTGTGGAAGAACTTGATTCAGTCAAGCACCTTTGATTGATCACAATTAACTACAAACTCCAAAATTAGTCATGATTACAATTAAAAATCTTAATTGCTTGACAGCCCTTATAAAAAAGCATCAGTGATGTTACTATTTAAATTGACCTCAAAGTCATATTTGAATCTTTGATTTTACTCACTATGTTTCCTTTTGAACCCTGAACACCATCAACTCCACGAATTCCCTGTAAAGAGAGAAACAAAGAAAGTTAATGCCAAGAACTAGTAATCGTAAGTGCCTTCCATGGAAAACTGACAGTACAGATTTACATTTAACATGCAGACAGGGCTGCCACAGTGATGCATGTATTTCTTCCCCAGTAGGGGGTTTGAACCCTCTTTTATGAAACATTTTTGTATCTCTGTCAGGCAGAATAAAAGACAGTATAAGGATGCAACAGCTAAGTCTATTTAATATTTAAAGTTTTTAATTTCCCCTCAGCTTGTTACATAAACTTGCTGTGACATCAACAAAAAAGAAACAGAAAACGATAAGGCCCCCTGTTGGTTTTGGCTTGAACACCTCCTTGCTTGAGGCTGTTAACGCTTAATTAACCCACACAAAACAAATGAAAGTGTCAGATGCTCACAAGTGCTAGCTTGCGTTTCCACAAGAGCACACACATTGTAATTTATGCACACTGGAAAGACACTGCTCGAGGTGCTTGGAAATGTAATGTGGAGTTTGGCAGAAAGTCGCTTCCTTAAATGAGATAAGAATTGCATAACATCATGTTAACAAATGGATATCTACAGTTACATCATGTTAGGTCGTTATCATGTGGCTTTATCTGATAGTGAGACCATGACTGAATTAATGATGGCAGTACGAGGAGCCTTATTTTACCCACATGAATTTACAATGAGGCGTGAAAACAGCACAATTACCAGAATCTCGTGTCTTCAGGGTAGATATTAATGTGTGAAGGTTATGCATGTATGTGAGTGTGGAAAGGCAGAGATTTTATGAATGATTCTGTTCAAGTGTGTTACTCACAATCTGGCCTGGGGGTCCAGGACGGCCTCTGGGACCATTCAGACCTCTGGAACCCTGAAATAAACATCACAAGTACATTAAATGAGATGGCTTCGTGTTTACCTAACACCTCTGTGGTTTCATAGATTAACATCAAGCTGATAGATATGTAAGTTTGTATCGGTAGATCTGTACTAACCAAGCAGTAGTGTGTTAAAAAAAAAAAAAAAAAACTAAATTAATGCTCCTGTCAATTCAAAAGTAGGTGAATTAGGCTGCAGCCAGTATCAGTAGCTCAGTTTAGCATGAAGAACAGAAATAAAGGAAGTTGCTAGCCTGACTATTTCAGTTTGTGAGTTTGGTGGACAGGATTTTAAGGAAGGGAGAGGAGGGCATTGGGTTTGGGAGCCTCAGAAGTTTCTGCTTTTTGCAGATGATGTGATTCTGTTGACTGGCACTGGCATGGTTTGCAGAGGATTGCAAAGAGCCTGGGGTGACAATCAGCACAAATTCTGAGGCCACTGTTCCAAGCTAAACTCACGAGAAGAGAAAAAGGCTGCTAGTATTCATAGCTTTAAGTCATGTGACTTGTGTGGATTCCTGGAGGGCACAAAGACTGTCAAATCAATAACTACTACCATTGACATGGGGCATCCTATTCTCCATTTCTTCAAAGCAACTCATGTTTCCATTCCAGGACAACTGCAGGAGAGTTGAAATACTAATTGAAACTCTAAGTTTTTTCCACTTTGACCCTCATACGCTTATACGCATTATTTAAAACCACTGAAAACAGAAATCCAAGCTACAACTTCATTTTGATGATGTTTACATAATGGTACTTTTGCAGTATTGAGGATCCTTCCCCTTACACAGCTGCCAAGATGAAAGTCTTCAAAATGTGGACACTTTAATGTATTTTTTTGATGTCTTTGGGTCTTTATTCTTTGTCATTGAAGCATAGTTGAGTGCTAATTTGTTATGATAAGCTGGGTATTGAAAGCATGAGGATCACTGACAGCTGTTTCTTGCAGTGGGGCTCTAATGTCACTTTAGAGCATTTACAACATTTGATGTCAAGATTAACAGCAGTCTCTTCAGTGCTGGTGTCTATTGTAATCTAGAGTGACAGTGGACTGTCTGACAGCCTTTTTTCCACCTCTCTGGGGTTTCTTTGTCTGATAAGGTTTTGTAGAAGCGAAAGCTAGGCTTGTCTCCTTATTATTCAACGCGCACAGGTAAACAATATCTTTCGTTCACTCAGAAAAAAAAAACTGAATAGAGCATCTGATACATCTGATAAATAACACTGTAACACTGGAAATATAGTCCACAGTAGAAATGGCAGTCAAAACTGAATATCTGAAGCACTATAAAAGTCCTCACTGTGAGTTGAAACATTACCACTTAAAGGGGGCATATTCTACCCTTTTCAGACCAGTTTATATAGGTCTCAGAGGTCCCAAAAACATGCCTGTGAAGTTTGTTGCTGAAAAAAACAATCCAGTATTGGATTTGTGTATGTCTAAAAACCCCTCTGTTTGAGCCCTGCTCAGAACGAGCTGTTTCTGTATCTGTAGCATTAAATGTTATTTAGCTGTCTGACTCCGCCCCTGACCACGCCCCTCTCAGGAAATGGATGTGGCTTAATGGATGTGGCTCTCCTTATAGAGGAGGATCAGAAGAGGATGGCAGAACTTGCTTCCAAGCAGGGAGGGCCAACCAAACCTGGGGTCGGTGCTAACTCCCCACATGACATCATGAGAGGAAAATCTGAGAACGGCTTGTTTCAGCACACATTTTCTGAAAGGAGGAGAAAGAGAGTGGAGGTGGTGGTGGATTTTTCTGATTCTTGGGGGGGACTGTGGACAGGCCAGGGGCACACACTTTTGTTAGAAAAGCCTGGAAAAGTGTATTTTGCATAATATGTGACCTTTAATACAAGATATTTCACCACATCAGAGTGCCTCGGATCTTCAGTACCATTTCTACTGTGGAATATTTGAAAACAATCTGGCAAGTCACTCTTTTATTCTTGTTGTCCTTTGAAAAGTAGTTGGAAGTCATCATAGGAAGATACATCAGGTTGTAGATGTTTCAGCTGATGACTTTCTGCTCTGTGACTCAGGATTTAGGTTTTCTCTGATGCAAATGGTCTGTTTTTATGTCTGTGACTTTGTTAATGGTGCTGCTGCCCGTCTTGGCAAGGACACTCCTGTAAATGAGATTTTTAATCTCAATGAGGTTTTCTGGGTAAATAAATTCAAAGCAGTCAGAAGCTTTTCTTGCCCACCAGGGGGTGGTTCTATGAGTGTGTGATATCACACTGTGAAAGCTATGAATAATTGGTTGAACCGAGTTTCTGAAGCTGGGCTTTTTTTTTTTTTTAGGTAGGGCTAAAAACTCTAGAGGAGCTAATCCCGCAACGCAAGGAGCCAGTTGAGATGGTTGGGGCAGCTGAAAAGGATGCCAAGTGGGCAAAGTGCCTGGAGGTTTTCTGGGCATGTTCACCTTCATGGCGACCCTGGGGTAGACCCAGAGCTCGCTGTAGGGATTGTATATCCCATCTGGCCTGGAAATGTCTCGGCATATCCCAGGAGGAGATGGAAACATTGCTGAGGAGAGGGATGTCTGTGCCAGCTTGCTTAGCCCTGTGACTAGGCCCCAGATAAACAGAGGAAACAGACGGATTGATGATTTCTTGAAGGCTCTACTGCTTGCTTAGCAGCCTCATAATAAATAACACTTCAGAAAACAGTGAGGATATTTTTGATTCTTAGAATTCAGTTTACTTGCATGACTGAGCCAAACCTAAGGCAACCGTTATGCTAAGTTTTGTAATTACAGAAAAACTATGAGACTTGCTGCAAAAAATGAAGAATCTTATTTAACTAAATGTCTTCAAATTCTTAAAAAGGTCACATTCAAGGACAAGAATTGAGTCAGTGTGCATAAAAGCAATATCACACTTGAGGCTATTCTGAATATTAGCACTGCTGTCATGATGCTGCAGTGCTAATATTCAACACAACAATCCCTATAGTATGATATTGCTCGGATAGGCCTAGGAAATGATACTTTATTTTCTAATTCATGTGTCCATTTCCTTTTTTATTCTATGTGACACTTACAGCATCCCCTGGTTGTCCTCTTGGCCCGGTTGGCCCCTCAGAACCCTGTAAAAAACAAAAACATTGAAAAACCTTACAGAAGCAAAAACATGCAGACAGAAGAATATCCTTAATCAAAGTCTTTTCTTACCTTCTCTCCTGGCTCTCCAGCAGGCCCCGCAGGCCCTGGTTTCCCTCTATCCCCCTGAGATAAAAAAAAACATATCAAGGTTTGCGATCATTTTTATGAATCATAAAAAATAAACAACCCCCCTCATTCAGGCAGATAACTCACTTTATGTCCTTTGTTTCCAGGAAGACCCGGCAGGCCGTCAAAGCCTCTATCCCCCTGAGAAAGAAGAGAGAGATCATTATCATTCATTTTTAACCTATGTCTTTTTGTATTTATTATGTTTCAAATCGTGCATATAGAGCATCTTATTCAATTCCATTTTCACAATCTACTTGATGTATGGGTGTCTGTCTTGGGTGTAATGTTTGCGGGCTACACTTTTCTATGTTTGCACAAAGCCATTGTCTCCTAAATGAGTAGACCTAATCTTACTCAAACCCATCTGTTCAAGACAACAGAAAAAAGACAGCAAACAGGTGACATTGCGTCTTCTGCACCTTTGCTCCGGTCTCTCCGATTGCACCACGGCCTCCGTCACCACCCGCTCGCCCCTGATAAACACACAAACATGTGAAACATGATAGATTTTTCTTTATATTCTGTTTTATAATCAGGGAGAAAAGTTCAAAGAAATCAAATCAAGGAAGAGGAAACTGATTGATGGCACGCTACAGTACCCTTTTCCCAATTCGTCCATTCTGACCCGGGATACCAGGCAGCCCTGGAGGACCCTAAAGTGACAGAGTGGAGGACACATAATAAAGATGAGCTTGTTTTCAGGTGACTCTTGATATTATAGGAAGTTGTGAGCATGTTGCAATGACTCACCGCTGGGCCCATATCTCCATTTGAACCCTTTAGTCCAGACGGACCAGGTGAACCCTGAGGAAAAAGTTTTACAACATTTAGTTGACAAATAAAGTCTATAATGTGTCCACAAATGTGTGTCCATCTTTGACTGTACACACTGCCTTTATGAATTTACAAAATGGACTCAAATGTTTCTGTGAAGGCCTCTGCTTTTCTTTTCACTGTATTTTCTCTTTTTTCCTACTGCATGGGTGATTCAAACATAAGTCAACATATAATCATCAATCCTCTCATGAGGGAAATATTGATGCAAAGCCAATTCCAAGTCGAGCACAGAGGCAATCATGTGATGGAAAACAAAACACAAAAGACAAACTACTGACAAGAATCAAACATTAAAATAAAAGCATGAACAGCATTTTTGTCACTGCTCCCAGGATGGATATAACAGGTCAAATTTAGTGCAGCAGACACAAATAACAAAGAAAAATGTGTCCTTAATTAAAGTAGAAGAGGAAACTTGTGTTTTCTTATTTCCATAGTCCTGTGTGTTTTTCTGCTTTGTTAGGTACTTAAAAATAAAACAAGCTGTTTGTTTCTTGTTGTATTTGACTATCATACTCGCTATACAGTGGTGTAAACAGACATTACATCACTTTACCTCAAAAACCCTCAGAAACTTCTGATTTATTTTATCTATTTTATTTAAAAAGGCTTTCAGCTTCTTCTTTCTGCTTTATTTATGAATCTATTTCCCTGATTTACATTGGTTTAAGGCTGCCAAACAATATTTAATCCAGCTAATCACAGTTTGTTTAAAATGTTTTACTATGCAAATTTTAAGCACTAGAAAGCATTTCTTCCTAGTTTCTTGATTTAGGAGTAAAATTACCCCAGTAGATGTGTTTTATGATCTTGAATTTTAGATTTATTATTTCATTGACTGCTGTGTTGCTACACCAGTTGGTCTGAATCCAGGACTTAGAGGAAGAGACAGCTTCAAAGGGCTTATTCCATAATGTATAATATTTAACACTGTTACACATTAAAGTGTAGTGCTTAGTAGCATTTAACAGAACAAACTTGGTAAAAATTAAACAATATTTATGAGTATGACCTTCTAAACTGGTGTTCAATTACCCGAATATATAAAATCTTTTTATTTCTTAATAACTAAACATTTCATTCATACACGTGTGGAAAAGTATTCCTTGCACTTGAAATAGCACCTTATACTATGCATTATAAACCATGCACTTATTCAGCAGAGTTTCCATTAATTTTTTTGCTGCGTGTTCACACACTGTAAGTATTGTTGTTCTGTGTTTTTTTATGCGATACCTGCAAAGGGACTACGGATGTAAATTAGCAGTTTGCTAACTCCTGCATGTTTAAATCTGTTTTTTTATGCTTATGTTCATTAATGTGCTCAGTCCCTTTTAAATAAGTAAATAAATAAACAAACAAACATAGGGAAAGTCCCCTCCAAACATGTTGTCATCTTCGATTTTTGCATTTTGCATGCTTTATAGTATCACAAAAGGGACAGAATTACAGATTTGCTTTTTTTTTTCTTTTTTTAAATGCCACTAGTTGCCAGGCTTATCACCAGAAATGTGAGCACTGCAATCTAGAATCTGACTTATAGATTTTGCTTATATTCCCAGTTTTATACACTGTACCTTTCAGAAATTTGCAGGAGTGCATGTACAAAATGACTCCCTGATGTCCAGTGATCCTTAGTTAATGTGACGGCATTTTCATATTTTAGGAGTTGTACTCCTAGAATTTGTAGGATTATATTATTATTATTATTATTACCATTATTTTTATTTATATGATTTCAGGATCTGAATTGTCATAATTAAGAGTACTCTACTCTATTTGGGATAAAAAAAAATTGCTTTAATTTTGAAACTAATAAGGAACTTCAATATTAGCTTAGTCTTGCAAGAAAGAATTTGCTTCCAAATAAGAAGTAAAAAAAAGTCAGAAAAAAGTAAAATGTTTGATATCAAAAGGTGCAGATTACTTTTTACTGGACCACTGAGCTCTCTGAGTTTTTCTTTAAATGAATGAGACATTCAAAGAAGTAGAGGGGCTTTGTTTTCCATTACTGTGAGAGCAGAAAGACGTTAAGCTGAGTGGCATTCAGCTGCTGCTCTGCTACAGTGGCTAAGGGTGCACAAGTATAAAAAAAAATAATACACGTTAAAAATTGAATGCAGTCATTTCAGACCTCAGTCTTATCATGTTTTGTGCATTAAAGCTGACAGCACTAATATAAATAACTTGCTTAAATTTTACCAAAAATAAGACCAGTGTGGAAGAAAATGGGTTTATGAATTTACAGCTTCTTGTACCATTTACAGGTCATTTTGGAAGGAGGATGGGTTTCTGGGTTTAAGAAAACTTTGTATTTGCAGGTTTTCTTTTTTTTTTTTTTTTTTGTTTTCTAACAGTTTCAGCCAAAGTGTGAATGAATGTATGGCTACTGATGAGTTCACTAGATGATGTACACATGAAACCTTGGTCAAAGTGGGTTAAAAGTTGGCCTGTTCTTAATCTTAACATACATTTTTAAACTTCTAGTCTTCCATACAGCAGCAGGCATTTTTACACTAAACTACATGATGTGATTTCACTCACCAGTGGTCCGGGTCGTCCTCTGAGGCCGAGTGGCCCTGGAGGTCCTTTCATAGCAAGCTAGAAGAGAGGGAGGAGAGAGGAGGAAGGAGTCAGACTGCGGCAGTGCTACATCAGTAATGTTTATTCTTTAAAGATGTGATGGTACTGTTTAAGAAGCTTTTGTACCTTAGTCTGCTGTAGGATGGCCTGAGCCTGAGCCTCCTGTGCAGAAACTACAGTACCAGTCTTTGGATCGCCACCTGACTGGAACTAAACACAAACACACGGGCACAAGAAGCTTGTAAGTCAAACCCAATACCCCACCCAGTGGTCAACACATAGCACTGCTATCAAAGTCCTGCATTAAAAAAGGTGAAGATGAGTGTAATTAAAGTAGAATAATAAAGTTTAGGAAAATCTCATGTAAATGTTTCCAGGGAACAAGGCATAAGTAGTCAGTGATTGTTTGTAAATATAAAAAATGTGTAAATCAGAATTATTGTGACATGAAAATGGGCCAAACAATCATATCCAGTTAAACAATGAGGAGCAGAAATGAAACTGGCTAAAATTAGATGGATATTGTGTTTCAAAATGGATCTAAAAGTTAAGAAATGACCTCAATCACAGAGTCAAACTACTTTGTTAAACATTTCTGATCCAGGCTGTTTCTGAGTAACAATACGCCAACAATCAAATTTCCCTGGAGGGTTTACTAAGAATAATTAGTCCCAGATAACATCCACAGCAGCCTGACAGCAGACTGTAAGGCCTCAGGCAGTCAGGACTGTGTTCATGTTACCGGTATGAGCATGATGTTTCCCGGGGGTCCTGGTATCCCATCAGCCCCGTTAAGGCCTGGCCGCCCTGGAGGGCCCTGAGAGGGGACAGAAGATTACAGTTATGGAGAGAAAACAACATGTGGAGGACTCATGTCAATCACAGAGCAAACATAGGACAGTCCTCACCAGCTCCCCGGGGTCTCCTCGTGGTCCGACGGGTCCTGTGACTCCAGGAGGTCCTGGCTCTCCCTGCAGACAAAAACACAGCAAACCCAGCTGTTATTAAAGGGATTCAAAGTTTCTTGTGCCATCAAAATATCAAATTGTTTTCACTTTGCCAAATTAATTTTTTTTTTCTTTTTTACTTGAATGAGCATGCATTTACATTGCATTTCCTGTAGATAAATATACTAACCTCAGGTCCTGGAGGCCCATGTGGTCCTGTGATCTGTGTTCCCTGCAGAAATATTAAAGATATTAAATATTTCTCTATGTTTTTGATCAGTCTAACTGTTTATGGCAGTTATAGAAATGTGCATAAATTTAAGGCACGCAAGGCAATAAGGATTCACGATGGCGCCTGATGTGCAACAACCCAGAGCTGGAGAGGTGGGAGGGGGGAGGCCAGAGTCAAGCTTGACACGTTGAACCTCATGTGTCGCTCCGCCAAGGTCAAGCTGGACTGCATCGCTTTTGTCCGAGCCTTTTCACCTCTGGTAATACACCCAGAGACTGCCGGAGGTTTTCAGGCCCTTGGGTCATCCACAGCAGAACCAGGGGCTTTTGGCAACCCTACTACCCACCCAGACAGTACCCTAGGCGATGCTTCTACGCCACATCCACCCCTTACTCCACCCTTAAGGTATTGACTGTTATTTCTTTAACAGATTATTTCCCATGCCCTTGGTAATATGCAAGGACATCCAGAGCATAATAGGGGTGTGTTAATCTTTCTCTCCAATGATAGTGCCCTCCAGTGGGTTTCCTTGCCATTACATGCCTTACTTCAGCCTCAGCTTTTGGCCCAAACATGCCTAAAAAGTTCTGCACAGTTCTGTAAAATCTAGAAAAATAGACAATAAAATTGAGAGCTGCCAGGGCAAAAATGGCCATGGACATGGCTCCTTAAGATTCCAACAGTACTTTAAAATATTTTCTACAATGCTAAATACCAAGTCCTGAAATATAATCCACCTAAGTCTGTCGAACGACTCAGAAGAGGTGTGTTTCAGTCCGATGGCCTTTTTCATGGCGTCTACACGTCTACGCCCTGGAGAAGGCTGAATCCCAAATCTCAAATGTGTCACCTATCCTCCCCAACACAAGAAACTGTCCCAGAGACCACTGCACCACTGCTCTGGTTCTTGTTTCTTTTCAGAGTTGTTTACCCATCAAAGAGAAACTTATTTAACCATGATCAACTCCACACAGTGAGCACGCCAGCTCCCAAACTTTCTAAACACTCACTATTTCTGTGTTTTACCCCTGTGGCTCCACTGTGCAGCAGTTTTCTGCTTCTTACTGGCTAACATTGACACTGATAACAATTTTTCTCTGACAACCAAATGTCAGTCCTTTTTGTTGTTCCAGGATGATCGTTCCCTCAGGTTTATCTAAACCTTTCCTCCAATAGCTTGAGGTAAGAAGTATGAGCTGATTTCTACAAAAACCTTTTTATTTAAAAAACTCTGCATTACTTCTTAACCTTCACCATTGTCTTCTTTTACACAACCTGCCAGTCTGAAATTTTTGTCCTCATTTGTGTTTTCGTTGAACTTTTTTGAACCACCAGTGATTATTTCAAAGTTGAAGACTAATATGAAGGTTCCTTCAGGTTTGGTTTTCTTACCGGTCCCAGCAGGCCTGGCTCTCCTTTCTGTCCTTTTTCTGGTAAATCCTGATAAGGAGATAAATATAGATATTAAACACAGTTTAAATGGAGATAAGTGACAGCCAAGAGTTAGTGCAGGTTGAGTGGTACCTCTGCGTGAAGAGACACCTCCCGTTCTCTCTCAGCTGGTCCGTAGCGGTCGTCATACTCTTCCTCATATTCATACTCATTCACGTGGTAGTAATCTGTAGTGTTGTCATAGTCTTCGTACTCGATGATCTGACCAGAAAAATGTACCAGTAATGAAACATTTGGGAGGAAAAGCAGAGTTAAAAAGAGAACAGGTTGATAAAACGACATTCACACACCTCATACTCGGTGACGTTCGGGCCTGTTGTCACTGTGGAAATAGAGAGGTCTTCATAGAGATCGCTGTAGTCAAACTCCTCAAACTCTTGGACCATGGGTTTCTTAGGGACCCTCTCCACCTGAAGACCATAAAAATGACAACATAAGAGCTCCGGATACCGTAATATGCATGCATATTTAATACTATGATAAATTTTAATTTGTAATCATTTACTAATCGATGATTAAAAATATATGTTTTTACACTGCAAATAATGAAAGCTCCTTTTGCCATGCAGGACTACCAGAGGAGTACGATGTCTCAAGTGGGACCCTTGTAGGCTCTAGACAAGTGGTTTTCAACTGGGCTAGCCTCAGGACCCACCAGTCTTTTTAATGACCCAATTTTCCAAACATTTTTAAGCAAACCTGTGTTTTGTTATTTTGAAATGTCGCAACAAAATTCATGAGAACTGACTTTTTTTACAACCCCTTTCCTCATGATAATGTGAACATTTTTGCCATTTTTACAGATCTTGAGAAATTACTTTATTATCATGAAAAAGCAGCTTTTTTATTGCAAGTATAGTGGATAAATTAGTTGAAATGTTTGTAAAACATTAAAATGTACCCATTATCACAATAAAACAAAGTAAAATAAAATATATATACTTCTTACTTGCTTTAATTTGTCAACAAAAACGGAACTCCATACAGTGTATTTACAAAACAAACCAACGTTTAGGTTTCACTGAGGAATTTCATATAATGAGGGAGAAAAGCGGTTAAAAGTTGCCTTTCTAGTTTGCACTGCAAGTGACCCCAAAATGGTATGCAGTACAAACCAGGAAGGCAACTTTTAACAGCTTTTCTCCCTCATTATGTGAAATTCAACCATGCAACCAAAATGATTGAATTATTGTTTGATAAATGCACTTTATGGAGTGACTGAAGCTTTGCAGTGCATCTCTACAGTTCTAATGTTTTCATTGAGAGCCCATGGTGCCAGAATTTATATATGGTGCATTTAAAGTGTTATGGGAAATTTAATAAACCCAATTCGTAAAATATGAGTTGTTGCAGTGTAGAGTAGAGGTTAGATTTACTGCTGCCTCTGAGACTGGCCCTTGGCCCAGGCCGGGTCAGGCTCAAGCGGAGGCAAAAACATTTTGTTAGCCATAGCATAGCTATATTTTACCCTACATTTTTGAGTTTTTGTCTAATGCACAAATTATGGCTAGAAACATGCTGCACAGCCCCTGTCAAGTTAAATAAAAACAAAACTCCATGCAGTTAATTTATAAAACATATCACTATTTTCTTGAAATGTCTGTAAGGAAGGAGAAAGGCTGTTAAAAAGTGGCACTGCCAGCCTTCTTCACTACATGAGCACACAGTAAAATGAATGCAACTCAGTTTACCAATGAGATGAATGAAGGACAGAGCAGACTGAAGTCTCAGTCAGCAGACTGATGATCTCTAAAACAGGTTAGCTGTTAGCTAACATTTGAACAAAATGTACTGTTTATGTTTAGCCTGTTCCTGTGTTTTAATGTTTCACAGTTTAGAGGGGAGCTTTCTGGTGTGTGGGCCACTTTATTTTTTTTTACTGCTCATTAAAACACTCAACATGTTCAGTGTACAGTGATGTCTGCGCACCTGCTCCTCATCCTCACTCATCTGTTTGTCATAAACACTAATTTGCTTACGTCTGCAATACCTGTATTCACAGATCTCATCTGAACATATTTCTGTCATTAAAACAACTCAGAATTGTGGTTCAAACACCTTTTAAGAAAAAAATGTCAAGCTCAAGTCATGTTGGCAAGAATGTGCATAGGTGCAGGTAGGAATAGGCTGAACATTTCTGGTCCAATCTAAGCTCTACTGTTGGGTCTACAGGGAGCCACTTTACGCAATACATCCCTCTTGCATTGTCTGGCAAAATGATCTTTTATTCATGAAAATCCAAGAAATGCACAGCAAACCCCACATGTTGCACAGCTATAGGCGAATCTTTTTATTTTCTCACTCCTTCAGGACATCCTGTCCAAGCATGACGGCCTCATCAGAGCACGATTAGAACACACTAGAGCGTGTAAATCCTGTGTTTACTGCTGGCTTCTTCCTGCTGATAACATGGAGGTGTTAAAATAAAACAACTTAACACACGTAAACCTGGAATCCTGCAGTGTTTTGAAGCTGCTGGCCAGATGAAAAATGAAACAGCAGCAGCAGCAGAGGAAGGAGATTTGAAACTTTTCCCAGGCAGGCAGACTATTGGCAGAGAGAACTTGGCAGCAAATCACAAACGCATGTAGTGTGTCTAAAAATGGAGATGAAAGGATAAAGATAAGACAGAAATACAGCTAAAAGAGAGGGGGAAAGAGCTTGGTTTTGTTCTTTTATTTAAAAAACGGCCCCATCCTATCATGGAGTAACAAACATCTGATTGATGCCTCTCATTCTGCAGCTGGTGGTGAGGTTTGGGTGTAGAACAGATGTAGACACGCTCTTCACATGCAAATATTTACAATTTAATGGAAACCACAAAGTGTTGAGCTGAATGTCTCACTTACTCTCCATGCAGAGAGTTTCCACACAGCCCGCAGTGATGTTTTGAATTTATGGTGCCCACAGTGTGTAAATGTATGACCGACAATAATTAAAACATCACTCTTTCTGTCATATCTGTCCTCCAAACTGTCCATAAATACCTGTAATGGTTTTCCTCCTACAAATGAAGCCCCGGCGGGCTCCTTGTCTTCAAGCAAGACTGTCTGGATTTACAGTATCTTACACCTGAGATGCCTCACAGTGGGTGATACATGTGGACGGAGGCTCTCATTGATCATCATGTGTTCAGGCTGACATGTGCTTAAACTGTGATTGGCTGTTAGGAGAGGACTTACATAATGTGAGAAGCAGACGACTCACCAGACCAGCACATATTTTATTTGATCAGGCAGATGTGTCTCATGTGCCCCTCACATTCAGAAGGATTTCCCTCTAACCAGATTCAGACTGAGCCAATAGGAGCAGCTAATCAATAACAAAGAAGACATTTTGAGCAGAAACAAGATGCCTGCTGCTGATTTGGAACGCTCTGAAGCTGCTATTGCATCAGCACAGCTCTAGATTACAGGCCCTCTAAACAAACTGAGCTAACGTTAGCACAGTTTCTGCTTTTTATAAAGTTGACATGATGGCTGTCATGTGTCCCTACGCTAGTTATATCCATCCTCTAAAATTAATGTGATGCAAGAAGGAGTAGGCACATGTGAAGCGGCAGTGTGGAGGCGGTGAGACTATCAACACAGCAGCAGAGAACAATGGCTGAAACTTTTAAAGACAAACTTAAAACTAGTCCAAAATTCTCCACGTGTACAACATGTCATTGTTGCTGCATAGAGATAAACATGCCTGATAAAACAACTGGTGACGGACAAATTCAGCCTCAAAAACTGATGCTTAAACATGTAAAAACCACATAAAATCATTTCAGTTCAAACATTAAGTGGGTTAACTGGTGAATTTCAGCTGAGTGCTTCCATGGCTGTTTGCATCTGTTCAGATTTTATTAAATAAGTATCTGATGAGTTTATTTAGACATAATGATATATAAAATAACAAAAAAACTTTCGCAACAGCTCCTGTTTTCAGCAGCTGCAGCCAGCTGAAAGTCACAAGTTAACACAGTGACTGAATAAACCGTTACATCCTTGCATGGAGGAAATGTTGTAGAAGTGCAGACCACCAAACAACAGTCTGAGCTGATCTGATGCCACTCTTCTAATCTCACAGTCTCAGCTTTCATCCAGTAACATGCATCTTACATAGGTAAGTATATTTTCACTGTCCTCCTCTGTCAACAACGGCATAAAAAACCCAAAAATACATCTTTAAAAGAAAGAAAAACAGGAATGCTCACGCCATAACCAAACCCATACACGAGGTGAAACAGGAGGTATATCTTCGGGTAACTGGTCATAATATTTAGAGGCATTTTGGTTGTCACCAATGGATTATGACTTGAGACAGGACAAAATATTAATACAACTACAAAACACTACTTCATGCCTCTGCTCTTACCAGGGCGGTCTCAACCGAAACAATAGCACGAGTACAGACCAGCTCTGCCTATCTCCACTGATGACGCCTCAGTGTTTCCCATACATTCATTTATTTGTGGCAGACAACCACAAATAAATTTAGCCCGCCACAAATAGATTTTGGTGCTACCTGTTAGCCTTCGCTCTGTGAATGTAGCGTGTCGTTACAACTCCAGTGTTGCCCCTACCATTCTATTAGGGGGGTGCCCTGCCCCCCTTAAAGGGGGTTTTCTGCTTGCTCGATCTGACTTCATAACCAGAGCTGAGCAAGCTCACTGAGCAAAGAGCACAGCCTTCTCCTCTCCGTGTCAGAGCTGACTCAGTAACATGAGAGGGAGTTCTCTCATGCAACGTGTTTATTCTCTAAAGTTGTGTAAGAACCGATGTACCGCTTGTTTTACGTCTGTGATAGTTAAACGAGTGCTGAATTGCTGAGATTGCAGCAATTGTGCATAATTTATTGAATTCTCGCAACAAGTCTGACACTTGTAATGCAGGCGAATCCTGCAATCCACTTTATATCACGCTGCAAACTAATAAACCGGTGGGAATCATGGCGTCTTGTCTTGAAATGAGGACTCTGTTCAATAAAAATGACCTCATAATATATATTTACTACACAGAAAACCTACAATCTGTTTTTATTCATACATTTCTCATGCATTTCATTCAATGCATTGAAAAGTGCACTTCCACATTCACGCTGGAAGTGCTATCAGGATGTGCACGTGCACTGGAAGAGACGCTAGAGCATATGTGCATCCTGCGGTTGTATTGGACCATACCGTATCATGTAGTGTTATGTAGTTATGTTAGTAGGGGTGAGGGGAAAAATTGATAAAGCATAATATTGCAATATGTCGTATCAATTCACGTCCGCCAAGTATCCATTTTTTCAAATGAATTGGTAATATGAACTGAAGTCTATGATACTGGATACATAGCATTAGCTATTTTTCTGTCCACTTGATGATGCTGTTGTGCCCTTTGTCCAGTGAGGTCAGCAGAGGTGATGTTCATACAGCAGGAAAAAGTTAGTACAACCAACATGGCAGCACCATGGAGAGGACATTAGGAATGCAAGCAGGGCACGACAACGTGGACATGATACATGAGGTTTGCAAGGAGTGCCACATGAAAATAAAACACTGCATTAATATGATAAAAATGAAGGCAAGGCTAATGCTAAATCAGCTGACAGTTGAAAAAAATGGTATATAGCAGTATATGGTATCGCAGTACTCTGTGTATAGCAAAATGTTCAAGATCCGATAATATCTAATCATGGCATAAGTATCGTGATAATATCATATCATGGGACCACTAGAGATTCCCACCCCTATATGTTAGTAGTGTTATGTTGTGTCATAGTTTATTGTATAATATCTTACAGTGTCGAGTTGTAAAGTATCATATCACATCCCACCGTGTCATATGATACTGTACTGAGCTGTATAATGCCGTAATGTATGCTTAAAACTCTATCATGTCATATTGTTTCCTAAAACATTGTATAGTGATATATTGTGTTGTATCATACCGTGTTGTGTCATATCCTACAGTGCCCTATTGCATCATGTTGTATTGCATCATCATCATCATCATCGTGAAAATCGTGCTGTATATCACACCGTACCATAAGAGGTTCCCATAATTCCCTCCTCAAGTAACACCCTGTCAAACACGAGCTTAATTTAAAGCCGGGCTTTGACTTACCTCCTCCGGCTCTTCTAGAATGGTGTTGTAGGGCAAAGGTGCGTAACAGTCTGGGATGAAGTCCTGACAGTAGGTCTCTGCTGCCCTGGGGTCTTCAACAATCAGCAACTGCTGGATCTCTCCCTGTGCCACAAAAACATTTAGTGACTCTCCCAGCATTAGTGAGGCCATATGACCATCAGGAACGCACATGAAGTGTCACATCTCATTATGCTTCTCATCAGTCCTCCTCAGTGTAAAGAGTCTTTATTGATATGAATGACATGTCATATCCATCTGCCTCCCTCGTCTTTATCTTTGACTGTATGCCTTCATTAAATTTGATCAAAGCGGCTCAACAGACTGGGAGTTTTTTATCGCTGCTCTGCACTTAATCATCTCCAGAGCTTCAGATTAAACTGGTGCCAGCAACATTAAAGCTAACTCTTTCTTCCTCTCGCTCCAGTTTACACATCCACACACACATGGAGGAGAGTCCAAGCCAAACACGGGTGGGGAGTTGTCCATTTAAACAGATGGACCACCTGACATTATACTGACAACAAAGGTCAAAGCTCACATAGAGGATCTGTCTAAATGACCACACACTGCTGAGGATAACAGAAACAGAAACTGTTAAAATTTTAATTCATCCAACAGATTTCTGGGGATTCTGCTCTGTGCTTAGTGAGGAAAACATGCAGTATTTTTGATATTAAAGCAGGCTTTAACTTCTGCAACATCTGTGAGGTCAAACTAAGGAGAAATATGCAAATTATAGAGCATCTACAATCCAAAACAATCATCACTACTCCTACTTTAGCCACTTTTGATAGTTTGATACCTTAAAGCAGTGAATATTTGGAGCAGACGTTAAGATGCTGTAACCCCCACACCCACTGGAGGGCAGCGTAACAGGACAGGCCTTTATGTTTATTCATTTGTCCCACTTTGATGGTGGAATCAAACACGCTGCAACAAGCAGAGACACTTCCTTACCACACACAAGGAACTTATTATGTGTTCTCTGTTTCTGCCAGGTTTTTCTTTAAGGTTTTTACAAAAGCCAAAAGGGTTTACACTTATCAAAGAGCATGATGTGAAGGAGATTATCTCGCTTGTTTCATTTAATTTGCGCATAACTGTGACCGTTTCACTTCAGTTCATCTCTCGCTTTTAACCCCTCCCTGTCTGACTGCAATCATCGTACCTCAAACACGCCTTCATCCAGCAGTCTTGTCCCGAACACAGTTACTCCATCGGTGCTGACGTGGGGATCAAAACCTCTGAGCAGGTCCAGGGTGTCCACTTTGACACAGTCCAGGTACAGGGTCACAGACTGACCCTCCACACTGTAGGCGACTCGGTGCCACCTGGCAGCAACAGAGGAGAGGAGAGAACTTCTTTTAAACTTTCTGGAGGAGGTTTTGAATCGTGAAAGACTCAGAATCTAAAGCATCTTGGAGGAAATATTTCATCACAGTTGCTCTTATAAACATCAAAGCAGCACAAAATAAAGGCATAGAAGACAGGAAATATATAGAGACAAATCAACTATTAAAACAAGTGTATGAAGAAATAAGCTATGTATAAAGTACAGTACTGAACATTTCACAATGCAATATTTATTTTTAGTTTTATTTATTTAGATAACAAGAGACTGCAAACATTTCAGTCCGTTGTCCCTAAACTATCAGAACCAGAGACTGGGGATACTGTACCTGAGGGTGGCGCAAAAGAGAGACGCAATGAGCGAGGCAGGACAGACACGAATAAAGCCATACTTTTTGTTAACTAGTGGAATACAGCAGATCATGTCAGTTAAAGGGGCAGTCTTTAATGTTTGACAGTCCACATTACATCTACATAACCAATCCAATCTGGATGAAAGCAACCCAGACCACCTCAGTATGAAGTAAGACCTATATCAAACTGCTTACAATTTGCATTTAAGTGTGTCTGCACAAAGCATTAGGGGTTTTCAATTGGTATAACAATGCCTGAAAGCACATATAAACCCCTATTAATGCATTGCCTGCATGGGGTAACAGAAACAGCTTTACTGATTGGGCATGGCCATCTCTTGACCCCCATATTGGAGAATCCAGGCTAACTTTTGGCACAGTGTGGGATTAAGGAAAAGAAAGAAAGAAAGATGTTTAACCCGTAAGAGACGTACAAGTTAAAGGAGGAGCTGTTACATCAGTGTGAACATGGAGCTGAGAACAACAAACCCTGAGGGAGTTTGCCTTACAGGAAGTCATTGCTTCGCAACACATTTATACAAAATACATTTGATTTTTGCAGTATTTATATTTATAAAGTTGCATATGCATATTGATTACAGCTTCCAATATGCTCAAACACTGTTATAAGGTTTGTGTTAAACTCCATGATTATGCATCATTACGATTTGGAAAAACCAAGTAGTCACATTCAGATAGCTACTTAGAAATAATTATGCATGAGAATGATGGAATATGGATAAAGGTTATTGCACTTTGGCTTCCCTAAACCCACTAATCTACCAACTGTAATCTGAATGCACTGTCTAAAGGAGATGATTGTGTACCTCTCACAGTCCTGCCCTACCACAATCTAAATTATCAGATGCAGCCACAAAATATCACGTCATTGTGCAAATTAATATGAATTTTCAAGATGTGATGACAGTGGAGCTTTATTGTTGTGTTGTCTCAAAAATGCACACCTGCTGTGCAGAGATAGTGCACATGCAAAGACTATGCAAAAGCAATTTTATCCATTTTACTGTCAAAACAGCACACTTGTGTAATCAACATTACAGGTTTGCTGTTTTTGCTTGCGTTGTTACCTACTTGCCATCAGCCAGGTGGATCTTTCTAAAGGTGGGGTAGAGTTCAGGTGGGGGCTGACCCTCGTGGTCCTCATAGAGGAAGACAGGAGAACGACCGACCTCCACACCCAGCTGCTGCGTTCCCTGAGAGACAGCGACAAAGAGGACAGGCCAAAAGAGTGATGATGGGATCAAATTATGGTTAACAAGGGGTTAATAGTTCTCATGTCTCTCTATTGCATATTTTCATTGATGAGAATTTGCTTCATATTGCTTGAACGAAGTCCCAGATAGTACCATGTCTGCTAAATGTTATGTTTGACTGCTGCTTTTTAATCACAGTTTTTAACAACTATTCTGGTTATTTTACACTGCACCAGTATCATTCATTTATCATTTATGTTTCAAAAGCTCTGAATCAATGTGTTATCTTTCACAAGATAAAATCAGATAGAACAAGACGTGCTAGGTTGCTACAGCATTACAGAACCAAAAAGATGGAGCATCGAGGATGACAGAAATGCACAAAAAAGCACATACTAAGCACTATGAGGGACTATTTTTTGCTCTAGTGAATCTCAGATTGTTATTTATAGTTACCAACAACAGGATTTCTCCAGACATAGACAATTCTTTTAAAAGACTCAGATCTCTTTCCGTTAAACAAGAAACAGAAGTTTCGCTTTAGGGGATGTCTCGCTTTGGAAACTAACAGGATGAAAGTTGCTGCAGGAAGACAACTGCGGAAATGTGAGTCAAGGATGAAGAGAGTAAATTTTGTTGTGGAGTACAAAGGATGGCATAACTAGTCAGACACTTACGACGATAATCTGAACCAGTTGCTGGCAAAAAAAAGCACCCTTTAGTGGAGGGACTTAAGTGGGGTGCAGCTTGTGGTCAAATCTGAAAAATCTGGGGGACAGAATTAACAAATGGAGAATGCTACCTTCATAAAAGCAACATAGCTGCTTGAATTCCGATTGACCACCCAGGGACTGCCCAAAAATCCTAAACTGTGCTGAGGGTTTTGCCTTTTCTGTGGCAGGAGTTAAGTTGACATCAGCATTCTAGGCTGTGATGCAGCTAGCTGCATGTTTTCTTTGCATCAGTGTGGAAAATTTACTTTTGTTAACAACTGATTGATTGATTGTGGTCCTTAACTCCAATGAGGAGTTATCTAGTTATGAAACTGGCTGAAATAAATACTGATGCCTGATTATTTCTTACATAAGCAACTGAGACCATGGCTGAAGATGGTTAAAGAGAAAAAGTAAAAAGTGTAAATAAAGGCTGTTCCTTTGTGTTTTTGCAAACATACTCCTTACCTTCTTATCCTCCACTTCTATAAACATGACAAGTGAACGTTTCATTTGAAAATCCTGCTGTGATGTAGCGTGTTTGATGCATACCTGCGAGTCATACAAAGAGAGGAGAAAAGCCTGCGAGCCCTTCACAGCTCTCACTGTCGTCATCACAGAGAAATTCGTAGGGAACGGTGAATCTGGAGAGAATGCAAACATTAACATGAGGGTTTAGGCTCTCCATGGCAAGATGCAGACATCCTCTCTATCATACAAGCTCCAACAGAGTTATTAAGCTTAAACGTACCAGGGAAGAGTTGCTTTGTGGGTGCGCTCAGTTGAATCTTCTTGTCGATCTTATAGGACAGGTCAGTCTCCTCTCGTCCTTCCCTGCTGGTGCAAAGTCCCGACTCCAATGACACGCCCTCCATGTTCTCTGACAGCTCCAGGACCTTCAGGATGTCAATAGGATCAGCTGCAAAGAGACAAGTTGATGAAGGAGACTGACAAGTTTGATCATCAGCTGGATCATCCTAGAGTTCACCTGGTCAGCAAATTCATTTGTGAAGGTATCTGCAGTGGTGTAAAGGAACAAAGTAAAAGTACTTCGTTATAGTACTTAAGTAGGTTTTGAGAGTATCTATACTTTACTTGAGTTTCTATATTTATTGCAACTTTCAATTTTACTTCGCTACATTAAAATGAAAAAAATGATACTTTTACTCCACTACATTTATATTGTCACCGTCGTTACTCACTACAAAATAAAATGTGAATAGAATTGTCTCATCATGTATGGATTTCATGTGCATGTTCTCGCGCGATTAACTCGCACTCTCAAGTGAAGCTGATGCTCAGAATTTGAGGCGCTGACTAACCAGAGCTAAAGACCTGTGGAGAGTGACAATACGCCTTGGTTGTGTCTAGTCTACCTGAAATTCAAAAGAAGACGAAGAAGCCGAGGGCTCGTCTCAGCGAGACCTGTGACTACACCTGCGAATATTCGTCAGTCAACAGCAAGATGGAAGCAGCCTCGTTCACTGGCGATAGTGGATATACCGCCACACCACCTCCTGCTTGTTGTGCTTCAGAAGAGGACAGACCTACTGACCAACTGAAATCTTTCCCTGTCGTCTGCAAGTTGTCTGTGAGGCTGAACACACCTCTACCTGCCTCTGCAGCCTGTGAACAACTATTTAGCATTGCAGGACTTGACTTCAGCCCGAGAAGAGCACGGCTGAACTCTCGCAATTTTGAAAACCAACTTCTGCTGAAGATGAACCGCAAATTTGTGGACTTTACTTAAGGAAGGGAAAGAGCAGGGAGAGAAAGGGAGGGAGGGAGGGAGAGGAGCAAGACGTGAAGGGAGCGAAAATTTAACTAAATAAAGCTTGCGAGAGAAACAACTATTCCTAGCTGTTCTGTTTCTTTGTACTTTTACTTTTGATACTTAGGTGCATTTAATATGAGCTACTTTAAGACTTTTACTCAAGTGATTTTTTAATGGGTGACTTTCACTTTCACCTGAGTGGATTTTAAGTGAGATATCTTTACTTTTACTCAAGTATGGCTTTCAAGGACTTTTTACACCACTGGGTATCTGTGCATGCTCACTTCGCTCTTTGCGATGCAAATCTGTATGACATAATAAAATGTGACCTGTGCATATCTTTCCAGCATCAAACAAGCATATCTCTGCATTCAGCAGCACGTGTCAAACATTTGACATAATCCAACTTAAGCTGCAGAAGCAAAAATGTAATAACTGTGTTTATCCATGCGTGTGACAGCTAAATCATCCTTTAATTCTTCTGTTTCTTCCACTGAGTTTCTTTCTTTCTCTTATGTAACAGCCTTCAGGAGCATCGCCTCGGCCAGCTTTCAATCACCTGTAAGAGTCTTAAATCACATCAGAGGCTACGACCTTTTCTCATGATGCAATAACCAAAACAATAAATGCATTCTAACACTTTAAGGCTGAAGCAGAGGCCTACTAAGGCCTAAGGAGGCAACAGTTATTTCCGAAGACACAGCTGAGGTACCACAAACTAATTTAACTTCTCTTGACTTAGTATTGTTCTGTGAAATAGGCCGATTCTTGAGTTAAACTGTGCATGAAGCAATACTAAGTCTGTTAGCCTATTAACAGGAATTTCCATTATGTTTTAGCATCAAGCTAACAAACTTAGATGACCATTCTGGTCCAGCTTGTAGATTTTTTTTTAGAATTTAAAAAAAAACTCTTTAAGTCAATATTCACACCCCTTACTGCCAATATGTAGAGCCAATATATCATCTGTTAAGATTTGTAGAAATGTTATAGTTGCTGATACTGACAATTCACTTTTCAAGCTGTTATTTGCCATCAGTTTTACGCTGATACTAATGTCCATCCCAAGTACTGTTACAATGCATGTAAATGACAATTTCTAAAAGCAAAAACATGTAAACTTCATGAAGTTTCAGTCTCCTTTCGGTCTGGATTTCCATTTCTTTGACACCAAATCTTCTTTATTAACCTCCTCTTACATTTTTATTACATTCAATGCAAACAAGCTCAGTGTGCAGGCTATAAAGAATTTTTGTTAGCAATAGGCTGCCGGAAGATATGAGGCATATCTCCTGCCTACCAGAATTAATCGGAGTGGAGAAAAGTTGGTACACTGAAGCTCTTAAATGAATCTGCACTCAGCAGTTACCAGAAAATTTCTATATAAATTATGTATGATTCCTAACCTTTGCAAAAACTTGATTTTTTTTCCAGTAGGGAGAAGGGAGACAAATGTCTCGAGGAGTCTGAGCTAAGGGGCTAGTGGTGCCTCTTTCACAGCTTTTCAACCTCTTTCTGTTATAAGCATGCTTTTAATGGCAAAAGGTGATATATCATCAACCAAGTTATAACTATGTGCTTTCACAAATTAGTTGGTTTCACAAGACAGCTGTTTAATGCGACCCACAGGACCTGGCAACTGTTTGGGAACCACTTTCCTTTCTTCCATGTCTGAACTGATTTAATAGAAATTCAAAATCTAAGACTAATATGAATTAAGGAGATGTTTAGAAGACAAAGACCAGCTCTTGCAGCTGAGCTGAGCAAAATGATCTGGATCTCTAAAAACAGATGGGTTTCCCTTTAAAACTTGTAAGGCTGGAATGAAAAACACAATCAAGATCAGGGTTTACCGTGACAAACTCTACTGAAACAAACCGCACTGCTTGGTGGAAACAGAGCATTGTTTGTCGCTTCGTTCAAGATACGCTGCAGGTCTATTTTCAGCTGTCAATACCCGTCAATCAGAAAGCTCCAGAAGAGGAAGTCACAAGCGTAGAATATCCAGTTCTTATACAGCACAGACACCTGACCATCACTTTATCAACATTATATCTCATCCTGCAGTGAGAGCAAAGGGTCACCGAGAGGTCAGAGGGTCAAAGTGTTACAACAGCGCCATTGATGAGGAAAAGTTACCTTTTGGAGATATTTAGCCAAAGGATTTTACATAAAACCACAGATCCTTTAAGCACACATTAACCGTTTAACTTCCTAATGTACTCAACCAATGGTGGAAGCAATAATATCGTGGACTTATAACGGAAAGGATGATAAATTAAGCCCCAAAGGTAAAATAGTCCCCTGTTGACATACTATTCCTGCGTAAACTCGCAGTTCTCCCATGATATCTCCCTGCTGATCAAGGCTGTGCGCCGCGGCGCAGTGCTCTGGACACATTTCCGGTGGGCGAGGTCGCTCGCCTTTGGTTGGACCAAACCCGTACTTTCAGACACCGTTTTGGCATTTTGATAGCATTTTGCTATGCTGAAATCACTTCCTGCCCCCCATGTGGAAAGAATATGCCTTGCTGTGACATCTTCAAACAACCTCTATTTAACTGTGGCTGATGTGATGTGTAAATTGTCTCTCAAATTAAGAGTGAAAAGTTGAATTACCCTCTGGATTAATAATTGTATAAAATAAAAACAATATACATACTGATATGGAGCATCAGTCCTATTCAGATTTCAGTATCTTGAGCAGCAGGGCTGCACATGAAATCAGCAGTGTTCCAGGCGGCCATTTTTGCCAAAAAGTAAAAGGAAGTAGCTACCTTGGACGGAGCTTAAGAGTCAGCTGTTTGGAAGCATTCGCGCTTCGCTTCGCCAACATGTTGTACCTGGAAAGCAGTGTTTTACAAAGTTATGAGAGCTATGTTTGAGTAAAGCCTGATGTTTCCTCTCCATTGACAGAAAGTCTTTTTCTTACAGTGAGGCAATCAGATTAACTGTGCACCATTTTTTTGATTTAAAAATGTTAAAGGTGCTGGTCTCATCAGAATAAATGCACCAACAAACTGAAAACTTTCTTTAAATGTAAACAACCGTGTGTTTTTCTGTGATGTAACCTCTCAGACATGCTGGCCTTGTGATTAAACTACCTTGTAAACATGCTAATGAAAAAGTTTATCAGTTAGACCATGTGCTTTTTGTCTGTCTCACCCTCTGCTGGATGCTGGTGTCTCTTGAGGACACAGCTCGGTGTAAACACACGTTAACACCTAAATGCATCAGTCTGCATCACTGATACCAGAGGGCAATAAAGAATACATGTGTTCAATAATGTTGCAGCCTGAGAGCATGCAAAAACACATGAGAAGGAAAAGAGGCATTTGGAATGCTGAAGATGCAGCCGGAGCTGCAGCTTGAGCCGAAATGCAAATCATATGTAGGCACACATTCTTCTGGACGGTCATGAGAGGTGGACTAAGCAGAAAAAGATGGGATGTTTAAGACGAGTCTGGAAGAAAAACGTGCAGCACATTTAGATTGAGAACATAGAGGAGGCAGAAAAGAGGAAATAATAGATGGTAGTGGAGAGCAGAGGAGGGCAAGCCTCTACTGGTGTGGCTTCTTTTCACACGTATTTTTGCAGCTTACGTAAACTCTCCATCTGTCTCGCACCTTTCAACACACACTAACACACACGTGCATGTGCATGCACATTAGGGGTTGGCATAACGTCTGTGTCTGAGTGCCAGATGTATTAGCTGCCCATTTTTTTTCAGTTGTCCATCTGTCTGACTGCCAGCTCGCCTGCTGATTCTCTGTCAGCGCTGTTTCTCATGTTATCTACTGATACAGCAAAACTCTGCAATTATAACTATAACTTGTACTTTATGGGCTGAGAAAAGGCCGCAAAAGTTAGGATTCAGCACATTTTGTTTTCACTGTGCTCTGATTGATCCCTGCAGCTTCAGTAATAAAGATGTTGCGCATGAAATGAAATCTTTGCTATGCCTGATATATGAACACGCTTTTTACTGGTCTCGATCATTTTTCATGTCTACTTTTCAAGATATTCCAAGTATCTCCTCAGCCAACGTAACCAAAAGTAACTGAAGTGCATTCTAATTACAGAAAGGAGCTTCCTCGATGCTTTACTGGCAACAAGACTAAACCGTCTAACAGGAAGTGACCAAAACAATTGTAGATTAATGTCAACAACACTTAATTATTCTAAAAAGGTTTCCACATAAGCCCTAAGCCAACAACAATCCAAGCCGGGGTGATATCACCAGTTTGATTATTGAAGGAAGCTTCTGCAGCAGCCCCCATATTGAGAACAATAAATCAATCTTTAGTCAGCCTACTAACAGACAAAAAAGGTGGAGTAGAGGCAGGTTTTAAGCCTCCTGACAAACAGCTACAACATCCTGGCCTGCAGTCATGTCAGCCACACCTCTAATTATGAATCTCTTTCTTAATACCAAAACGGATGAGTTATAAAAAGCATTCAGTGTGTGCCCATAAAAAAATCCAAATATTTTTTGAATCTGGCTATAATATTATTTATTTGTTTCATCATTGGGGCTGTGATTATGACTCCTGGTGCTTCTACTCCCAGCTTTAAGTGGACACTCAGAAACTGCAGGTTTTTGGACTTCTGCTTTGGCTTCTTCTTTCAACCGCTTGGTAAAGACAAGAACAAGGATTGAGGGAGATCAATAAGAAGCTTTAAGTTTCTTACAAGACAACACTTCTTGATTTTCTGTCTGTTTTATCACGCTACAGAGCTTTTGCTTGTTTTACAAGGTAAAGCTAGTGGCAATTTAATAACACCCATCCCTGTGATGGATGGTGCTGTGCATTGATTTGCATTACCACAGGGACAAAACTTTATTCAGCTCACTGCCAATAAAGGCCCAACAACACAAATCACCACTCTTCCTTTTCTCCACCTTTAAAAATGAAAGCACCTGACGTCTAATATTTACGAGAGAATGGTTGAATGTGGACAGGCAGTCAGTCACTGCGCAATGCCACAAGATATCTGATACTAGCTTTCTGTGATGAGGACACTTTGTGATTAACTGGTTTTCCTGTCATAACAAGTTAATTCCAGTTCTTTTGTCAAGATCTAGGCTTGCTGAATCTCAATGACAAAGCTTGTTCTCTCAAAAACATGATGTTTCCTGGTGATCTAGAAACAAAAACAACAGCCTGGCCAATGTTGACCACACTAATGAGGTGTGTCAGGCCTGTTTCTGTTTGTTTTGTGCTCTGAAACACTTTCAATACAGATTTAATGAGGGGAGGACAACCACAGTGGAACACTTGATATCCATGTTTTTATACATCTCATGTGTTTCTACATATTTTCCGATCTTCAGTTGAGAACTCAGGATGGGACGGCTCCTTATGACAGAGTAAATGAAAGTCTTGGATGCATGTCAGCTTTGGGCTCCACTTGCTAATTGCAAAATATATTTTAAAGTAGCTCATGCTGTGTTGCTTTGGTTACTACACAATCATGCATTTACATCCAGCATGGAGGCTCCACTTTGAGACACACTGAGTAGCTAATCAAAAAGATGCATGCACAAATAAACACCATGCTGGATATTATCACAGAAGTATGATGAAGGATGGTGCATATTGATTTGTAGTACTTTGCATTTTTGGATGTAGCCCTAGGAAAATAAAAGAACTTGTATGATATCAAGCATTGCAGTTTATCATACCTGCAGCTACACCACACCTATGTGTTCATGTTTTCTTTGTAAGCCTCGGCCTGATCTGACCTGAGGAGTGTGCTTACACTGGCAGGTTAACATTTTGTGTATATAAAACCAAAAAATACACTGCCATCAAATATGGCATCACACTCCTCCTAAACCTGACAAGAATCAATATTTACGGGTGAAAACATCTGCTTGAATTATTAATCGTGTTCTCATGGATTAGTAAACAGATTAACAGCTTACACTCTTCATGACTCAGTGTGGTTTTAGGGTCTCCTGAGGTCGCTGCTCTGTTTTGGTTTTATTCAGGTCACCAAAGCAAATTCCTTTTAGTTCAGTCATGGCAGCGTAATGATAGGGCTGTCTAATAACTGTTGCAAGAAAATATCCTGTGACACTCCTAAGTAACAGGTAATAACCAACTGACCTCATATTAGTCTTTGCTCACTTCCTCTGCTATTGTTTGATCAAAGGCTAAAATGAGTATCTATGCTGAGTGGAAATATGGATGTCACACTCAGATCTTTGCTCTAAATATGTGACCGGAGCAAACGCCATATAAAACATGGACATAGTCTCAGTGAGGTAGTCCAATGATTTCTAAAGTGGCATTACAAAGTCCAACGATTCTGCTCTAGAGACAGGCAAAGAGATGGAGTTCATGAAAGTTGATCTAGCTCACCAGCTAGCAAGCATGGTCCAAATGAAGACAACACAAACAAAGCTGACAGTTTAGCATTTGCAACAGGATGTAAGCTAAGCTAAGCTAAGCTCAGCTAAGCTAAGCTAAGCTAAGCTAAGAGAAGAGAAGACCGGGGGAAATTTTGTTATTATAACAGTTCAACAGGATAGAGACAAGCAATTAGCAATATATAACAAAAGTTAGGTATATCATGTGAAAACAATACTCCAATACAATATAATCAACACTAGCAATAATAATAATAATAACAATAACAGTAATTTGGTTAAAAAAAATAACAGATTTGGTTAAAATGAAGACAAGCCGCTGGAAGCGCTCAGGACCTCAGTGCTCCTCCCCAGTGCTTGTTGTTGCTATGTTACAAAAATTAAACCTGCTTTCCCCAGTAGAATATGTGACATTTTAAAATTACTCTACATGCTCCATATTTCCATATTTTAAGGAAATAACAAACAATGTAAAGGAGTCCTGCCCTGACACAAGCAGGAGCTGTAGACCTGAAAACTACCCTAGAAAAACGATGAAGACGAGTCAGACTGGTCTCTCTTCTGCTATTGTCAGAAGTCCTGCCCCTCCTTGATTTTGATTGGCAAATGAGGGAAAAGTGACACTGATGAGCGCAGCACTGTTCTAAAAGTGGAACAATTTTCAACCTAGAGCGCTTGAAGCACAGCGACAAAAACAGCGGATGGCTCAGAACGCTGGACGACATTGGTTTTGAATTAAAAATAAGCATCACCAGCGCTAAAAAAAAATGGCTATGGACATAGGCCCTAACTTTTCAAGCTTATATCTGTAGATATTGATATCATGCTGACAATATTGTACATCCCTACTATATCCCTACTATAAACATGCAAAACTATATCCAGCATGTGCATACAGTATGAATGTAAAAGCATCTACATTTGGTTATAGACTTTATATTTATAATAAAATCCACCTGTTTATCCCGTACATTTCAACTTTATTTCTACTCTTTCAGCATCTGCAACAGCTGTTGCACTGTATCTGTTTATTTTAGTAAGTTTATTTCATCAACATTAATGTCTTTAGTATATGGCGGCAGCTACTTGACATTACTACCCAGAGTACATGCAGAAAAATGGACATTGAATCAATCATGTTACTAAAATACAACAAACATGTCCTAATATGCAGGGTTTCCTTTTCAAGTTTTTCCCCCTCTGGATAGAGATTAAATCTAAATCCTTGTGCTTGTACTTGAACTTGTTCAATGACAGTTAAAATGAGTCTAATCTCTAATCTGATCTGATCTGATCTAATCTAATCTTTGGCAAGTGGATAAACAAACTTATCTATCAAAATGTCAAAAACAACCTACTGTATGCCACCTATCCTATGAAATAAGTTGATTTTTGGGGATCTTGTGGAAATGACACTCACTTGTAAATATGGGAAACAATCTCAGGGTGTATCACTGCTAATTTAAAATGTTTTCATGGAAAAACGCCTTCTGATATGTACAGAAGCCCACAGAGGACATGCAACTACACATTTTAATCCACTCTTTATTTCTCACAATGTAAAACTGATTATGCTGTTGTGTCCAGAAAAAAATCTTCGGATTGAGCTGAACTAAATAGGTTTTATTTTTTATGTTATACATTAGCATGACTAGCTTTTAACATCCTCTATCCCCATAATTAGGCTTCAAGGAAGCTCCTGGTGATCACATGCTGGTACATTTCATCTCAGTAGTTTAGCATGTTTGCATGTTCTGGCTGTTACAAGAAACATGGAGCTGCTAAGCTAATGAACCTTTTAATCTTAATATAGCACAGAAAATATTATTGTTTAAGGGATCAACACAGTTATTAATTTTAAACTGCATGTAAAATAAAAGTCTGCATGATATCCAGCCCAATGGTACAGCCAAGACTTCCTTAATGTGATTTTTTAAAAGAATGATGCTACAACAGGAAGAGTGCTTTTAAAAAGAGCAGTACGTTGAAGACGAGGGGTTTCAGTCTCACATACCAAGAAATGATCGGCAGCACTGACAGCTGAATGCAGCAGAGAACAAGACGAGGCATGGAAACTTTGCTCTTTCTTCGTATGCCCTTAGACACCTCAGTTTTTCCCTCTCTACTGTTGATGCATGCGAATGTATGAGCACAAAAAAAGCATCTATATGACGAGCATGTGAGTCCTGCACGTACACGCAGAGCAGATCGAGTTTGGAGTGCATACACATGGTGGTGGTTCTGGTCTCCATCAGTCTCCATGCTGCTAGTATCCTGAGGCTCTAAACTTTGGTGAGAGGGGCACCACGATCAACATGCACACACACGCAGAGTATGTCAATGTAAGCATTGACATAAAGCAGAGCGACGGTACTTACAACAGAAAAATCCACTACAAGAATCGACATAGATAAATAGATAGAAAGATAGATAGATGGATAGATAGATAGATAGATAGATAGATAGATAGATAGATAGATAGATAGATAGATAGATAGATAGATAGATAGATAGATGGTAGATAGATAGATAGATAGATAGATAGATAGATAGATAGATAGATAGATAGATAGATAGATAGATGGGTAGATAGATAGATAGATGGGTAGATAGATAGATAGATAGATAGATAGATAGATAGATAGATGGTAGATAGATAGATAGATGGGTAGATAGATAGATAGATAGATGGGTAGATGGATAGATAGATAGATAGATAGATGGGTAGATAGATAGATAGATGGATAGATAGATAGATAGATAGATAGATAGATAGATAGATAGATGGTAGATAGATAGATAGATAGATAGATAGATAGATAGATAGATAGATAGATAGATAGATAGATAGATAGATAGATAGAAACCTAAGATTAATGGACAATCCACTGGGTCAGATCAGCTGACAAGGCCATCGGGACTTCCTCCAACAACTATTCCAGGCTTGAAGCCTCAAACGTATTTAGTGGTGATGAAGATGAATATTAACTTTGACCTTTGTGTACTTGTAATAGTTATGTGAGCTCTCAGAAATTTTTGAAATGTGCGGACCAGTAGCCTCATGGTTATGTCAGGAACAGAGCCTTGGAGGGGTTCAAGCTTGACCTGTGGCTCCTGTCCCACTTGTCATTTCCCACTCTCCCTCTCTGCTCAGTTTCCTTCTCTATCCACTGTCCTGTCTGAATAAAGGGGGGAAAAATCTGCAAAAAAAGACGGAAACTTTTGAAATATAAAGTACACTCCCTTGATATTTTGCATCAACATACTATAGAGTGGCTGAAAGACTCATACTAATCTGTTCAATCAGGCTTCTCTGTTTGGCCAGTCTGGATTTGGCAGATGCCAGGTGAACGTTACCTGCCTGACTGCATTGTACCAGCTGTGAAGTTTGGTGGAGGGGGGATAATGGTATGGGGCAGTTTTTCAGGGTTTGGACTAGGCCTCTTATCTCCAGTGAAGGCCAATCTTTATGCTTCAGGATACCAAGACTTTGTGGACAATGCCATGCTTCCAACATTGTGGTAACAATTTGGGGAAGGCTCTTTTCTATTCCAACATGACTGCACCCAAGTGCATAAAGCAAGAACTATAAAGACATGGTTTGATGAGTTTGATGTGGAAGAACTTGACTGGCCCACTCAGAGCCCTGACCTTAACCTCACTGAGCACCTTTGGGATGAGCTGGAATGGAAATTTGCGAGCCAGGCCTTCTCATGTAACATCAGTGCCCGAGCTCATATATGCCCTACAGAATGAATGGGCACTAATCACCACAAAAACACTCCAAAATCTTGTGGAAAGCCTTCCAAGATGAGTCAAGACTGTTATAGCTGAACAAGGAGGACCAATTCCATATAAAAGCACATGCATTTTAAAACAATGTCCTTACAGTCTCTGTTGGTGTAATGGTCAGGCAGCTGTATACATTTGTCCATATAGTGTATGTCATATTATGCAGAAGAAACAATGGTATTGGCTCATACTGGCCCTCTTGACAAACATCGGCCATCTGCAAATAACGTGTCATGAACAAATATCAGAAGCCAAAGCCATCAGGACTTGCTCCAATAACTGAGAGCTAACCATCTGTTGTGTCAAATCAATTTAATGACATCATAGTTCATCTGACTGCTGAATCAAAGAAGAGGTCTTGTTGCTAGGCAGAAGAAGTCATTTGTTTGCTGAACGCTGATCTGTTTGCATGGACAAACATGCAAGAAAATGTCAGCATAGCGGGAGTCTCAAAAAAAGAAATGATACAAACACTAATTGTTGGATCTAAACACCTAATTTTCGCAATCAGTGTATCTCTATGTATCACAATCTGGTACCACATATAAGACTTTGGTTCCTACAGCCCCTACATCCTTTACACATCAACACATTAGCATATCGTTAGTTTAGGAATGCCCTAATGCATCAGTTTAATACAGGCTGTCAGCCAAATCATGATGAATGATCAGATCTCAGTTGCCAATGTTTATCCATAGTGTCCAATCAATTTTATGTTGGCATTTGTTCTATTACTGCTGACTGAAACCATATCTATGACAGAGAAGAAGTGACCACTAAGACTGATCTGTTTATGGCCAAATGTGAGAGAAAATGTTGGCATACTTAGAGTCTTACACCAGAAACAGTACTGAAAAAAACATCAGTACAGGCTAAATTGTTATATGAAACATCAGTTGGTTTGTATTGGGACTGGCCCAATTCACAATCAGATTATCTCTTAATCTTTACTCATGGAAAAACTTACCTCTCACAGGAAGGAGCATGGCTTTCTCTGAACTACCGATGGTCCTAAAAATGAGGTGAGACATGACTCGTCATGTTTTCAAGTCTTTGTTTTTGCATCTGAGATGTCTGGTGTTTGCCGTTAGCCCTACATTTATGTGGAAGTCGTCTCTCTAAATTTGCACTATTTTGCTTGCAGTGCAAAATGATGCACAATGTTATTATTTTGCCTTGCCGAGGGCTATAATGGGGTATAAAATCCAGTATAAGCCAAAAATAACCATTTTGGCCTTGGCTAGAGTCAGGTAGTGCAGTGAGGAAAGAGGAAAGGGAGGAGAAGAGGAAAAGGGCGATAGTTTGCCATCAGCAAGTTCTGTTCCACAAGCTGCTGATCAAAACTGTTCTAGGTTCATTTTTAACACAACAGTGATGAAAAACAACTTAAAGGTGCTTGCAATAGCAATTTCCTTTACTAAGAAAAAAGTTCATCTTATAAAGTCCTTCATTTCACTTAAAAAGAAACTCATTGATCGAATGAAAGCTGACTGAAAAAGGGAACACTTTTCTTCTTTTAATAAAACTTTTTAAGGAACTATATTTTTCCCGATGATGTAAAGGAAATCAGGAAGAGCATGTGCAGTTTTCAGCTGCTCTGAAAGTAGTGACAAACTTTAACTTTGGTGAAAAAAGAGGGTAGTGCACAGTAAAAAAGCTCTCACTTCACGTAGAGTCCTCTAAACTTAAAACAAACTCACTGATTATACAGAGAACTGATACTTTAGAAGAGGATCAACAATTGTTCATTTCCTTGTGGGCCATAACACAGTCTTAACACAGCCTAATCAAGATAGAGTTGCATGCAATCATTACAGAGCAGGTAAAACTGCCAAAAACAAAAAAATATGTACATAGTGATTAAAAAATGTTTTGCAAAAACCATGACATAGCCTATGTGATGATTAAGAGCAGCTGCTAACTATTATGCTTACTAGAGAGAAGAATGACTTCACCAACATCACCACCAAGTTTTTATTTGTATGTATTTCACCAAAACAGGTTATTGTTATTAGCATCTAAAATTTAAAGTCTAATTTAAGTCAAGAACATCTAATTAAGGCACCTTTATCAGCAGCTTTTTGACGTTTTTAATCAAACGATCCATACTGCTGTCACAGTCAGCAGGCAGCAGCAGACCCTGAAACCCATTTCAGATTGGAAGCGTGACACGTGCATCTCACCAGCGAAAAACACCTTGATTTTCAGCTTGTTTGCATGTTAACAAGACAGGGCTTTCAGACTGCTGGCATGAGTGCTGCGTCTCATGTGCCCGACACACGGCTCAGGCACAGAGAATTTTGAGAATCGAGGTCTCACCTATTTTTTCAGCGCACCGTGTGCAGTTATGGACCATAATAGACAAGATATTGATAAATGGAGCCACATATTTACCTTTTTGTAGCACAAATGCATATCAACGTAGGTAGAACATGCTTAGAAAGTGTGTCTTGATAGCCTTAAGGAAGGCCGCAAGCTCAAATGTGCCTGTTTAATGAAGTCGTCCTCTAAAGATCTACTATTAGTGAAGCTTTCTGTCTCCACACTGGTAGAATATGTTGCAGGAAAGATAAACACAGTATGCACAGTAGTACACTTCTGGTTTGTGCTTTTCAAATTAAGAGGCTGGTTTAGCACTTCTGTAGAGAAGCTCCTTTGGTTTGTACAGAATGCTTTTACTCTGAATAGTTCCCGAGCCACTTCAAACTAAACACTGAATAAAGCTGCTTGTAGTGGGGGTTTATTGAAGTAAAACTTATGAATAATGACAGCATTTTTTCAGCAGGGAGAGGCAGCTGACACGCAGCAAACTTGCGCCTTGTGTGAAAGTCTCACCAGCAGAAGCCAGAGTAGACACACAAGCAGCGAAACATGCTTCTAGTCTGAAATGGGCTTGAGGTACCAATGCAATATGGCAGCGCCCACAAATCAGCCAACCAACATCGTTTAGGACCTTTGTCCACAGCTAGTGTTTTTTCCATTGGCAGCACTTACGCCCTCAGCGTAAGCTGTTTCATATATACATTGCATGAAAATATTTCACATTTATCTGGGAACCCTCCCATACAAAGAGTTTGGAAAGGGCAGGATTTTTTAAACATTCCTCAGAAGGTGACTCGACAAGAAAAATGATCCATGTTCATAGCTACTGCAGCAGACATTGTAGGCAGAGATAAACCCCACCAGTAACAACTGCAAACTCATGCTGAAGCAGGCTGGGAGGAGAGCGAAAACCTCTTTCCTGTCATGAAAAGCTTTGTGTTGTTTTTTGCTCTATAATTAACATGAAAACAGGGGTGCAGTTCTTATAAAACTCTTTTGGTTCTACACAAATGTCGTGGGTTGGAGCTTTTCAAGATTGATTTGCTTGATGATAGACTTAGACACTTCTCCCTCTTAACAGTCAAAACCTAGAAGGGGCGGGACTTCTGACAATAGCAGAAGAGAAACTGATCTGACTGTTCTAGTTTTGTCTTTTTGAAGGGTAGTTTTCAGGTCTGCAGCTGCTGCCTGTGTCAGGACAGGACTCCTTTACATTGTCTTCATGTTTTCTGTGTGCTACAGCATTGAAATGTCAAAATGTGAAGCACACGACTATTTAAAAACAATTCTACAGATTCTACTGTGGAACAGTCTTATTTTTTTGTAACATAGAAACAAGGAACGCTGGTGAGGAGTAATTTGAACATTAGATTATAGGTGCTGCCAGTGCTTAAAAAGCCAGCTGTGGACACAGGCACCACATTTTTATCCCTATTTTAATGTAGTTGTTCAGTTGTGAACTAATTTCAGACTAGATGTAAAAAAAATCCATGAGAACAACTGTCAAACAACAAACATGAGTGTTATGCTTTAAATCTCTGGTATCACACTGATACAGCTGCTCTCTCAGATCAGATTTAAATCTGTGCTATACACTGGATTTGGCTACTAATCAAAGGCAGGGATATTAAATTATATAATGATGGTAACAAATTCAGTAGAGTTAACATTGGCTTGTCACCTCTGGCTCTTAACTGATGTTTAAATCTCTATCGATAGATACATGGATAGTTGAATGGATTCCATAGAACCACATAGCAACCGTTGAACTACAAAGATGTGTTCAGAGACGCTGACGGACCAAAAGGTGCATCAGTGACACAGACAAACATATGGGACAGTGGAGTAAGTGGGTCAATAAAACAGACACAAACACACTGTCACAAAGACGACTTAACGGGCACCATATTGGAAAGACTTTGAATTTCCTGGAAACCAGATGTGTTTTTATGTGTGCGTACTGTACAAGAGAAGACAGGCTGAGTGCATTTTAGTGAGCGAGTGTGGTTAAGTGTATGTGTGTTTGTGATTAGTCTGTCATTAACATGCCTTTAGCAGAAACAAAAACTAATGTTTAGTCCAAACACCTTCACAACCACCCACCCCCACACACACAGACACACCCCAGGAGGTTCAAATCCCCCACAGAGTGTTTGCCCCGGGAACCTGTCATTACAGGCCTTCACCTCTTTTACTCTTTCTGCTGTAAATGTCTCTGTCTAACATTTTACATGGCTCTCCTCTGAGACTGAACCAGGACAAAGATAAAAAGAGCGAGATGAAAACCAGATAGAAGAAGAGACCAGGGGAGAAAGAGAGCAGAGGAAAGTATAGTATGAAGGGACCATATGTTTCCTTTCCTCCCAGTTCAGCTGGATCTGATCAAAGAAACGTTCTGGATACTTTCTCCTGCTGATACAAACACAAACTTGTCCTGCATACAGAATGTCTGATCTTAATGATACAGACAATGCTGTCACAATGAAGGTCTTCAATGCTTCATAAATGCTGGACAATCAGAAGATCACTTGATCGTGCAGAGGTTGACTAACAAAGGGTTATCTTCAAAACTAAAAAGTTTGAAAGATGTTTAAATGGTACAATGCAACATATCTAAGATGAAGGTTTTTAAGTTTTTGTAATGTTAAAAATGGTGCACCACAAGGGTCCGTGCTGGGTCTTTTATTGAAGATAAGGCTGTTCTATCTGATGCGCATTTAAATTGCATATTAACAACTAGTCCAAAGAGGAGAAGAGGCTCAGGAAACAGTCAGGCTCATAACTGGGTCATTATGTCAGTGGGGACGCTATGCTAATCAGCATGGCTAAAGTTAGCAGCTAGCTCAGGCAGCATTCGTTCATCTTTGCAGATCAATATTGTGCTCTGTGTGGTTACTAATTACTTCATAGTTATGAGAATAACCTTCAACAGCCTACATACAACTGTATTTTCATTTTTTAGTTCAAAATACTGCCATACTCTGCTGTTCTTATGGCATGCTAACTGCTAAGCTTCTCCTGTTTAATCAGGGGAAGTGCTAGGGCAGGGGTGTCCAAACTTTTTTCAAAGCGGGCCACATACAGAAATATATTAGGATGGTGGGACCACTTTCATATTCCTCGCCATGAGGATTTTAAAGTGAGTAAGACTTATCCAATGTAAGTTAATAGATGCTTAGCGATTCAGTATGCTTTAATGGCTAGGTAATGGCTGACAGGGCAAATGGAGAGTCATTTTTTAGGATTTTGGGGAGCCAGTCAGATTACAGGGGGCCCCGTTTAGCCCTCACTACCACTGGCTCTGCCCCTGAAAAGTTATTGGTGCTGCTATTTGTTGTGATAACCCATCAGGATGTTATTAATCAAGCTATCTTCTGGTCAAAATGTTTAACATGGTAGCACTGCCTTGTGCTAAAAGTAAGAAGTACAATACAGTTAAGCAGAAGCTACGTGTTTTAATATGGGCCATATTTCTTTTTATCTGTAGAATTTGCTGTGGGCCAATCAAAAATGGGCCGCGGGCTGCATTTGGCCCCCGGACCATAGTTTGGACACCCCTGTGCTGGCAGAAAGGCAGTAGCCATTAACTGAAGCTAAAGCAGCTAGGAAACCTCACTGCACTTTTAAAAGACGATTTGACTGGAATTTAGCCCCGTGTTTATAGGAAATGTTAGCTAACTAGTTTAACTGACTCATAAATCTTATGCCGGCGAATTTAACATCCCAGTTTAACCATCTAGCTGGCTGACCACACATTTCCCTAATAAAGCCATTTTAATATTTGAAATAAACACATGATACTAGTACCAAAATACCAAAGACATAAAGCATGTTAAAATGTCTTTGCACCTGCTAATAAAATAGAGAGGAAAGAGGCAGTCAGGTTAAAGATTTTCAGTTCTAGATGAGGGAAAAAGTCTCTGATTTGAATTATTTGTTAATACATAATCCCTTCAGGAGTTACAGAGAATACAGACGCTACAAATGTCTGTTCATGTGATTTCATTAATTCCAGAGTTAAACTGACAATCGAGGAGCAGTGTGTTTATAATGACCAATTATTCACTATAACTAAAAGTAAACACTAATACAGTAAATAAAGGCTATGGCACAATTTTCTGCAGTTTGGAAGACTGTTTTAACCAGACGATGTTTTATCATGAATATGAATATAAAAATCCATTAAAGACAAGGTAAAAATAATCTTTAGATGTCAATAAAAAACTTTAAAGAAAAGAAAATCCTTATCATCCACAATCTTTATTATCAGGTCAGACAAGGAAAGAACAGAAAACTGATCGGCAAATAAAATTATAATCACAACACCTCTGATTTACTTACTACAAGAGAAAATTGTTTAAAGAGCACACATTTCCACTAGGGGTGTTATTATCTCATATCGATTTGTTAAAATGCTGTTTGTATATTTTATTAATGAATAATTTACTTTGTTGGTGCGGTAGTTTTATGATGTCATTTCAACCTCCGGCTGCTAGCTGGCAGCAGGTGTTTGACTCGTCCCTCTTCTGCTCTGTTTAGACAACAAGATCACGTGAGCCTTCTGGTCTGAGCGGGCCTGTCACTTAGCCAACTAAGCAGAGCAGCTTCTTCCGCATTCATACCGGATGTGAGGACTGACTTTGGCTTTCAAAACATTCAGACAGTGCAAACTTAAACAGGAGTCAAGTCATTTGCCATACAACATAGCGATAGCATTACAACTAACAGCTATCTGCAGGAGCCTACTGAAGCTCCTGCTGGTCTTTACTCGTGCAACCATAGTCACACAGCCAATCATTTGTGATATTTGTAAGGACCTGTGCTGTCATGATGTCATTAAGAATCATGGTTTCCATAATACTGTAAAAACACTAGCCTGATGTCATACCCTCCCCACACCACAGTCCACCAGTCCTAAAAGCTGCACATGAGGACCAGCCTCTCTCCCATAGTCTCCATCCACAAACACCTGGACATTAAGGAATGATATACAAAGTGATACCTAAAACATGAGATTAAAAAAGGGAATTTACTTTGTTCTTTTTTTCCCAGAAAATCCTGCAAACAGTTGAATTCATTACAGCAAATAAGGAAAATCCTCATTAGCCTGGCTGGTCTATTTATTTTTCTAAATAGCTTAATTCTGTTATGTTACATCCTATATCTCTTCACTTATAATAACAGAGCTATACGTATATAATATGTATGCATACCATAAAAAAATGTTGCAATATATTGCCTTGCTCAGTGTATCAACATATATTCCAATATATTGGTACCAGCACCACTTTATCACAGTACATATCGTATCGCCAGATTCTTGCCAAAACACAGCCCTTAATTCCACAGATTAAGCTTCTTCATTATGCTCTAAAAATGCATACTTCATGCATTTGATTCAAAACGTCTAAATTTTGCAGTCCAGTAGGTATCAGATGTGTCGTACTGGATTATGATATTCATCCTGAGATGATCCGGATTTATTCTGTGTGATCAAAAACATCTTGCACACTGCAGGGCTCCAAAAAAAATCAACAAAGGCAGGAGTAAGAGTACTTTACCAGTGCAAAAGTCTTGTAATAAAATGCTGATTCATTGTTTGATCAAAACAAAAACTTGTGCTCAAGTCTGTTGTTTGTTTTATATGTAAAACTTTATTTGTGCTTCTGTCTTGACCCTGGACTCTCTTAAAAAAGATGTATCTCTCTTTCTGAAAAATAAAGGTTAAAAACAGAAAATTACACCAAAGAAATGAGAGATCCTTACGTATAACAACATACAGAGGTGAATAAACTGCATCCAAGCAGAGAGACATGTGTGCTCAATCTCCTTTCAGGAATCCATGGCATTCGTGTTGAAATCACACATCATTCCAAGGCTTAACATCTCCAAATCATCGCTCCTCTTCATCCAAATGAACAACAAATGTTTTTACATACATTCCCTCCAACAAAGTCAGTGTGTCCCCACAAACACGGATCAAAGATAGGATCAATATTTATCAGGCACAGGACTCCAGCCTTTTACGGGCAGCTACACTGTGCTTTTTATGGCGACCGGCTCTATTATTGTTGGATGTTGCATCATACACTGGCTTTGATTTTTGGAGAACAAAGAAGTTCCTTCTCAAACATGAAAAAGATCTATAGTATGCAGATTGACTTAGCTGGAGCGCAAAGTGTGAGGGTAAAGTGATGACAAAAGTGGTCACTGGCATCTTATTTATGTGCTTTTGAACAATTTTCTTTCTGCTTGACTTATAACAAGCAACATATTTACATAAAACAAAGGCTCGGTTAGCTGGACTGACAAATGTTCAGCAAATGTTGACTTCACTGATCAGAGAAACCAATTTTGAAAAATGCAGCTGATGTCATATGTCAACATTTTCTCTCACAGCCTGCAGCCAGGCACGGGAAAATCTGAAGTTGTGCCCATGACAAAGATGAAAACTCAACAATGACACATCTCATATAAATTTACACACCAGAAGTCAAAATCACAGCTTTTATTTTAGCTATTCTCAATATCAGGTCAACGATTCTCCTGTTAACACATAAACACACAGTATGTGAGTTCATGGGGCTCTCAGTCAAAACAATGACAAAAGATGACGAGTACAGACACGCTGCTCAGCTCTGCCCACCTCTGCTGTTGACTTCTTCATTTGAATTTATGTCTCTGGTCAATAAAAATGGCATTTCATAAAGTATATTTGCTACACAGTACCCTAACATTTTGGTTTCATGGATAAACTTCACACAATGAGGGAGAAAAGCCGTTAAAAGTGGCCTTCGAGCTAAATGAAAGCCAACCAATGCTGGGTCCTTGTAATAATAACACCGGAGAGTACAGTCTAGACCTGCCTTCTTTGTAAAGTGTCTTGAAATAAGTTTGACTGATTTTAATAATTCTAGGATCTCCTGCATTGTAAACTAGGTAGGGCACTTTTAACAGCTTTTCTCCCTCATTATGAGAAATAAATCCATGAATCAAAACACTTGCAAAAGCATTTAAAGAGGCTGGGGAAATGGTGATCTGTTTCACAGGGCCGAGCTCAGGTGAATAAGCATGGTTCATAACAATAAAGCAACACATAATCTGGGGTCCAGGCACCCCTTGGAGGGGCGCCAAAGATCTCAGGTGGGGCACAAGGCTCTGTCCGTTGGATTTTCTCACAGTAGTAGGGTCCTATGAAATCCCTTTTATTTTTGCCAAATTCCATTTTAACTTTCTGGAATTCCGTTTTTTTTAACCTTTTCACTAATTTTACCATAAAAAGAGTGTCTTGTTTATGTAAATGAATAAAATGTTCACTAATTAAATAGAAATAACCTTACATTTGTTGAAAAAGGGCCACATTTAGCTTATGAGCCATTGTTTGGATAACCCTGATATAAAATAATTATAACCAGTGTAACAGTCGGATATTTTCAACATTTGAAGACACATCCACGTGTATAATCACATCCTAACTGATGTTTCTAATGTAAATGAAGAAATCCTTCTGTTCTCTAGAGCACAGAATGATAGTGGCTAATAAGAAAGTAACATTAAAGTTAAATGGTTGATAGAAAACCTGTTGCCTAAACTTTTCTTTACTTTCACAGTCTGCTACAGTCCATGCAGTTTGATTCTGCATTGTCGTTTACTCCTGACTGTATCGGTTCTCTCCTCATCTCCCTCCATACATCCCTGTCTGTCTGCCTCATATCAGACTGCTACGTTAATGCAGACACATATTTGTTCGTTCAGCAACCAAAGGGAACTACAGTATCTACAGGAGGAATTATCAATTTAATTGTTACTCGAATGTAACATCATCTGTGACTCTCTGGTGTGGTGAGGTAAAATAACCTGTGGCATGGATAATTTTTCTTGTAGGTGCAACATTATGTCCCCCTGTACTGCCCCGTGCTGAGCTACGTGATGTTTGCCAGTGTTTCGTGCAGCAGCTTTGACATGCTGTTATTGTTTAGGAGGGGGCGGGGTGAGCGTTTCTGAAGTGAGGCACAAGTTGTGCCACACTTCAGTGATCCCCCCCGAACATATTCCTCAGATATACATTCCTCTTTCTAAAAAAACACAGCATTTCAGTCAAATTCATTCAATTTCCGTGATTTATGCGTTAAATTGTAAATTCCGTTTTTATCGGCCAATTCTGCGATTCTGTTAATGCGGAAATCATCGGGTCCTACATCAGTGTTTATTTAATCCACTAAAACTACCATGTTCATCAACAACCATTTTGAGGAAGATGACACTAAGTCTGGCTACAAATCAGGGCTTAACAAATAATTAAAATTAAGATTAAATCACAATATGACCTGCTGCAATATTTCTTTAACCTGAAATGTTAAAATTTTAGTTCAAAACTTTATTTGCAGCAGATGTAATGCCCGAAACATCATGCAATCATTCAAGTGTCAATTTTTCAGAGTAGTTTACAAAAATTCCACTTTTATTTTTGTAAACAATGTTTCTTAATCAGAATGAGAATTACATAAAATGACCACTTCCTTCAATATAACAATTCATTCTGTATATTGCATTTGCAATTAGAGTCAAAGTAATCACGACTAGATATTTTTTCAAAACTGCCCAGCACTACTTTATCTATTGAGTTAGTTACAATATAGAATGATTTATTGCTTTTGTTTGTTGAAAATATGGGGATGAGGAACTTAAAAAATAATCACACATTTACTCGCAATAGCAATACTCGGGGTAAAATCACAATTAGAGTATTTTCACAAATCATTCAGTTCTACTAAAATTAGATTTTTGATTATCAGAAATAATAAAAAGCAAATGTAATTCTCATAGCAGAGACTAAAATGAGACTTGAATGCTGGTGCTGGACTGCTGGATTTTCTAAATCCATTGTGCATTTAATTGGACAAAGCTCAAGAAGTGATTGGGTAGAGAGCATTGAAGCTATGTCAGTATTTTCTTCAGAGCATTTTCACCAAATTTCCAAAGTGAGAACTAAAAAAAGGTAAAAGGATCATCAGCTTGGATGAAGTCTTTTTCATGAGACAAGTCCATTGCCTGTCTGTTCACTGCTGCTTTCCCGAGAATAAAAAAACATATCATGACACCACAAACTAGATCAAATCTTCAATGACAGTTTGTCATGCAGTCATATCTGAAAAGGAACTGCTGCACTTCGATGGTATGAGCCTGAAAAAGAAAACAAACTGCTGCACATTTGCTGCATTAAAAGGTCTCTGCATCACGATACAGACTTGTAAAATGTCAAAGGTCTGATCTATCCTCAAAGGGGGAAGAAAATAACTCGATTCTTGAATGGCTGCTGTATGGACCCTTGCAGATACATCCTAGGAGGTGAGAAAATCAAAATGCTGCATAGTTTTTGTGACACAGCATTAAGCAAATTTATTGCTCATGTTGAAAATGTTAATTTAAATCAGATTGTTAGCTACACTTGCAGATCTCTGTTAGCAGAGATAATTTACATTTCTGAAGATCACCGCCAAAGACAGCCTGGATGTCATTACGGTAGACTGCTTTCAGCCAGCTATTGTTTTCGATATGCATTGTTTTTGCCACATACACCAAATCCTGCTTGGCTGGGCCCCTGAGGAGCCAAAATGACCCTCCCCAGATGTCATTTAATGATATCAATGCATGCACTTTGGATCAATAGCATTAGCTCTAACTAACCACCTGACTATCATCCCCCTCCTTGTTGCAGGGCTTTGCACGGACGCTACTGTCCTAACATATTAGTTTTATGACCCAGACCACAGCGTTAATACCAACAGACTAAAGGGTCAAACCACTTTAAGAAGATAGGGTTTGTATTTGAAATGAGCATCAGTATTTAAATGTGTATTTGGTTGCTTTATGCAATGTTGGATATTTAAGTTTTAAATAGTTTTAATAAGAGACTGACTGGATAGATCATGTTGTTGAAAACCTCTGCAGGCCCCTCCAAGACGCTTGCATGAGAAAGCTTTCCTCTTTTCTTGCCTAATGGGGCAGCCTTGAGGGTCAATACTGCCTGGACTACAAATAGCAGCCATAACAGCTCTCATATTAAAACCAGGACCACCGAAAAAAGATTCAACTTAATTTAAAGAAATTACTAAAAACTCGATAATTCTTTGGATTCAACCTGAGAAATAACCACATAGACCGACTAACTGTTAATAAGGATCCTGAGCAGTCCAGTCACATGACACACTCCTCTCATTCAATAATTACTGCTGTTGTTCAGTCTGAATCTGGTTTTAGTTGTCATTAACTTGTCAGCTGTGGCTACTGCAAAACAAATGGAGACTCGACTTTAGTATCAGTCAGTTTGAAGTATTTTGCGGTCTATTAATCAACCCATTATAACATGTATGATTTAGCATCTTCAAACTTGTTTAGATGAAGTCAGAAAGAGTTAAATGTGTCTCTAATTATTTAATTCCCACTGCTGAATGATGTTTTAATCCTTAATTAATACAAATGGCTCTCTGTTTGTCTGGGGAAAGATGATCAGACACATTACATGATTATTTACTGTATTTGTAGCAAAAGGGAGCAAGTCTGACTACAATCATAGCTGGGCATAAAGCAGGATTCAATTAAAATGTTGGAACTTTAAAGCATCAAATGCACCATAACAAGACTGAAGGTCGACAGCCGTGTTACAGCAGTTGTACTTTTGGGCTAGTAGAAGCATGCTAAAATGTTCTCAAACATATAATATTTCAGCACACATTAAGAACATCATTATGATAAAACCTCTAAAAGATATAAATAAATTTAAGTCTCACTCCTTTACTGTAGTAGAGGAAAAAATGTAGACCACATTCAGATAAACTGATGTGCCTTGTATCAAATCAGCCTCAATTGAATAATCCAATCATTCAAGCAAACCAAAATAACAAAATGCAACACAGGATAAAGGAAACAAGCACATTTCAGGTCGAGGCTTTAGAGAAATTTGTTGCTACAATTCTTCTACATCTTTATGATGCGCCATTGTCTCTGCAGAGAGAAAAATATGCCTTTCGAATTAGCTGGGACAAAGGTTGTTTTGTTAAAACTTGGGTGCAAATGGGTCCTCCAAATGGACAATGACCCGCTGCTTACCGCCAAATTAGTTACAAAGTGGCTTAAGGACAATAAAGTAAATATTTTGGAGTGGCCATCACAAAGCCCTGATCTCAATTCTGCTGAAGAGGTGTGTGCGAGCTAAGTGGCCTACAAATCTGACTGAATTCTGTCTGGAGGAATGGGCCTAAACTCCAGCAAACTCTGGTGAGAAGCTTGTGGAAGGATACTCAAAACATTTAATCCAAGTCATTAAATTTAAAGGCAATGCTACCAAATACTAAGAAAATGTATGTTAACTTCTGACTTTGAAGAAAGATTCTCTAAAAAATCTCTCTCATTATTCTGGCATTCAGCAAATAGAAATCATGCAAGGAATCCGAAGTGACCTAAAACAGCAAAAGTTTAGTCTGATTTTATGTCAGACACTGAGAAAAAATAGGTAATGTGTCTTTTTATACAGTGTACTGTACATAAATGTCTGGTTTAAACTATATATATATAAAATTACGCTTTATACCATGTCCTGCCTTTGTTTCACAAGTTGATCTTCTTTGCTTTAACCCCTCAAATGAACCACACCAGGGTTTAGATTAGTGTTACAGTTCAAAAAGTGACCATGCAAAGTGGTGACTTTCAGCAGATGTTTGTGTCATTTAGAAGATGCTTTTATCCAAACCAGAGTACACCTGAGGCAGGTGTTCCAGGCGTTAAGGACCTTGCCCAAGGGCTCACAGTGGATGCTCACTGTGCTCCGACCAGGCCTTGAAGCTTTCATGGCTTTATTAGTGTTGCATCAAATGAATATCTGATGAGGATAAATAATTTACACAAAAGGTTATTCATCTTTGAATGCAGTCGGCAGAAAGTCACTATATAACATGGCCACGAACTGAACTGATACACCAAGAGCATTACATTTGTGTGAGGATGAAAGTGTCGGAGAAACAAAGTACAGATGATCTGGTCTAGTCCCAGTCATCGGTTTGAGCTGATCTAATGTTTTTACTGATTATTGATGATAATTTCATTAACACTTAAGTAACCTCCCTGAGCGTCACCATGTTTGTTTAAATTCAACACACCAGGTAGCTGTGTACGGCCTGATATCAAAGCATTGTTCTCCTTTTTGCACCCAAATTCACAAAAGTACATGTACACCAGTGCAAAGCATGATTGCTTTCGGATCACTGTACAGCAAAAGCAAAGCCTCCAACTACAGTAGGCCCAAATACTTTCAGAGCACACATTTTCTTGTTATGATTTCACTTTCCTTCTGTCATTCAGTTTTGAAAATATGCTTCAAGGAATGCCTTCAGACATTCCATACAGCTGCTACTGGCCTTAGAACCTCCTACGAACTATTCTTCTCTCATTACAAATTACAAGCAAAAGGTTTCCACATCTATCATTTACAGAGGTGACCTTACATGTAGAAAGGCCGCCCATAAGAGAGGGTAAAGGAGGAAACTTTCTTAGGCCCCGTCATATGGGTAGTAAGGCATAAAAGTCAAAAAAAGTTCTTAAAAATAAAACACACCGTGTGACTGAGCCAGCCAAAATGATGTAGAATGAGTGTCGGTAACCCCTCAAGTACGCATCATAAAGACAATGTCTGCACAAAAAAACGTTGAAATATTTCAGCCAAAGTGGTGATAAGACCAGCATTTTCATCATTAACAGCAGTGCCATTGGCATGGTTTGTAATGTCTAAAAAGATGATTTCCACAATGAATCACATGAGGTTTTAAAGCTACTGTTGTGCCTCTGGCCGTCCTGGATCGATGATGTCACGGCAGGTGTTTCCCATCAGCTGTCAGATCAAAACCACCTGCTGTAACATCACTGACTAGGAGAGCACATTTCTAAAAGTTCAAACTATGCAGACCAACGCTGGAGCTGATTATGTTCCCGGTAGACTGTCAATGGTGAACTGAGGTTAAAACGGAGCGCATGTTTGTCGCCAGTTAATGAAATAGAAGCAACAAGTTATGGAGACAATGTTAAGAGCCAATTCAGATTCAGGGACTTTGATCTGTGTGTTTTACCTTTAAATCCTAAAATAAATATATAGTATCAAATCTGATCTCTTCAATCCTGATTTGAAGCAATTTTATATGCTTTTCTACTCCACTTAACTTTCTTTCTATGGCATAAAAAATGACAACAAAAATAAAGTACTATTTGTGAAAGTAATAGTAAATAAAGATACTATTAAATAATTTTTTTAAATCTTTATTCAGCCTAGAGATTACAAAGAGGCGTAGCAAGTTTTCCCAAATCAACAACATAAACTACATAAGTGCAAACAATGTTGTCTTATCCAATATCCAAAAAATATTTATGTTTCAAATAAATCTACAAAAAAGTGATCGACTTTCCAGACCAGATCAATATTTGTCATCAATTTACAGTAACATATGAGGACACAATCCCACCACTTCTGGACTCAACAAACACACATATCTTAGCAGAGGTAGCGGTTAACGCTTTCAAAAAAACAGCAAATAGAATTTAACTCTTTCTTCCACTTCACAATAACTTTAAAATGCATCCAAAATTGCTTATTTTCAATGCTTGATGTGAAGTTTTAGCCACGACTGTTTTGCAAGTCTTCGTGAAAAATTCACACTAGAAAAAGTTTTTTTTTCATGTTTAAAAATATTAAAATTAGGAGGTCCTTGTCGAGCCTTTAGACATGTGTGAATGAAGCCTAAGCCTGACTTAGATTACCACCTTTTTCTTCATTTACACATTTCACAACACTAAGTCTATCCTGACTGTGTTAACATGGACGTTAATATCCTGGCTTTGTTAGCCTTTTGAAGTGTCCTGTTTTGTGTTTGGGCATGTTAGCATCATGAGAAACTGGAATTTCAGAAACTGTCCTGAACGCACTGGTCGTGGAATCGACTCCTGGTTTAGGTGCTGTTGGGTGCATGTCTTCCCCTCATTTCCTGTCTCTCTTCAGCTGTCCTATCTGAATAAAGGCAAAATAGTCCAAAATCTTAAAAGAAAGACACTTTTGCTACCAAAGAAAATCCAACAGAAAAAAACAAGATACTGTGGCATGAACAAGCCTTACCCCATTATCTGACAGTAGCCAGCGAGCCCAGCCAAGTCACAAGAGGGCCTTAGATTATAGTGGCACAGGAAGTCTGTCTTTTGCTAAAGGGAAAATTGAACATAATCGTCACCCATTGATTTTTTGACTCATGTGCAGGCAATGATTGGCTGACACTAGTCAGGAGTGAAGACATGATTCATATTTGCCAATGTTCTCGTCTCCTGTTGCTGGAAATTAAATGGAAACATGATCTGCTACCAGATTTTTGCATTCAGTTTATAGTTTCATGTGACTTCACATACTCATGCAGCCAGCACCTGATGGGAAAGAGAGGCTTCCCACTGCTAGAGAAGTTGACTGAGTTTCCACCTACATGTTTTGGACAGTTTCATTTTAATTTTTCTATGAATAAATGTGTTGTTCAACCATATGCACTACCTAATGAAGGGACAAGCCGTGATTAATGAGCGGATTAATGCTGTTAGACTCTCTGCTGTTTCATTAGGGCAGTCGCTCTCAAACTTTTCAGCCTGCGCCCCCCAAAATAAAAGTGCCAGAGACTGGGGACCCCCACTATACCTGAAGGTGGTTGAGCACAGCCATGCATATACAAAAACAGTCGTGTGCACACAAGGCCGCCCATGACAGGGGAGAAAGGGGAGCACTTTCTGGGGCCCAGCCACACAGGGGGCACAAGGTGTCAGTAACAAAGTAACAACAATCTTTTTTCACTAATTTGTGCCACAGTATGCAGCCATCTTAAAAATGTAAATACCTCTTCTTAAACAGAATAGAAATGTGTTAAAAGTGGTGAAATTTAGATAAAAGTGGCAAAAATGGGTTACAGTGGCAAATATGAGCATAAAAAGGGGTTAACAGTGGCAATATTGGCTTATAAATAGCAGAATTTGTTAGAAAAAAAATAGTGAAATTAGATTAAAAGGTGGTGGAAATTGATTTAAAGGCAAAAATAAGTGGAAAAGGTGGTGAAATGGGATTTAAAAAGTGGGGAAAATTGGTCTAAACTGGCAAAAAATGGGTTAACTAAGGCAGGAAAAAGGCAGACATGCTTTAAACTGGCAAAAAAGGGCATAAAAAAGGCCCTTTACTGCATGTTTCTCCCCCACTCTTGACCCTGTTTCTGACTCCATCCACTGTCCTCCTCTATCTAATAAAGGCCCCCAAAAAAAATCTTAAAAAAGGGCATAAAAAGTAGTGAAAAAGGGTTAATCATGGAAATGATTAGGCAACAAGTGGAAAGAGGACAGAATTAGTTTTGAATTCACAGATAGTTGGTGGAAAGGGTTTAGAATAGACAAAAATGGCTTAAATCTTAAGAAATGGGTAGAACAAATCGAAATTGGGGTTAAACAGTGGCAGAAATGGGTCAAAAGTGGCAAAAATTGGTGGGAAAAAGTGAGGAAACAGGTTTAAATGTGGCAAAATTGGTGCAAATTGCACAAAATTGATCAAAAGTGTGGAACATTTGCAAAAGTGGGTGGGAAAAGTAGTTAGAAAGTGGCACAAATAAAGACTTTACAACAGTTGGACCAAAAGAATGGGAGGGGAGAGGGTCTTTGGTTTGTCAGGGGCCCAGCCAAATCCAGGCCTGTGTTCAGACTTACTTTTTACTGATGTTTTTAAACATTATTTTGATTTATGCATAAATCTCACTAATTAAACTTTTTTATTTTACATTTAACCAACTTTATGCATATATTTTCGTGAAAAAAAAGTGGTAAAATATATTCATAGTTTTTTTTAGGGCATCCCCCACGTTGAGAACCACTACCTAGTGGAACCATATGGTACAAAAAAGACTTCTACTAATCCTGCCATCAAATATTGTGTTAACCTGAGCTGAATTTAACCTGCACCAGAACACTGACGGTTAACAGTAATCTTTATACCATCACCACATAATGTGAATAAGCTAATTAGCACTCAACTATTCTTTGAAAATGAAGAATTTTCGACCTTCAGTTCCCCAAAAGCAGCATTACTTAGACGTTCATTCTGGCAGTGGTGTAAGGGGAAGGAATCTGATCTCCTGTAAATATCCAGGTATGTAAACATCACCAAACTAAGGTTCCAGTTCAGACGTGTTTGTTTTTAGTAATTGAAACAGAGTCCTGAGTGTTGTGTTAGTATTCAACATGTCAGAAACATACGGTTTTAATCAATATGACTGTTTTTTTTGCAGTTTTCAGGTGATGTAATTGCGTTGTTTTGAGGAGATGGAGTATGAACCAACCATTGCAGCAGTCAAAGGCAGCTGCTAGTGGTCTGTTTACCCTCAAGGTCTACACACACGTCTGAAAGCAATAATTAATAAAAAGAATTCAATAAGCCACAAAGGTCTCATTTTTCGGAGATTCACAGACGCCTGCATAAAAAAAGATGCAGAAATCAGAACAAAGCAGGAAAGCTTTTAACATTCATTCACTTTCATTAATGACCAGGTTATTTTAGAGCCAATTTTGTGAGTATTGAATACTTAAAATTCTTCAGAAGCAATAAAAATGAAGACTGCGGTCTTCAGCTTCCTGGAGGCACAGGTTACACTCACAAGGTGAGCCAGGTAAGAGCCTGAAACACCTTAGGCCAGATCGCGACATGCTTGACCGTAACTTGACCACATTTCTCAGGTAACTATGATCATAATTTACAGCCAACCTGCTGACAGCCAGGTGTGTGAATGAGTCTGACAGACAGCCAAAAATCAAGAGTAACACATAACTGCAGACGGTTAAATAATAGGTGTTACGAAAGAGTTAGTCCAGTATGTGAGGAGGAACACAGGAGCATACCGAAGTAGAAATTATACAGGGAGAATGCTAGAATTATTGTTCCTCTCTCTCTCTGGCTGTTTTTGTCTTTGCCAGGAGGGTTATTCACTTATAAATTTTTGTTTACAGCTTCTCTCACCGCCAGGTGTTGGACGCTACAGGGGTCACACCCTGAGCTGCTTCGACCTCAGCTGATCCTAAAGGTCGAGAGGTCACATTAGTCACTGCAGTAATGACCTTCACAGACAGAGAGAGCTCTGACCCAGAATGAGTGGGAGGGACAAGGTAAAATGTGGTATAATTAAACTGCAAAACAGCCTAACAGCCGCTGTCATCACCCTTTTTAATCACGCTAAAATATCTTAATTTCCTGTGCTCTGTGAGGCAGGGGCAAATTCACTATAATTAGCAGCCAGGGGGTACATTTTCTCTTAATGTCTGTGCAAAACTGGGTATGCAACAGCTATTGGAGACTTCACACAACTGATTTTTACCTTCTGATGTCTTTACAGAATGAGGGCTGACCCAGAATACATGATAGAGCATGTAATGGTGGTATAATCTAATTGCAAAAGAGCCTCACAACCACAATCTTCACTTTTCACTTTTATAAACTCTTAACTTCCTCAGCTTTGTAAAACTTGATCAAATAAACTACAGGTAGCTATAGGAGGGTTAAGTCTTCTATTGATGTCCATGCAAAATCAGTAATGACTACTGGCAATTTTCCATATGTGTGATTTTTTAGGTGAAACAGTGGCGTAATGAAACTTTTAACCTTTTAATCTCATTTTAACACAGACTATAGAAAACATTGGATTAAGTCTAAGTAAGCACAAATTTGTTTATTGAAACGGTCTCTTGAGTGCAATCCAGAGTGGTCAACATATCACAGAAATGTCTCAATTAACTTTTTATCCTCTTAGAAAAAGAGATGCAGCTGAAGCGGGTCTTAAACCTCCTGGTAAACAGCTATAGGTGTCGGTTTTCAGATAAGAAGATTTCTGTAGTTATGGCGCGCCCCATGTAAGCAGTCAGCTGTTTCAAATTCTGTCCACTGTCTTCCTTTATCAATAAAGGAATAAAATGTTAAAAAATACATTTTGAAAAAAAGAAAATTTCTGTAGTTATATACAGCTGTGCATATCAGCAGTATTTATCGTATAACAGCCTTGAAAATCTGTTAAATGTACAAGTGTACCATCAGGTAAAGGTGGTTGTCTAAGGCACCACAACTACAAGGAAGCCCACTGTGAGTCCTGAATATTTTGACTGAATCCCTGAATTTAACACACCTACCAGACTGTCTACTTCATTCCTCTTCTATCAGCTCCACATCATAGCCTCAGCCCAAAAACCCAGTATAATAGATCCCTACTAATGATGCATTCATCTCCTGAAACAAGATAATTAGGGATGCACAATCATGGGTGTGGGAAAAAAATCAATAAAACAAAGTATCGCAATATTTTGAGCAGCAATATATATCATATCGTATCTTCCGCCAAGTATCGATTTTTTCAACTTAATTGCTAATATGAACTGAAGTCTATGATACTGGATAACCAGCATCAGCTGCTTCTCTGTCCACTTGATGATGCTGTTGCACCCTTTGTCCGGTGAGGATGGCAGAGGTGACGGTCATACAGCAGGAGAAAGTTAGTACAACCAAAATGGCAGCAAAAGAAAGGGCATTAGGAATGCAAGCAGGGCATGAGCAGCATGGACATGACACATAGGGTTTGCAAGGAGCGCCACATGACATTGAAATACTGCAGTAATGCGATCAAAATGAAGGCAAGGCTAGTGCTAACTCAGCTAAGCAGTTGGAAAAAATATTACAGATGGCAATTAATGGGTGTATTGCAAAATGTTTAAAATCGCAGTAATATCGAATTGTGGCATAAGGATCGTGATAGTATTGTATCGTGGGGCCACTAGTCATTCCCACTCTAATGCACAATATAGGTTTTGGAAAATAGCTTAAAAAGTTAATTATTGTATCAGCATATATGAACATTTCTGCCAATATTTACAACTAATATTTAGCCCTAAATATCTTCAATATAAACAAATAAGTTTGTGGAGTTTGAGGCTACACCAACTGACCTAGGTCAGCTAAATTCTTTTTATTGATTCATCCTCATTCTTTATTCTTTTAAGAGCTTTAAGGAATGCAGTTTTTCCATCCTGATACTTTAAATGATGTGTTTTAGGGTCTGAACTACATTTGAATACCTTTATCAATATCAGCATTGGCTTTAATTTTTTTCTAAAAATCGTATTATCAGATATCAGCAAACATCCAATATCATGGCATACATCTCTATAATTAGATTCAATCAATATCAATTTACTGTACTGAGATGGGTTGATCAACATTTCTTTAGTCCCGATCCGAGTCCAATACATCAGTACGATACCTGATATGAAATACAATCATTTCAATGGCATTATGTGCAAGGTTATTCAAAGCCCTAGTAAACTTGAAAGTGTATTTCTTATTCAAAGACCAACACATATTTTAAAATGCATATAAATTAATATTATTCCCAATAAATGTGTTTCAGTCAGGAACACTCTTGTCTGGTCTAACATAGAAACAGGTAGCAGCAACTAATGAAATGCTTTCAAATTAAAACTTCATTGGGCTGTAAAAATAGCAGCAACAATTGTAGACAACAACAGCAGACAGGGCTACTGTAGCAAACTGAATATTTGGAATAACACTGCTGAAAGAACATTTCCTGATGTGGGCATTCACCATAAAACCAAGTGAGGAAAACAACTACTAACTTTTATTGTGAAGGATTTGTTGAAGTTTACTTTTATTGTTGACTTAGCAGCGATCACTGTAGTTACAGTCAACCTTGCTGTCTGTATGGCTGCTTTCCAACCTCCAACTTTTTACCTAAAACGAGCGAGTCATGTGTTAAAGGAGGAACTGCAGGTTTTTAAGCTTTCACTTTGCTTTCACTTTTCAAACCCGGAGGTTGCTGCTTTTAATTTACTTTGCTTCCAAGATTATTGGTTAAACATATGTTTTATCTATCATTAGTTGACTATGTGTGTAAAGTCAGGTAGGTAATGAAACCTGCAGACTTTACATAAATACTTTTACAGCTTTTTAATGTCTTCACAGACGGAGCAGGTGGAGGCAACATGGTGGAGCCTTTGCCAACTCACCTGCTCATTGACTATCATGGTGAACAGCTGATTTGGTCACTTAGAAAGCCAAAAGATGCAGCAATTAAAAGAAGAAAACAGATTTAAGTAATAATCAAGGTATTGTGGTTCAAGTGTGAAAGACTTGTTTTAATGAATGCTGGATAAATGAATGCATTAGGAGCTTAAGTAGGTCCATAAAGCCCATAATGAAATCATGTGTCTGACTAGACATTGTCTCCTCAGGGTCCGTTTAGCTCTACGACTAGCTGTTTAGCTGTTCTGAAACTTTCTGTCTGATTATGTAATCTTCATCTGCAGATCACATCTTGACTTGAGCTTGTTGTGCCAACTGCTGTTTCTGTCAGACATGAACTCCGACACTCAAATTTTATTGGAATAGTTTGACATGTTTGGCTTTCTGGTAGAGGCTTAGTCATCGTAGCTGCACAGTCACAGTTATAGCTTCACAGACAATAAGCCTGCAGGAGGATACTGCACCGGGCCAAGAATTATTCTGGTCTATACCAACCATTATGACATGGATGGAGATTTACACTTTTAAACTAAATAACAAAAATATATTATATGTTAACAAAATATCCTAAAAGTTGCTAGTAACAAATCAATTTTTGAACATTTATGCAAGCTGTTCATCCTGGTTTTATTGTGCTAAACTAAGCACTTTTTGGCTCTGGCTTCATATTTATCTTATAATACCCAAGACAAAATTAAACCTAAAGTTATGAATCAGAATACAGAATTTTTAATCTTTCATAGCCAGTAAGTAAATTATCTTTATAGTTTTACAGACTACGTAGCATTGGGCAGACAAATTAAGTTGACTTCAACAACCTTATCTACAACTAGAAACAGGACAGTTTCCTGAATTAACACATTTAACTCCTTTTAAGGATCAAACAATGCAAAGTTTTATTTTTTATGTTAAAAGAAGTGTTCAATTTTCGGTTACTATGTCACTAATTCAGAAAAACAGACAGGATTTTTATTTGCAGAGGTGAATGTGTGCTTCTATAAATGCCCAATATAAAAAAAAATATCAAAATATCTGTTCAAACTATATTAAAGTAAAATTTTGTATTTATTCTCAGGGATGCCTCAAACTCTTTTGGTCATTTCATCCTGGTTCTTTAGAGCAGTGGTTCCCAAAGTGGGGTTCGCAAGATGCTTTCCGTACAAACAAAAAGAAATCTAATATGATTTAAAGTCATACAGTTTATATATTATTGTAAAAAACATTTTTAATGAGTTAAATTCAAAATAAACAGGTTACACTTGTGCTTAAATGTAAGTAAAAGTTATAAAAACTACCTAAAAAGTAAGTGGCTTTGTGCAACATCATGCACTTTATCCCCCGAAAGGGAAGGTGGGGGTCCTCGATCTCTGATGCTGTTATTTTGGGGGTCAGGGGATGAAAAGTTTTGGAACCCCTGCTTTAGAGCAATTGCACAACATTCATAAAGAACAGGAGATTTTCTTAAGGTTACATGAACTAACTAGACCCACCGCCTGGTGGTTTTACGTTGTCACAAGGTGAACAACTGACAGAAAGTGAAAGTACAGAGAGAGGTGAGTCAAGCTGGAAGGCTTGGGAAGTTTTGCCCGCAACCTCTCACCTTCAAAACCTCCTCAGTTCATCCTTGATTCAGACTGGGCATTTGTGCAAAGCTTGAAGAAATACCTCCTAACATTCTTGAGACATCTTGCTCACTAGAATGACCCAGACTGAAGACAGAAGAACTCAAAAACATAACCCTCATATTCCACATACTCCATTTGTGCAGCAATTTGTTTGCAAAAATTTTCCTTTGTAGTCTTTTTTTTTTTTTTTGCAAATCCACAGCACACATTCTGCTCTGTCTCCAGCACGTGCTAGAAGTGCCATGCCACTCTACATGCCAAGACTATATTCAGCAGAGGCCACTGCACAAACATGTCCATTTACCATTGATCAGTGGGTCACGTGCAGCATAATGGATGCAGAAAAATTTACTTTGAAAGTGGAAAGGTACCATCTTAAATGGCATCACACATCCTCTAGAGAGCAGAAACCTTTGAACTTCCCAATGAACTCACCCATAGTAGAAGCAAAAATCACGTAATAATATCAAAGTGAATGGCAAACCAACCTTGGGAAGGTAATCTGTGGTTAACATCAGTGGGTTTCAAACTTTTTTCACTCATGGCACACCAGAAACCAAGCCAAAATTTAAAAGCACACCATTTTACTTTCATGTAATACAGCCTATCTAACAAGTGTTAACGTTTATTAAGATGTTATATATGGTGTGCCTCGCCTCACCATTTAAAACCCACTGGTTTACACACTACTTTGATGTTGGACTCGGCCATTTTGTTTATTATTATTGTTCCACGCTGACTATCTCCTCCTTCAGTCTTTGTCGTATCGACACCGTTTAAACTTTAAAAAAATTCAGTTTCTTCGTCTTTCGACTGCTTTGCCTTTTCTCACTTCTAACTTTTATAATTTTCAAAATACAGCTGTGTACATGCTATTTTCAGCTATTTCTATGCTTTTCAGCCATTAAATACAATTTTCAGCTACTTTAAGGCCAAAATCAGCTATTTTTATTCTATTTTCAGCTATTTTAAGGCTACTTTCAGCTATTTTTAGACTTTTATCAGCTTTTTTTAGCTTCTTTCACCTATTTTTATCCTTTTTTGAGCCATAGAATGTCATTTTCAGGTACTTTTATGCCATTTTATGCTACTTAATGGTATTTTATGTTATTTTCAGCTATTTTTGTGCTTTTGGCTATTTTCAGCAGTTCTTCCACAATTCAGCTCTCAGCATCCCTACGCAATTTCAGTTGATATTGCAATTTTGATCTAGTTATTGAGTGATCTCGTGAACTTGTAGTTCTCTCATGATCTTGTGATCTCTCCCCTCTAGGTGGACTTCAGAAAAACTGTGAGGCAAATGCAACAATGGATGCAATTGCAATGCAATTTATGGATAATGCCTCCAGTCCTGTGTTAGCAGCGATAAGCAACATCAGGTTCCTCTTTTTTCCCTTTTTAGGACTGGTATTTATCTGGGATATAAATAATGGGTTAAGTTGTGTTGAAACGTCACTGGATTGTCCGTTAGTCTTGAATGCACCATGTCAGCAATGTGCGTATCTGCTGCTGTGTCACCTTTAAATGACATCACAAGACTCAGGTAGATGGCTGCCACTGTAAGGATGAGAAGACATCAAGTCAACTAACTTTACAGCCAACCTAAGCCATGGACTTGAATGAAACTAGTCATTATTTTTGAGTTAAAACCAAACCAAACTGAAACTGGGCTTGCCACCTACTGCAGCGCCCTCTGGAGCAAACCAGGCCCAGCTGACTGGCCTGCAGATGAGCTAGCTTGTATCTGCTAACCAGTCCTTTCTTCCCGATATTTTATATGCTCTTACATCTCTGGTGTAGTTGGGCTCCTGTGTTGCCTGGGTTCATCTAGGCTATTCTGGGATTTTATGATTCTGGATTTAATGATGCATTTCTTAGCTTCACATATGATATGTTCTTGGAATCTTGCAATGTGCCCAAAACATCTGGCTATAGCAGGCACTGAGGCATCAAAATCTTTAGCAACACATTCATCCTGGAACTTGTTTAAACATGAGCTATTTTTCACACATGCACTTCTGAAATTTTCAAGAAATTTCGGGACAGGCCACACATCATTTGCCCATTCAAAGATGGGTTTCAAGGTGGGAGATTATCCCTGACAGGCAGTAGGAGGGGTCTCAGGAGATGAGACAAGAGGTAACAAACAAAGAAACAATACCTGATGCTTTAACAATGGTTTTTGCCTTTGCATTGACGTTTTTCCAGTGCTGTGTATGACTGGATGTGTTCACATGATCAACAAGTGAGGGTTTAAGACAGGGATCATCAAGTACATTTGCACAAGGGCCAGATTTAGTTTTGACAGAGACTCTGGGGGCCAGACTTTCAAACAAAGTTTAGACATTTTGGGCTAATTAAGATTATTATATATTTTATATATATTTATATATATTATATATATTGTATTAGTATTTGTATTTTCTTTCCAATCTTGGGGAATGGGCTCTCCCCAGTTGTGATTTAGCACCAGTTTTAACCCATTTTTGACACTTTTTAATGCCTTTTCACAACATCATTCAGCCATTTCTGCAACATTTTTTGCCACTTTTAACCCATTTTTTGATCAGTTTTGCCACTCTTTAACCCCTTTTAGCCACTTTCCTGCCAATTACTGCCCTGTGTGACACTTTTCAACCCCTTTTCCATACTTTGCCAGGCTATTTTTTGCTATATCTTAGTTAGTTTTTGATACTTTTTGCTCCTCTAACCCAATTTTTGCAATTTTTAATCCCTTTTTACCACTTTTCCTTTGTGATTTATCCCCTTTGTGCCACTTTTTTATCCATTTTTGCCACTTTTCAACTATTTTGACACTTTTTTAACCACTTTTCATTATTGTGTTTGTACCATTTTTGCCACTTTTAACCTGTTTTTGATACTTTTTGCCCCTTTTTTCCTCTTTACCAATTTATGCCACATTTAACCTCTTTTCACCACTTTTCCAGCCAATTTTTGTCCTTGTGCCATCCCACAGGCCATTTTGCTGCTGTCTAACCCCTTTTCACCTCTTTTTCTAGCCATTTTTGCAACAATTCCACCGGTCTTAACCAATTTTTGTTTTATTATATTTTTAAAAATTTATAATTGCGGACAAGTGGATTTCTGTAAAAATAGATCAAATGTTTAGTCATTCTAAAACTTTTTCAATATTAAATGTTATTATATTAATTTTGGGGTGGGTTTAACAGCTACAGACATTTAAAGCCAAACAATAACTGTAAAACCACAGCATCTTCATTTCCTCATTTTCTGAATTTAATGATCTTCTGGGGGCCCGATAGAAAGCTTTGGGGGGCCTGATATGGCCCTCGGGCCACCAGTTGATGATCAGTGGTTTAAGACATATTGGTGAGCTGATGAGAGAAAAAAAATAGCTTCACTGCATGCTTGATAACTGCACCAGCTGCACCATGTAATCATCAACCCTGGCTTCTTCCTGACACTGAGCTCAGGTAAAGTCAGGGTGGAAAATTCAGCCGTCTCCAGCTCACTCTGAAGTGCCTGGAAATTTTCCAGAGTTTCATTTATGCATGAAAACACCACTTGATGCACACATCCTCATAAACATCACCTCAAACCCACCCTCCTCATATGGTCCATGTGCAGCTTCAGGGGCTGCTGTATGAAACCAAGTGTTCCCTGTGCAGTACAGTACATCACAGCTCACTTTAATTTGCCTCAGTCTGTTCCCCATTAGCCAGCTGTACAGGTTAAATATCCTGTATGCTGCTGTATGAGAGCACAGACTGATGCAGCAGCAGGTATGGAAGAACAAGTCTAGACATATAGACCCATGTCTTATGACTGTCTAGCAAATGTGCAGTGGGCTAAAGAAGCCCAGAAAGAGGTGCTTCAGTTCAACAAGCTGCAGGCCTGCATGACCTGGCATGACAAACTCATCCGTCAAAAACGGAGGACTATTTATCTGAAAGTGAAGAAGAAATGACGCATGGGATGTTTCTGAGGGGTTAAAAGGCTGTTTTAACTCCGTCTTTCCAGATAAATCAAGTTCACAAAGACAAACCTTGAATTAACAAGAGATGACTGTGCCTGTTTCCTGCAGAGGGCTACAATTAAGTTGAGGATGCGATAAAGCTAACTCCATTAGTGCCTCGAGGGCAGGTGGTGACAACTGATGCGACACGGTTAAAAAGTATTGAACAGAGGAATAAAGGCGGGAAATGAGAGAAATTAACTTCAAACATCGTCTGAAACAAAATTAAACTGTTTAAGAAAAAGTCACAGAAAGTTCTGGATGTTTCGGCGTACCTGCATACGAGGTGTAAAACACCGTCACGAGCAGCCACAGCAGCCAGGTCTCGCGCACCGGGCTCCATCGATCCATCCTTGAACTAGAAGCTATCGATACAGCGGTCAGTAAATCCCTCGTGGCTCCTCTGCGCTCGCGGGACACCTGCAGTCAGAGAAACTTCAGCTCTGCACGCGAGAGCTTCCTTTCACAGTCGAGGAACTCGCTCTCTCGCCCCCCCGTGCGTCTTCTCGCGCACTCCACCAGCTGACAATTAAGTGAGCGCGTGCATAAATATTGATTCAATTGGCACGAGGCTAAACCCAGCAGCCCATTTGCTCCAGTCTGCTGTTTTCTCTGTTTGGTGGACGGATGGAGAAGAAGGACCAGCGGGAGAAAAAAAAAAGTCCCTTAATCTTGAAAGGTCTTTTCCTCTTCACCCGCAGAGAAGTTTCCTCACTTTCTCTTCCCTACTCCTCCTCCACCTCCCCTTCCTCCCTCTTTCCTCCGGGGTGACCCCTCCCTCCCAGGAGACTCTCCGCTTGGGCTCGTGGGGCTGTACAGCAACATAATTACTGCGCGTGTCACTATTAGCAGAACTACTTGCTGAATGATTTAAGGGGCTGTGCAGTGTCTATATCTGTCTCTTTTCTGCGCGCGCACGGGGACGCACTGGCACGTAGACAATATTAAGTTGTTTAGGCTCTTATGCTGAGTATATCTGTAGGGGAGACTCATGGGTTTGTTATATTGTCTTTAACCAAACTAAAGGAATGTTTCATCATGTTCATATCAAATATTTGGCCTTGACTTATGTTAATATTTTTTCTAGAAGTTTTGTATATAAGGCACAAAGTTGCTGTCGGTAATGGTACAGGTTTAAATCTAGCATGCTTTTAGCTAACTAGCTAACGCCATATAGTAGCTAGCATAAAACATTTGCCAAGAAGTCTATAGGGATGCTTCTCTCATTGTTCTTGGAGCTAGTTTATTGTATGGACAATAGTGCTTCTTCATTCTGTAGAGCAGTGTTTCCCAACCATTTTCCTTGGAGTCCCCCATACATATACTTAGGAGAAGTGAAGAGGACAGAGTGGCCTGCTACCGCCAAAAATCAACATAGATTTTAATTGTTTCACTGAAGTATAAAGTACCTAATAACTGCTTTATCGTGGTTTTAGCCACTACTTAAAAATCTCATTTTGGCAGCCTTAGAGCAGACAAAGCCTCACACCCACCCTAAGACCTTTGGAGCCCCGCTGGGGAGGTCGGGAACCAGTGCTTTAGAGCATTTACGAGGTCAGGTGCTGATGTCAGGTGAGAAGGCCTGGTGTGCAATCTCTGTTCCAGTTCATCCCAAAGGTGCTTGATGGGGTTGAGGTCAGGGTGCCATGTGGGCCAGTCAAGATCTTCCACACCAAACCCATCAAACCAGGTCTTTATAGTCCTTGCTTTGTGCACCAGGGCACAGTCATGTTGGAATAGAAAAGGGCCTTCCCCAAACTGTTGCCAGAAAGTTGGAAGTATAGCATTGTCCAAAATGTCTTGGTATGCTGGAGCATAGAGATTGGCTGTCACTGGAGATAAGGGGCCCAGCCAAAACCCTGAAAAACAAACCCAAACCATTACCCCTTCCTCCAACAGACTTCATAGTTGGCACAATGCGGTAAGGCAGGTAATGTTCTCCCGGAATCTGCCAAACCAATGCTCACCGATCTGACTGCCACACAGAGGCATGATTCAGCACTCTACTGAACACAATTCCACAGTCCAGTGTCTGTGTGCTTTACAACACACCTTGGCATTGGGGATGTGAGACTTGCATGCAGCTGCTTGGCCATGGAAACCCATTCCATGAAGCTCCAGCTGCAGTTTTATATCAGTGCCAGTGGAAGATCAGAACTCTTCAGCTATAGTATCAGCTATAGACTTTTACACACCATGCGCCTCAGTCGCTGATGACCCCGGTCTTTAATTTTACATGGTCTCCCGCTTCTTGGCTGAGTTGCTGTTGTTCCTAAATGCTTCCACTTGCTTTGAAATTTCTAGCTGCAAAGATGGCTTCCATCACAGCACCCAGTTGAAATCCTGAGCTCTTCAGAACGACCCATTTAGTGTCACAAATTTTCACAAATGGAGACTGCATGGCTAGGGATTTGATTTTTGTACACCTGTGGTTTTTAACAATTAAATTTTTGGATGTGATAATGACAAGAATAATGACGCTATGCTGGCAATAGCCAAGGCCTGAAGCATTGTTTTTGGGTTGTCAGTACGCAAATATAATTAACAGGATTTCTCAAGAGTTCCTACTCAAATTTTCATCAAGCTGTGCAAAAAACATTCACTGACCCAAGGATAAACTGATTTGGATATCATAGGTCAAAGGTCACAGGGTCTCATGTTCATCCATTTTAAGAACAATTTAAGGGATTTTCTTCAAACCTTGCCCAATGTTCCTCCTGACTGGATTTTGGAGGTCAAAGGTTAAGGTCATGGGACTCGCAGCATCCATTGCTTGTGAATGCAATGTTTAAAGAAAGCTCGAGGTGGTTTTCTTCTTTGCATTAATGTTTACCCTGACTTATGGATGAACTGACAGACTTTGAAAGTCACTATGCATCATGGTCCTTCTTGCTTATTACATCTGTACCACAGAAAACACTCAGCCCTACTTCTTACCCGTCACTATCCATCTTTCACTGTCTGGCAACTGGAAACTCTGCGGCAGCAAATAACTCCCTGACACTTCTAGTTTTTAAGACGTCTTGTTTTTTCTACACTGTTCTTGATGATACACATTTGCTCTCTGCCCTACACTGCCAATCCACCTGTCCAAACACAAACCTAAAACTAAAACTAAACCTAAAATAAATAGTTTTTATAACTCTAGATGTCTTTATTTTACTTGATTAAAGAGAGCAAATAAAACAAATACACACTGCATTGCTGGTCATGAAAAATTTTATTTCTTTTTAAAACTTATTTGGTGTCTCTAGCTTAAAAATGAAAAAGTTACTTGCTTTAAATCATTTTATTATTTTCACTAGAACTACATTGATCACTAAAGGTGCAACAGATCACAGTGTCTTTGATGGTCCCTAACTTCATGTTGAGATAAGTTACAATAATGAAAAGGATACAGCCTGAAGCTTCAGTCTAATTCAGGAAAAACTGCCATCAGAAGTACTGATCACCCAGGTCTCTCTTAATATGTTTCACTGATTGACTACAAAGCTGCAAAAAAGTTTCTATCCATCTATAGGAGTTGATGCAAAACATCCTACATGAAATGGTGGAAGCTTGTGCCACTTTTGATTCTCTTATACATCTGACTCTGGAAACACACACAGTCACACACACACACACACACACGCACACACACAAAGCATGCTAGGACAGGACAACGGTGCTGCCCAACTAATAAAAATATGCTGCTGCAGATTCCAAATTCCAGTGCCTGTCTGTCTTTGCCCTTCACATACACACACATAGACATCTCCACACACTCACACATTCTCTATATTCATCATCCTATATAAGCACAATGAAACCCAAAAGCTGCTCCTCGCTTTCCGCTTCAATGACTGTTATTCTTTGTCTCTAGTGTGCAAAAGTCTTCCTAAAAACAACCATCTCACTGGGAGGTACTGAAAGCTTTTTGAGGGGTTTGAGGAGAAGTTTATGGGGCTAAAAAGGTCTGACAGAATCGGAGCTCAGTGCATGCACACACATGCATACATTCACAGGATTACCTATGTGAGCCTGCAGGCTTCCCTCCTTCAGGTTCAGCTTACATTAGGCAGTATTGTCTCAAACTTCCATACAGTCCTCTACATGACAAGATGAATCTTTTTTATATTTTATATGTTAAAAGCAGCAAAATTACCTTGATATCAAAACAAATTAAAGTGTAAACAGAGTGTTTAAATATCAAATAAATTGTTTGATTAAACTGTTGATGATTAAAATAAGCACCTTGAGTCCGAGATAACTGGTACTACCACCTGGCGGCTCTATGCCTCATAGAGGTATGCAAATGCTGAACAGTGAAGCAGCAGTTATGGGTCAAGAAAGGCTCGGGTGTTTTCTGTGTTAGAGTGATTCCTAGAAATCTAATAAGTAAGCGGTGAACATGAGGCCCAGTTAGCTTGACTTTGACGTTTTCAAGTCTTATCAGTGTGAGAAATCGTGTTCACAAGCAAGGGATGAGTATGAGGCCCAATAATCTTGGATCTTTGACCAATTACCTCCAAAATCTAAACAGATGGTTCTTAAACTAACAAGAAAGGTGTATATGTCGGAACTGATTGACAGACAGATTGGGTCAGGAGCATATGCCAGTTTGGCACTTCGCCTCATCAACCTTGATTCTGTACTGCTCTGGCTTTCCAATGGCCATCGTCCAGGCCCGCATCGTCCATCTCCAGGTATCCGCCCAGCTGACCCCTCCATGATGCGCATGGCCGTCCCAGACATCTGGTCCACCCCACCAAGTCCTGGGCATCCAGGGGCATGGGAAAGCGTGCAAGTTGCCTTTAAAAGTGAAGCTGCTGGTCCCATATCCAGAAGCTGACCCTTTCCATCCCCGCTCTCCTGAGCACTTCAGCTTTAGACACACAGACTTGCCAGTGATACCTGTGATGGACAGACAACCTGTAAACATAATGCCTCCAGCCATGGCTATCGCCAGAGTAGGAACCAGATGTGCTCAGGAGTCAGATCATCTTGGCGTCTGCTAGTGATGTTACCATAATATGATTGGCTGTATGTTTATATGATGACATGTTACACTATACTTGATTGTACATCCTAGGGTGGTTTGCAAAACCTTGCACTAGAACGTTTGATAAAAATACCTTAATATACACTTTATAGACAAAAGCATCTGGCCGTCTGGCCATTACACCAGCAGGGGCTGTAATGTCATTGAATACATGTGCTTTGACATGGATTTGGCCCCCTGTTGCAGCTATAACGGCCTCCATTCTTCATGGAAGGCTTTCCACAAGATTTTGGAGAGTTTTTGTGGGAATTTTTGTTCCTTCATTCTGTAGAGCATTTATGAGGTCAGGCACTGATGTTGGCAAGAAAGGCCTGGCTCACAATCTTCATTCCAGTTCATCCTAAAGGTGCTCAATGGAGTTGAGGTCAGGTCTCTGTGTGGGCCAGCCAAGATCTTCCACACTGAACTCATCAAGCCATGTCTTTATAGTTCTTGCTTTGTGCACTGGGGCACAGTCATGTTGGAATAGAAAAAGCCTTCCCCAAACTGTTGCCACAAAGTTGAAAGAATAGCATCATCCAAAATATCTTGGTGTGCTGAAGCGTTAAGATTTCCCTTCACTGGAGTAAAAAGGGCCTAGTCCAAACCCTGAAAAACAGACCCCACACCACTGTCCTCCCTGCACCAAACTTCACAGCTGTCACAATACAGTAAGGCAAGTAATGCTCTCCCAGCATCTGCCAAACCCAGACAAATCTGACTGCCAGTTAGAGTAGTGTGATTTGTCACTCCACAGAACATGTCTCCACTGCTCCACAGTCCAGTGTCGGTGCGTTTTATACCGATCCATCCAATGCTTACCATTGGACTTGGTGATGTCAGGCTTGAATACATCTTCTCAGCCATGAAAAACCGATTCCATGAAGCTCCAGCTGCAGTTTTTGTGCTTGCAGCAGTGACGGTGGAAATTCAGCATAGCGTTGGCAACTTTTACTCACCATGCACCTTAGCAGTCGCTGACCCCACTTTGTGATTTTACGTGGTCTTCCGCTTTGTAGCTGTGTTGCTGTGTTGCTGTTGTTCCAAAACACTTCCCATTTTTGACAGTATCACTCACAGTTGACTGAAATATTCAACAGGGATGAAATTTCTTGTTGCAAAGGTGGCATCCATCACAGTACCACGCTTGAAGTCGCTGAGTTCTTGACTCCTTTTACACCACAAATAATTGCAAATGGAGAATGCATGGCTGAGTGTTTGATTTTATACACCTGTGGCAATGGGTCTGATTAAAACACCTGAATTCAGTGATTAACAGATGTGGCCAAACACTTTTGTAAATGTAGTGTATATCTATATCAATTTTATAGTTGATGTTATCCGCATTGCATGGCTCTACAAGAGTATTACAAGTAATAATTGAGATGTAATAGTTCAACAACAGCTATATAGACTTATCCTGTAAGGACTGGTAGCCATGCATCAGTGTAATTTAGACAGCGTGCAGGAGTTTGCTTGCAGTCTTTGGTAATTAAACACAAGAAATTCACCTATGGCTGCCTGGGGCTGCATTTACACTGCTCAGTTTAGATGGGGTTTATTTGCTCAGATCTGATTTTTTCTCTGTCTGTTCACATCACTTTTTTAAAATGGCCTGGATTAGACTCCTTTATTCACTTCAATAGATCCACTTAGGAAGGGGGTACGAATCTGACTTGAAAAGATCAGATTCCATGTGACAAGATTTGTTCAATAGTCAGAGTCTTTGTTTTTTCTTTTTGCTTTGGTTTTGATTCTGTTCACCCTTTCCTGGTATTGTATTGACCTTTAACAACCTCGAATTACAACCCTATAAAGGTTTAGCTTCATGCATATAAAAAGTAAATGTTTTCTTGGCAACATTTGGATCCAGCTTCCTGCAGACTTTTTTAAAGTTATGACCCTGTAACAACATTTTGGTGAGAATGATTTTAACCTCAAGAAAGGAGATATTCACCAAACTTGCAGTCAAACTTCTGGAGACATTTAACATCTTTAGGAGGTACAATGTAGATATTACTGTATGCTTGTTTTCAGATAAGACACTCTAAATACAGTTAACAATAATCATTAGGAGTTTGTGTTTTGGTAACAGTACTGTTTTGGAAACAGGAGTAAATTGCATTCAGGTGCACATACATACAGAAGAAGAGGAAAATGGATTCCAGGCATATTTTTCAGAACGCCCTGCCTCCGCCTACGACAAGGCTGTCTTTAACTTATGACTGGCAGCTACACTTTTGTGCACAAGCATTTGTATGAATGCGCAGAGAGACAAAGACAGACACGTTGAGGAGGGATCAGAGAAACCAGAGCGGTGTACTAAAAGATCCCCTAATGCTGCTAATGGCTGTTGTGCTTTGGAAAAACACACCACACACTGATACAATGAAAGCCTTTGGAATATGAATTAGGCTGAAAATGTTGAACTTTTGTCCTTGTGTTTTTCTTTTCTGTATTTCATTCGCTCAGCTGCTGGCCTCATTAATAATACGCCAAAGTCACCAAACATCACATTAGTATTACGACAGGATCAGATTATATGGGTTTCATTTGCACACTTGTGTTAATGCACTCTACAGTAAACCTGATACTGATTCTGATTAAGAACTCTGTCTTCCATTGGATGTTCCAAGGAAGAAACGCTACACTTTGGTTGATTGGGATATGACATTTAATTATTGATTAAGGCTGCTGTTAGCATTATTTTCTTCCATATGTTCAGATAGTGATTGAAATTAACATGTTATAGAACATATTTTACTCTATCAAACCGGGCCTTTATGTGTGGGTTCTCTACAGGTACTCCAGCTTCCTCCCACAGTCCAAAAACATGCTCGTTAGTTTACTGATGATTCTAAATTGCCCGTAGCTGTGAGTGTGGCTGCTTGTTTGTCTCTGTATGTCAGCCCTGTGATTGACTCTGCCGGTGACATCTGGGACTGGATCCAGCCAAGTGTTACAAGTGGACTGGATGAATGGATTGATGGATACATTGTAACGGTATAATGCCAGGTTTCAGTATTACTTTAAATAGACAAGCAGGATTTTACAAGGCATTTTTCCCATGCTAGACACTTTGTAAAATCCAGCTCGTCTGTCCACATTTTTGTGGTTGATTAGGGGTCTGCACAGATTTAAGAGGTTAGGAACCACTTGTTTAGCGCGGTGGTTTTCAACTGATGGATCAGAACCCAAAAGTGGGTCACACAGCTGTTTTTTTATTGGCTGAGAATGTGTGCCAGGCAAACAACTGAGGCAAAATGTCTGATATACCAGGGTCTTGGCACATTAATCGTTTGTTTGTTTGTTTTTTAAATGGTGATCACATGTTAATCCTGGTTGTTTTCTCAAGATCTCTACTATGTCTGGAGGGTCCAGTCACTGGTTAATCAGTATTCCTGGCTACCATTACACCATGAAGACAAAAGAATGCTCCAAGCAACTCAGAGTAAAGGTCACTAGAAAGTATAAGTTGGAGGATGGATACAAAAACATTTTCAAGGCACTGAACATCCCCTGGAGTTCAGTTAAATCCTCTATCAAGAAATGTAGGGAATATGGCACATATGTAAATCTGCCCAGATCAGACCATTCTCACAAACAGAGCGACCGTACAAGAAGGAGACGAGTGAGAGAGGCCACCAAGACACCAGTGACTACTATGCAGGAGCTACAAGCTTCAGCAGCTGAGTTGGGAGAGACTCTGCAAACACCAAATGTTGCACGGGTTCTTCACCAGTCAAAGCTGTATGGGAGAGCAGCACTGTTGAAGAAAACTTTAAATCTGGACTGGAGTTTACCAGAAGGCATGTGGGAGACTCCATGTTCAAGTGGAACAAAGTTCTTTGGTCTGATGAGACCAATATGGTGCTCTTTGGCCGTCAGACAAGATGTTGTGTTTGATGGACAGTCACCAAACACAGCATCCCCACTCTGAGGCATGGTGGTGGCAGCATCATGATGTGGGGATGCTTCTTGGCAGCAGGCCCTGGAAGGCTTGCAAAGGTAGAGGGTAAAATGAATGTGGCAATGTGAGCAGTTTTGCTAAGAAGAATGGAGTACAACTGCAGAGTCCAGATGTGCAAGCCTATCCACACAGACCCAGTGTGGCATTTTTTTAAATATGCTTTAAGTTACTTTTATCTTTTATTTTATGTTATTTTATGTCCAATGTGGTTTTATGTTTCTTTTCAAGTTTTAGTTACTATGCAGCACTTTGGTAAACGTAATGTTTTTAAAATGTGCTATATAAAAAAGGGGACTGGATTGAATTAAGATAAAACTAGCAAAATATTACACCATGTTCCTCGTGATTAACACAGTCAGCCTCATTTTGATGCTTGTCCCGCCCACATAATGTCACACCAATAAGGGCAAGCAAATTTAAGCATGAAGTGGTTCTGCTAGGGCTGTTTTTGATTTAATTAACCAGATGAGGACATATTATTCTTTCTTGTTAAACTGGCCCTTAAACCTTGGGTCCCTGAATTACCCCCACTTTTATTAAATATTCTTAAAATTTTTGACTTGTGCCTTCGTAGTTTTATGTACATTTTCAGTCAAGAATAATTATTTAAAAATCATGCTAAATAATGCCAAATAAAATGCGTTTTTAACAGTGTATAAATAAGTATTAGTGACTCAAAAAGAGTATGTATGAGGTGCTCTTTGGTTTGAGTATAGTTCATAAATTAAGTCAGATATTTAAATATAGTGCTTTGTAGTTTTTTAATTGTTATTTCAAAGCTGTTTTATCGTTTTGGAATAACAGGAGGCATTCAAAGAATCACTACAGTCAGACTTTGGGCGCATACATTTTGACCGCTGGGTGGCGCCAAATCTCTTCAATAGGCACAGGCAGACTTTGAAGCACCGACGACCAGCTTTGATACTTCTTATCAGTTTGTCCTTCGCATTTTTGAACACGCTGTTTTTCTGAGACAAAAACACGAATGAAGGTCTCAGGATTTATCAACTTTCAGACTCACATCTTGAAGGTATTTTCATGCACGGACGACGCTGTTAAGAAGTTGGCCGAGCTGACAGCCGTGCCGGTTAAGATAATCTCTCTGTACATGTGACTCTCTAACTCTCTCTCTCTCTCTCTCTGTTATCCTCTTACTGTTGGTCTCTCTTTAAATCAACTCCATCCTGTTGAGCTTCGTCTCTTCGGGAGTTTCACAGTTAACAAACACAACAGAGAGTTAAGCAGAGGAGCCATGGCGAGTCCCGGACAGAAAGTGGTACTGATTACCGGCTGTTCCTCCGGGATCGGTCTGAGGATTGCCGTGACGCTGGCCAAGGATGAGCAGAAGAGATACTACGGTGAGTGCAGAGAGAGAGCCAGAGAGGCTGATTAATTTAAATTTACCGCTAGGGATACTTTCCCATAGCTACATTAGAGCTGCCAAAGATTACTGACAACAAAAATAAATTAAGAGGAACAAATAAATACATTAAAGCCTCTATAAGGAGTTTTTTTTCCCATAGTATTAAAATAGACTGAGATGAATATTAATGCATCTTTATGACTTCCAAAGTCAAATAAGACTTTTATACAGACAAGACTGATTATTTCTGTGCTGTAATTGGTAAAGTTTATAACCTTTGCTGGGGGGTAGGTGTCAGTGGATACAATACACTTAAAACAAAACCTCTATTTACATTTTTCTCAGCAAATATTTTCAAAGAGTGATATATTTGAATGTTCAAAGAAAGCAGAACAAGTTTTAACACAAGTACAGGATAGTCACTGCAGAGTTAAGGGGAAACTTCTTTGTCCACAGGGGGCGCTAAACTCAACACAAACCTAAAGTTCCTCACTGAACCTTTAAATGATGCGACTAATCATGCGTTGTACGTGTGGCACCTGCTCAACTCGGCTTTAGATCACTATTTTTTGACCAAAAACTTTCTTTTCCATTAAAGTTTGATAGAACTTCTCAGTGTTGGCAGGACGGTCATAGCCAAGGGTGGTTTTAGTCACTTCAGATGTTTCCACCAGGTGGTTGTGTTTGACCGAGTACGGTTTGGTATTCAAAATCCCCAAATAGTTTAGGTTTCAACAGACACCTATATCCTCACTCCTAAGCTGGATTGAAAGGCTTTACCACCAGCTGGGAAACTTTCTCATGCCTCATAGCACCACCCAATCCCCTCTGCACCTCCTTGTCACTGGCAATTGCCAGGACATTCTGCACCTTCAAGGTTGCCCAAGGAGAGGTATTACACACTGGTATTAAAAAGATTGTCCTAATAATATTCTTCTTTTAAAGTCTATGGGGTATTTAAACATGGCAGGTCCCACGTTTCTGTCATGTGGGAAGTGACCATTCTTTCGACCAATAAGCAGTGTGCTTATTGTGTGTATAGCTCAACTGTTAAGGGAAGGACAGAACAGATAATGAGGATGTTAAGGGTCAGTTATTTACCCTTTCCATTTTTTTTTTTTTTTTTTTTTTTTTACATTGGGGTGGGGGGGCAAACAGCACGGAGGCTAGAAAACAATCCCATGACCAGTGAGTCGAGTACTACAGCCCCTTCCAACTTTTGATTATAGAAATGCCAATGAATGCACACCGTACTGTACCAAACTGAACCAGACCACTCTGTGGAATGACTTTTTGGAAGCCCAAGGCAAATGATAATAATAATAATATAACAATAATGATAATAATACAGTAATAATAATGTAAAAGAGCCTAAACAAGATCAAAACTCAACCTACATATTAAACCCAAACAATATTATTACCCTGACAACATGAGAAGTTATTATAACTTAAACATCCCAGGACATCATAAGAGCTTAGATTAGGAAGACAACCTAAGACGTCATAAGAACTAAGACATCATGAGTCAAGATAAGAACCCATGAGTACCCGGCCAACACAAACACCCAGCAACAAGGGGAGACCAAGGGGAACAAAGTTTTATATATATATGTATATATATATATATATATATATATATATATATATATATATATATATATTTTTTTTTTATTATTATTATTTTTTTTTAAATAATTAAAACTGAAGTTGTAAGAACTAAAAACAGAGGTAAAATTATGAGGGTAAAAGAAAGGTAAAAGAGTAAATATCAGGAAGGAAAACACTCAAGTGATGCAAGCATCAAGAAGGTAAAAGCAAAACCCAGTTAGAATCAGAATTGAGTTTTATTGCAGAGTACATTTTCACAAACAAGGAATTTGACTTGGTGTTTGGTGCACAACAAGTAACATAGAGGAAGAATAGAAGTATTAACAAGCTAATTAAATAAGATTTTAAAAAAAAGATTAAGGGATTAGACTTAAATAGATGTATATACACTGCCACCCAAAATTTTGGGATCACTTGGAATTTTTCTTGTTTTCCATGGAAAGACTCTTCAAATTAGTCTGAATAGGAAATGCAACAAATGAACTGGACATTTATTATTAATGATTTTAATAAAAAATGTTCTTCAAACTTTGCCCTTATAGCAAAAAAAACACCTTTTGCAGCAATTACAGCCGAGCTGACCTCAGGCATTCTAGCTTTCAGTTTTTCAAGGTAATCTGATGAGATTTCACCCCATGCTTCCTGGAGCATTTCCGTCAAGATGGATTGAGTTGATGAAGTCTTCCTTCGTACCATACAGTTAAACTGCCCCCACAACAGCTCAATAGAGTTCAGATCCAAAGACAGTGCTGGCCTCCCCATCACAGTCAGAATTATGGCTGACTGCTCATTCTTTAAATATTTCGTAGACATCTTGGAGGTGTGTTTTGGGTCATTATCCTGTTGTAGGATGAAATTGGCCCCAAGCAAGTGCCGTCCACAGGGTATAGCATGGCATTGCAAAATGGTGTGATAGCTTTCCTTCCTCAAGGTCCCTTCCACTCTACAAATCTCCTATTCTACTTCCTCAAAGGCATCCACAGACCATCACGCTGCCTCCACCTCGCTTGACTGATGGTTTTCAGCACTGTTCTTGCATCTTTTCATTTTTTCTGCATCTCACAAATGTTCTTCTGTTTGATCCAAAGACCTCAAACTTGGACTCATCATTTCTTCATCCAGGTCCCTCAGTGGGCGAACCAGTGTGGTAAATTCACCCGTTCTGAGCCTCGACTTGTTTAGTGGTCGTACAGACCACCTCCGCAAATGTCTTCCCTGTCCCCTGCACTTCTACGTTTGCAACAAAAGAATTTGTTCATTGATATCGATGAACTCCAACTCCAAACACACTTCAACTCCAAACACACCCGCTCCACCTCGGTAGCCATTGTTTACTGTGACCGTAAGATAAACAAGGATTCGGATGTGACCCCTCTGAAACCACACACACACACACACACACACACACACACACACACACACACACACAGCCACACCCCCCTAGCAGCATGTCGGTGAATTGCAGAGCGACGCGTTCCTTTGACACAGAACTTCGAATGGTTGACGTACGCCATCGACACGAAGCAGAAGCATAAATTAGGCTTAAGTTATTACTATTGCAGTTATAAACAGCTGAGATAAAGTCCAGTGAGTGTTAATGTAACTCATAAATCTGTATAAGCATGCATTATTCCCTCTGCTGTTTCTGAGGTTCAGTGAGAGTCTGTAGGGGGAGTGCCGGAGTACTGTCCATGAGACTGAAAGCAGAGGGGAAAAAACTGTTCTTGTGGCAGGAGGTTTTCGTCCTGATTGACTTCAGCGTCCTGCCAGAGGGAAGGGCCTCAAAAAGTCTGTGTCCGAGGTGAGAGGGGTCGGCCGCAATTTTACCTGCACGCCTCAGAGTCCTGAAGGTGTTCAGGTCATGGAGAGATTGTAGGTTGCAGCCAGTCACTCTCTCTGTAGAGCGGATGATATGCTGCAGCCTGTTCCTGCCCCTCGCCGTGGCTGCAGCATACCAGACTGTAATGGAGGAGGTGAGGACTGACTTGATGATGGCGGTGTAAAAGTGCACCATCATTGTCTTTGGCAGGTTGAATTTCTTCAGCTGCCTCAGGAAGTACATCCTCCGCAGGAATTTTTTGATGAGGGAGCTGATGTTGAGCTCCCACTTGAGGTCCTGGGTGATGAGGGTCCCCAGGAAGCGGAAAGAGCTTACATTGGAAACTATGGAGTCACAGAGGGGAATTGGGGCAGGGGTGTGGGTGGTAGGATCCTTCCTAAAATCTACAACCATCTCCACTGTCTTCAGAGCATTAAGCTCCAGGTTGTTCTGGGCTGCACAAGGTCACCAGATGGTCCACCTCCCACCTGTAGGTGGACTCGTGCCCACCAGAGATGACTTCGATCAGGGTCGAGTCATATGTGAATTTGAGGAGCTTGATGGACTGGTGAGTGGAGGTTCAGCTTTTGGTGTACAAGGAAAAGAGCAGAGGAGAAAGAATGCAGCCTTGGGGGGAGCCGATGCTGATGGTTCTGCTGTCAGAGACATGTTTCCCCAGCTTTACCTGCGATCAGCCTACATAGATATTGAAGATCATGGTTAATAGGAAATCAAAACAATAAGAAGAGTAAGAGATATTAAAACACGAATAGGAAGAGTAAAATGTATTACAACATGCTAAAATCAGTAGTAATAATAATAATAGTTACAATAAAAATGATAATAGCAATAATAGTAATAACTAGAGAATGCTATTTCTGAAGAAATTGTGCTGTGAATGCTGAAATGCTGTACGGCTGCGCTAACTGCTAATGCTGGGTTGGAACAATATTTGAAAGAAGCTAAAGGTAATCTTGAATGACTGCTAATGGTGGATAGGAAAAACCTGAGAAAGAATTTAAATGTAATCTTGAATGTCTAAAGCCAAACTGGTAATGCAGGGTTTGAAAATCTAAGAAAGACGCTAAATGTTATCTTGAATGGCTAAAGCCAAACTGCTTATGCAGTGTTTTTAAAAATCCCTCAAAGAAGCTTAATGTAATCCTTAATGGCGAAAGCCAAACTGCTAATGCAGGTTTTTAAAAATCCCTGAGAAGCTTAGTGTAATCTTGAACGGCTGAAACTGAACTGGTAATGATGGGTCGGAAAAATCTGAGAAAGAAGCTTAAGGTAATCTTGAATGGCTGATGCTGAACTGCTAATAGTGGGAATTACATTTGTATGGCAGAAGCTAAATGTAATGTTAAAAAAAACTGCATCAGAAAAGAAAAGGTAGACAAGTTCAAATGAAATGGAAAGTACTTTGGAAAATGTAAAAAAAAAAAATCCTTCAAACCAGCTTAATATATTGTTTAAAGGCACAGGGCCAGCTGCTATTGTTTCGTCTGAAAACCATTAACAACAGGGATCCTTGATGTAGTGGTTGTAAAAAGCTTGTAAAGAATTCTAACCTGATAAAACAGTAGCTGATCAGAAATGTCTTTGGAACAGCTAAATTGAGAAAGAAAAATTCATCCAGGTTAAATGAGGAGATAGAATTGGATCTACGGTGAAAATGTTTGGCAATGTTTCCGCACTGTAACTGAGTGGACTCCTCAGCCTTCTGTGTGTCCCTGGTTGCCATGGTAATTAATGCCTGCAGGGCCATGCATGAGTGATCACAGACCTCAGATGTGCTCAGTACAGTCAGTTTCACCTGTGACAGCAGAGTCCAGTTTTGCCTGATTTTGCTTGTAAACACAGTCTCTTTCTACCCTTTGAGTGCCAAAACCATACATGCTATCATTAAACAAACTTCACCATTAGCATCTGCAGACTTTGAACTAGCAGTGATGTTATTTTGGTGTTGTTTGTGCAAGAAATGTGGACAGGGGAGCAGTTTAAAAAAGTGCTTCCCTCTGTGTCTTCAGATAAATTTCCCCCAAGCTGTAACATTGCAGCAGATGGGGCAGATTTCTGCGTTCTTGGGACGGCTGGTCCTCTCAGGCCAAAAGTGTACATGCTATGGCTTTGGTTCTTGGTTTGACAGTAGTGGGACGAGATTTCATCCATTTTGAAGTCAATTTTAAGTGTGTGGTGTTAGACGTGGCTGCAGTGGTGAGTTGTTCGGGAAATTTGTTCTTTAAAAAGTTAGAGTGCCGCCGCTCAAGCTTAATTAACTGCCCAAATTCTCTCCCACTGAATCTTTAAATGAAATGCATTTTAGTTTTAGTCACATTTTAGTCCTTTTTAGTTTTACTCTAGTTTAAGTTAGTCCAAGCATTTATTCTTTTGCTTGCCTAAATCTGGTACCAAATCATGTTAGTGTGTTCTCTGCACTCTGCCAAACCTGGGGTCCCTGATTTCTACAGCTCAGAGGCAAAAAAAGCTACAACTGCATTTTATTTTGATAGATTTATCCACAGTGGAAAAATATCACAGATTTTGAATGTCCGACAAACACTGCATTACATTTTAGTCTATTTTTAGTCATCTTGACAAAAACTAAACTTAGTTTTTGTCAGTTTTAGTCATCACAGATCTAAAAAATTCATAGCTGGAATGTCCTAATAAGGCTGAACAGATTGATGTTTGAATGGTTTGAATTGGTTGAATTTTGTGGGAGAAGAATGGCACAAGAACAAATATAAAGCATTTTCAGGCAGAATAACAATACCTGTGAATGCCTTCAGCACTCACAGCAATAACAAAAGTGGAGATAAAAAAGGTAGAAAGATGATTAAAGGAAGGAGTAAAGAAGATGACATCACATAAAAGCAAGTCTGTAAAAATGAGTTTTAAGAAGTGATTTCTAAGATCATTTAGGTTTGTTTATGCTATTTCATCCCCAGCCCCTTATTTGCATTCTAAATGCATGTCCCACCCACCCATACACAATATTGGCTAAATATGTCATAGATGAAAGACACTCTAAGAACAGGAAATTATGCACCAAGTATGTACTGAGTAAACGCCATCTTAAAGGTGTAAAATGAGGGAACAATGGAGGTAAGGTTAAAGTGTAGGGTAAAAGATAATTAAATGAAATAAAAATAAATCAAACTGAAATAAATAGAATAAAAAGGTGCTGAAATAGGAATAAAAACACCAAAAGGTAACTCAGGGAAATATGCTAATAATAATGAGTATAGTCAGGGCGCACACAGTCTAGCGGTTAGGTCGTTAGCACATGGGAGGCCCAGATGTAACTCCAGCCTGTGGCTCCTTTCCCATATGTTATTCCCCAATCTCTCATTCCTGTTTTCAACCTTATTTAGTTTCCTTCTTTTTAAAAAAAGGCATAAAAGGCAGAAAATTAGTCTTGAAAGAAAGGGTACAGTTAGGACAAGCCAAGCCGGTACTGCATGGTGGATAAACAACATAATACATACAGTAAATAAAGTAGTTATTATAGAATTTAAATGGATTTTTAAAAATCTAACTTTTATTGTTTTTCTTCATTCAAGTTATTTTAAGGCAAAAAAGGTTAAAATTTTATTCTGCACAAAGAGCCAAACCCTTTAAACCTTAAATGATTGAGAAAATCACATTTCAAAGTAGTTTTAACTTCAAAAAGAATTAACTAATAACTGAGTGCAATCAAAGATATAACAGGAAAACAAATCTTACAATGTCGCGGTTTAATAAGTGTGTGGATTCTTTTGTCCAAAAGACCCCATCATCTGAGAGGAAGTACAAACACAGGCAAGGATCTAGACAGGAGTGAACGTCAGGGCCATCAGGGTTACATCAGTCACAGGTGCTGATAACTACTGTACGGGGTCAAAAGAAGATTTACCTTTACTGAGAAAGTAATTATCTGCAGCTGAAGGCGCTAATTAACCTACTGTCACCAACACTCTTCCACCTGCCCCCCAGTGCTCTTCAATAAGTTGCTTACACCATGACTGGCACTACATAATAGTATTACATGGCTCACATTAATGTTTGGATTGAAGCCACAGTCTGTGTTTACGTTTGCACAACAGAGGAGCCAGGCAGACATATCGTTTTCAGAGGTTTAGATATAAAAGGATTATGGAATTTGAACCAGATGAGCCTAAATGAGGAACTAATTTAATCAGAATGACTCTGAATCAATGACACAACTGTCTGATGGGAGAAAATGAACTAGAGTAAACCAATGAAGGAGAACAATGGCTGTGCGTTCTTTACTGTAGCCTGAAGAGGAAACGTCATAGCCTCCAGTATTTCTTGTCCACATAAGTTTGAAGTTACCTCAGTGGGTACAGATGCAAATAGAATCTCAGAGTAAAAGCTACATGACTGTCAATAATTGAATCAAAACTTTATACCATGACAACTTGAGTATGAGTTTAAAGATTCAGCTTTCTTCAGGATATATTGTTATAATCGAGGGTTGTCACAGTTCCACATTTTTAAACTTTGAAACCATGAGGGAAACCAAGTTACGCTACTTGGGGAAAGTTCTCCTAGGCCTCCACCCTTGCCTGCTGCCCAGTATTCATTGCAGCCTTGCCCTGCAGGTGGTTGGCCCACAGGGTTGTCCTTCTGAGCCAAGCCCAGACCGGGAATAAAGCCCAGCCATGAGAAGCTCAGCGTCCTGCTGCATCCCCAGGTCTGGCTTTGGGCCCCTAGTGTCCCTATTGGAGGTGACCCCAGACCTTGGGTTCTGACTCCTCCCAGGAAGGGAATAAGTCTTTTCCCCGAGTGAGGGAGTTCAAGTATTCAAGGTCTTGTTCATGAGTGAGGGTAGGATGGACCATAAGATTGACAGGTGGATTAGTGCAGCAGCAGTTTGGTGAGCGCTGTGCCATTGCAGGGAAGAGGGAGCTGAGCTGAAAGGCAAAACTTTCAATCTACTGGCTGATCTTCATTCCAACCCTCACCTATGGTCATGAACTCTTGTTAATGACTGACAGGATGAGATCGCAGGTTCAAGCGGTTGAAATGAGATTCCTCAGGAAGGATTCTGGGCTCTGCCTTAGACATAGGGTGAGGAGCTCTGACATCCGGAAAGATCTCGAAGTAGAGGTGCTGCTAATTCACGTCGAAACAAGACAGTTGAGGTGGTTCAGGCATCTGATCAAGATGCCTCCTGGGTGCCATCCTGTGGAGGTCTTCTGGGCATGTCCAATTGTGAGAAGACCCCAGGGCAAACCCTCGGCTCACTGGAGGAAGTGTATGTCCCATCTGGCTTGGGAGTGCCTCGGAATCCTTCAAGAAGAACTGGAAAACATTGCTTTGGAGAGGGACATCTGGGTTGACTCCGCCTGCTGTCACCGTGACCCAACCCCAGATAAGTGGAAGAAGATGGATGAATGGACCACGAGGGAAAATCAATACCACAGCAATAAAAACAGAGGTCCTTTGCATAGGAAAAGGCACTGGCAAACTTCTGCTCACTTTCTACATACTCTGGCAACATGCACAAAATCATGACCAAAGATCTTGAGGTTTTTTTTTAGCTTCAGTACTTTAAGAAACCATCAATCCCTTAAATAACAGAGATGGTATGGTATTCTAACATGTTGTATAAAAAGTAGGGCTGGCAAAGTTAACGCGTTAATATCGCGTTAACTCAAATTACTTTTAACGCCGCTAATAATTTTGTCGCACGATGAACGCATGTGCGTTCTGTATAACCCTCGACCCATTATGTAGTTTGCCAGACCAGGAAGTGGCAAGTGGAAGTGGTACAAGCAAGCAGAAATGGATAAAGGACAGAGACTTTTGAATGACAGGTTCAGCTTTCAGATTATGTCAGATAAGACTGAAGTTATTTTCTCCTACTGTCGACATGAACGCAGTTACAGGAGTTACAGGAAGTTCGTAGAGTCTTATATAGCCCGCACCACTCACTGGCCATGCACACCGCTAATGCAGAGAGCCGCCCCCCTCGCCATGCTGGATTTGTTTACAGTGGAGACAGACAATTCTGCAGGCATGGACTCGCTATCTGGCATACCGGGCATTTCCCGGTGTGCCAACACACTTTTGGGCCAGTACGATTTATTTATTTATTTAGGCTATTATATCTGCCATGAACTGGCATCACAGCTGCGTTGACTATTTATATTGACTGTTGACTGGTCTGATCACGTCTCCTAAAGGTCCATTTACCCCCCTGCTCTCATCCCCACGCAGCTCCTGCTTGAAAGTGAAAGTATTCGGAAAAAACTAAACTTCCTAAAACAATTGACTGGAACTGTAAATAAACGCCAGATTTAAATAACAGTCAATCAAGATGCTGCAAAACTGTCAAAGACTCCGCAGTGCCTATAGGAGGGTCTGATGCATGGTGAATGTACAGCTGCATAATGAGGAGGAGGAGACAGAGCAGCAGAGGCTGGTGTGTGACAGGAGAGCAGAGGTTAGTAAATGAGCTCTGTAGAGTATCATAATATAAGCTGAAAGCATTATTAGACTGTGGGTCTCCTTTATTTAGGAAGAAAAAAATGGTTTTAGATTAAATCTGTAGCTCTTCTATGATCTGAAGAATGAAGAGATGGTTAAGTCCTCTTAGTACACCTTAAAAGTTCTCAACTGAGACTTCTTTGACTTTGTGTGTTCATGAGTTTTGAGAAGCAGCTTCACATGTGTGTTTATTGACATCATTCCAGTAAATCTACTGGACTGATGACAGTCATTTCTTACTGTCAGCATTTATTTTACATTTGGACTACATTTTTTAGTTTGAAAGTAAAAATATGATAAATAATAGCAGACATTTTTAAAGTAATTACTTGCTTTTTCTCTTGAGCAGGGCAGATGTGTCCACCTTACTCACATCAGAACAGTGAAACACCATTAGATGTGTCTGTGCCTTACTGCTGAGCTCTCAGCAGAGACTTCTTTATGTCCATGTGTGATGATGAGATCTGTTGTTTGGTGTTCAGCTGCTGAGAACAGAGGAGTTAACTTCTAGAAGTCTAAAGTTTGACTCTACATTGTGGTATTATTCAGTAATGTTACATTAAGGTCAGTATCTCCATCTGTTGTGGCTTGTTGGGCTTGAGTTTACCATGTTATGCTCTCAGCATATTTTTGCAGTGTTCAGTATCTTTGAGCTCAGACGAGAGAATTTTCTGGACTTTATCTGTTGTTGTTTTGGATTGTTGACATGAACAAACATTTGCATAAAGAAAGCATTTTGTCCACTTGTGTTGATAAGGGTATTTAAATCTTGAGAAATAGTACTGTAAGGTACATTTAGAACAGACAAAAAAGTGCAATTAATTGCAAGTTAACTATGGAATTTGTGAGATTAATCGCAATTAAAAATTTTAATCTATTGACAGCCCTAATAAAAAGTAGTAACGTATGGGTGGAACAATTACAGCCTGGCAAAAGTTGTTACCTACTAAAATCCAAAATCCTGGTTGTGCCTGTCTACAGCAAACACCTGTTGAAAACAGACCAAGTATTTGCTTTAACATTGAAATGTGTGCCAGTAAGGCAAAAACAATCAAGAGTAAGCAGTGAGGTACAGTTTGAAAATCGGACTTTGCGGAATCCTCAGTAGGCATCCATCAAATTGTTCTCCAGTTTCAATAAACAACAAAACCAAGAACTTTTGATGGTATTATGGACTGTGGCTGGTGAAATCTCAATACTTCTCGCTGTTGCATATCGAAAAGCATTGTTTATAAACAGTAGGACTATTTTGCCATGCAGTCTTACACAAAGAGGAGAACCTCATGCTGCTGTTGATTGTGAATAACTGCTCCTTTATACACAATGATGGTACGATCACCTGTTCCCAGTGAAACTTTGTACCTGTGGGATGTTCCAGGTGTTTTCTGTTCCTGGTCTTTTCTGGCACCCATCCCAACTTTTTTTGGAACAAGTTGCAGGAATCATATTTGGACTATGTATGTACGAAATATCTATGTTCTCAGCATTAAAACGGACAGAAATCAATAGGACAAGTCAGTAAGACTCTAGATAAATGTGCATGTCTGAAAATCTATATTACTTCTCTCTGGACCAAATTAGAATCTACCAGAATGAACTAAAAGGAACTGGTTAACAAAAGCATCCTGTTATTGGAAGACAATCACAAGCAGTTGGAAACTGTCTGTGAAAGAGGCTTAGGTGTTTTTATTTTAATGTGTGAAAAGCTCCCAGCTCACTCAGTGGGCCACAAATGTCTTGATCCAGACTTAACCTTAAGTCACTCTCAAGGAGCAGCCAGGTAAAAGCAGACCTTAACCAAAGCCTCACTACAGCCACGCTTCAGCTAATCATAGGACTTTTGATGAGAACAGGCTGGCGAGGGCTATTCCTGGAGGATGAAGGTTACTTGAGCCATACGCTAATGCTAATATTTAGCTCTAACTGGGCTATTTATGAGCACAGATGGTACACATTAAAGGGACTTAAGATGACCTTTGTTTTTAAGGCTATCTTTATTTTTAGCTTTCTATTATTGTGTAATTTTAGCCGGTTCTGTTACCTAAAGAGTGGGTTCAGGGTAAATAGCAGCACGTTGTTTTTTTCTGGAATTGGATGCATGTGAACATGGTTATCTTTGTGTTTGTGCACCATACCATCTGTTCTCACCTATTATCCCATATTTATGTTAGGTCTCCCTCCCTGCTCTTCGTGACCTCTGCTCCTGTCTTTCCGCTCCCTCCTATGACAGGAAATGTACACAAAGTAAGGATCTTAGTATGGGAATGTCCATGTTTACACATAGATAACATGTACTGATGCTGCACTGACCAAAAGTCAGTTTTTGCCACTATAAACATGTGTAAAGCATGCATCCTTTTATATATATTGCAGTGTTTGTGTAGCTTATGTGATTTACATGCAGCCTGATCCAGTGAACTCAGCGTGACTCATGAGTAGTAGCAGTTTTCTGTAATCTCATTTACCTGGGCAGGATGACTAATCACAAGCCTATTTAAACAGCAGCCTAAAGGCCTGTAGTGATGGAGATGCATTTAAGGAGTGTTAAATCCATTCACAAACTCAAATTTGGTAGGTCCCAAAGGAGAATAGTTGCCCTTTTGTACAAAAGACTCCTGGCATGCTGAAATGCTTAACTCAGACAACACCCACACTCAGGTTAAAGTGGAGCTACAAGAGGATGTCTGTGTAGGTTCTTAGTAATCCAGGTCATGATTATCCTACGCTGATCAAGTAGCAGCTGGACTGGTTCCAAATTCTTGAAGCCTTCTCCAAAAGGCTTCTTCCATTCTGGTGGTTCTAAGAGACTGGGGAAGAGTCAGAATGTACAGTCCCCTCCAAAAGTATTGGAACGGCTGGCCTAATTCCTTTATTTTTGCTGTACACTAAAAACATTTGAGTTTGACATCAAAAAATGACTATGAGACAGTAGGTCAACATTTCAGCTTTTATTTCCAGGTATTTGATCTGTTACACAACTTAGAGATAGCATTATTTGTAATGAAACACCACATTTTTAGGTGAGCAAAAGTATTGGAACAGATAGACTTAAAATAGATTAAAGTGAACAAGACTTCATATTTAGTTTGGAAATTCTTTTCTTGCAGTAACTGCATCAAGTCTGTGACCCACTGAAGTCACCAGACTTTTACATTTTTCTTTTGTGATGCTTTTCCAGGCTTTCACAGCAGCCCCTTTTAGTTGTTTGTTTTGAGGGGGACTCCCTCCAGTCTCCTCTTTAACAGGCAGAATTCATGCTCTCTAGGGATTAAGGCCCCATCCACACAGAGACAAATTCAGGCGTACATACGCAAAAATTTTTTTGTCGTATCGATGTTTCATCCACACAGAAACAGTGTTTTGGGTGACTGTAAACGATACTTTTTGAAGATGGGTCCCAGAGTGCACAAATCCGTAAACGACTACTGTGTCATCTCTGTGTGGACGGCCAACTGCATCTGTCTTGAAACGATTACGTCACACATAGCGTAGCTCTCTTAAGATGCCTGCGCAGGCCCGGCCAAAACAACAATGGCGTATTACAGGGTTGTGTTTGTGCTGCAGAAGCTGTTGAGCGTATTGTGGCTTTTACAGCAAAATCTGATTCTCCTTTACCTGCACCGCGAACTGCATACACCATATTTTCTTAAATCCAATGCAAAGAACAACCAGAAGGGCAACTAGGAGAAAGTTTGTGGCAGTTTTCTGTGATCTTCTCTCCCTTTGGTGCATTTCTGTGGCAGCGTTACAGCGCCACATACAGGCTTGGCATATGCACTATACTGTTTTCAGTCGTTTCAGTGGTTCCATGCTTTCCCGGATATTTCCTGAAACGATCCTGTCTTTACGGAAAACTTTTTCAAAGCAAAAC